>NC_048598.1:152130363-152474529 GCF_003668045.3 Cricetulus griseus | reverse complement strand
AATAAATCTTTAGCCAGGCAGTAGTAGTACGTGCCTATAATCCCAACACTTGGGAGGCAGAAGAGGGCAGATCTTTGTCAGTTCAAGATAAGCCTGGTCTACACAGTGAATTTCAGGACATCTGGTGCTTTTACACAGAGAAACTCTGTCTCAAAAACAAAAACAATAAGTAAATATATAAATCTTTAATAAATGCCTACTCTGTGCCAAGCAAATTTTACCTGCCTAGAACATGATATGAACAAAAGATAATAGCATTTGTTTAGATAGGAAATACATGCAGCAATTAAATAGACAAGTTGAAGAGTTATTGAAGTTTTATTGGAGTTTGGAATAAGTGAGTGTGAATAATCATGGAAATTGTCATGTTTAAGTAGGTAAACAAAGCTCAGAAACGTTAGATATAGCAATTAAGGTAAGGAAACACAGTTGCCCATTACACAGGAGATGATAAGACCTTTATCTGGAAGTTGGATGTAACTACTAGGGCAATGATAAATTTTAAAGCAATTTTAGCCAGAAGGCAGAACTTCTTATCATGAAATATTTAATAATTTGAATATTTTAAGTTTATAGTAAAATTAACAGGAAGGTGTAGAGAGATCCCATACATTCTCTTCTGTCCTTTGAAGATTTATTTTATTTATGTTTTAAATGCACGGGAATAGAAAATAGCTCTTTGGGTAAGAGCACTTGTTGTGCAGACATATGAGTTTTAAACCTACATGTAGCTGTGCCCACTGATAACTCCAATACAATGGAAGGTGGAGACAGGGAGATCATTAGGGTTTTCTGGCTAATAACCTACTTGAAAAGTAGTGAGTTACAATTCAGAAAAGTTTTGTCTTGAAAGAATAAGGTGGAAAATTATAGAGCTATTTATTCTTGGGGTGATAGACCACTATAGTTTTAAGTTCATTTTCACCATGACTGTTTTCATGTACCCAATGGCTATCTGTATATTATTTTCAATTTTCCATGTATCTAGCAGGAATTTGTATGCTATTCTGGAAAACATACATTGTTATTCTAAGCAACAGATTGTTTTTTTACAGAATCCCCAGGAACATTTTTGATAGGTATGATTGTTTTTACTTCTTTTTTGAGTTATTTATATGTTATGGATATTAATCCTCTGTCTGATGTATAGCTGCAAAGAATCTCTCCCATTATGTGCACTTTTTCTTCACCCGAATAATTGCCTCTTTAGCTGCACAGAAGTTTTTCAGTCTTATGAAATCATTCTTACCAGTTGTTGGCATTAATTCTTGAGCAAAAGAGTCTTATTGAGAAACTGCTTATGTAATCATATACTGTGAAGGGCTCTGCTTGTGTTTTCTTCTAGCTGTTTAGTGTTTCAGGTAACATTTATGCTTTGATATACTTGGAGTTTGTTTTTGTACAAGGTGATAGATACAGGTCTAATTTCATTCTTTTTCTTCTGAACCTTAAGTTTTTCCAGCACCATTTCTTGAAGATGCTTTCTCTTCTACGGCATATGTTTATTGAATCTTGATCAAATGTTAAAGAGCTGAAATTATTTGTACTTATTTCTAAATGTTCAGTTTTCCATTGGTCTACATGTCTTGTTCTGTTCCAGTGCTATAATGTTTTTATTACCACTTCTTTGTAATCTATCTAAAAATATGAAATGGCAATCCCCTACCATTGTTTCTTTTGCTTTTCCTATCGTTGTCATTTGTAAGTCTATATGAATTTTAGAATAACATTTTTATTTGAATAATGAGGTGGGTGTTTATATAGGGATTACATTGAGTCTATAAATATCTTTTGGTAGAATTGTCATTTTCACAGTATTAATTCTTCCAATCCATGAGCATGTGGCATCTTCCCATTTTCTAGTGTCTTTCTTTATCTCTATCTTTGGAGGTTTAAGGTTTTCATTGTAGAGGTCCTTCATTTCCTTTGTTAGGGTTATATCTGGCTATTTTATTTTCTTTGAGATTATTGTGAATGGGAGTGTGTCCATGGGAGTGTTTTTCGATAGTGTATGAAAAAGCTCTTAATTTGGACATATTTATTCTTCATTCTGCCCCATTGTTGAATTAGTTTAAAATTATTAGAAGTTTCCTGGTATATTTTAGGAATTTCTAATGTATAGTAGTATGTCATCTGCAAATAGAGACAGTTTGATTTCTTTACCTACTTGTATCCTATTAATTGCCTTCTTTTGACTTACTTTTTTCTACAGTCTCCCAGTTATGCTCATTCTTCTCATCAGACTGAAATAATTGCTTTTTCTATTTTCTTAGGTTTGGCTTGCTATCCATAAGTGTTTTCAGGCTGTTTATGCCCTAGAATGATTTTCTTTCTCTTTCAACTACGGTGGATAGTTTTGTTGGGTATATTAGTCTATGTTAGCTATTATGGTCTTTTAGGACTTAGGTTGTGGGTAGAAGCAGGTAGATCTTTGTTGTCCTCTCGGGCTACATAGTGAGATCCAGGATACTAGGGCTACAAAGAGAGACTTTATCTCAAAACAAACTAATAAATAAACCAACAAAAAAAACCTAAATGTTCAAACCTTTTTGTGCACTACTGATTATGATATAGAACTTCTCTTAGACACCAAGTTATGCTATGGCTCATGATTTCTAATGTTGGATAGTGTAAGAAACTGATTGAGCACCATATTAACAATCACCAGGAAGGATATACTTCAAGAACTTTACTGAGACATATATGTTGGAACTGCCACCTCTTCAAGGATTCTGGGAAACAGCAATTTCTCAAATTAAAAGAAAAAATGCAGTATGAAGGTCTCTTTGGAATCATAGCATTTTACCCAGGGAACTTTGGCACAAGTGATACAATTTGTCTAATTGTATCTAGAAGTCTAAAAGTCTCTAGAAATTAGAGACTTTTGATCTTTTGACTAGTAAGAGGCAGTGTACATGTAGATACCACAGTGATCACATCAGTATAAATGACAGACTAATGATCATAATCCCTAGAATATTCAAAATATAGATTTCAGCATAAGGGACACCTTGAGGTGAACATGATTTTAAAAGCTCTAATACTTAGAAGTGGATTGAAATATGCTTACTCTTGACTGAAAATTAACAAAGGCATTTATTGAAGATAAAATAGTGTTCATTGCCATGAAAGGCAAGTTACACCATTTCCACCAAAAAGTTCCACTAAAATTTTAGAAATCAATATATGCTCTATTTAAAAGAAGATAGTGTGTTTTTTATATTTGTAATTCATGTATTATGCACATAACAAAGGGTATTACAAAAAATTTTGCACATCTCCAATCGTCATTATTATTGATGGGTGCTCTGGGTATGACAGTAATTCCAGGAACCCACACTTTCAGTTTAAAAATGTTGTAAGGAAGAAAAAGGAGTCATAAAGAAAATGCCCAAATGAGTCAACTAACAAAAGTATAGCTAAAGGGAAATGTTATCAAATTTTTAGGCACTAGATAATGCTATCAGGGAGTTATACTGTGTGAGATACACATTAATGTCATGATAGTCCAATGAAAACTAGACCTTTTTTTCTTTTCAAAGCCATGTTTTTCAAGAATCCTAGGACAATTTAATGATAAGTATACATAAATGCACACAAAAACTACAAATTCACACAAATATATATTCAAAAGTGTATACACATATACTTATATTTTTAAATATAGAATCACACTGTTTTGAATTTACAAAATATTAAAATTCATTTTTTCTCAGAATGCTCGAAACAGAAGCTACTCTGATTAAGTGAATGCTATATTTGGCATAGCTGAGATTCATTACATGTTATGTGTGATATATCCAGTTAAAAGACTGTGAATATAACAATCATAAATTACACTCATATCCCAAATACCCTTTATTAGAGGTTAACAATATTGTGACTATATCTTGCAATGTTTTTCATCAAATGTAAGATATTTGAGTAATACTTGAAACATTTCATTCTTTTAAAGTTATTCAGAAGTTAAAAGAAATGGTGTCATGAAATTTGCAGGCAAATAGATGCAACTAGAAAAAAATCATCCTGAGTAAGATAACCCAGCCCCTAAAAGACAAGCATGGTATATACTCACTTATAGGTGGTTACTAGCTGTTAAGTAAAGGATACTCATGTTATAACCCACAGACCCAGAGAGGCTCAGTAACAAGGAGGGCTCTGATGAGGTGGGAAGAGGCATCTGAATCTCCCTGGAAAGAGGAAATAGAATATATATTTGCCAGTGGGTTAGGCACTTGTTGAAATGGGAATAGGAAGGATCCATGTCATGCGAGATGGAGGAAGAGACTGGAATTGGAGAGCATGTGGGGTGGGGGATGATGTGGAAAACTTGTGCAGTAGAAAATCCAAGGAATCTCCAAGAATGACCCTAGGGACAACTTCTAATAAGAGAGGATACACAGCCTGAACTTGCCATCCTCTTTAACTAGGCAAAGCTTCCAGTGGTGGGACACCAACCCAGTCACAGAATCTTCTACCTACAACATGTCCTATCTGCAAGATATACTGGGGCAGTTGTGGCACAATGGTGGCACTAACTTGTGGGAGTGGTCAACCCACGACTGGTCTAATTTGTCACCCATGAGAGAGAGCTCATGCCTGATAAGACCTGGATGGACAGGAAGTAGAATCTGGATTACCCAAAACCAAACAGGACTAGAAAAAAAGTGTAATGAAATGATTCCTAATGATACTCTGCTACAGTCATATATCAGTGCCTAGCCCAATCTTCATCAGAGAGACTTCCTCCAGCAACTGATGGAAACAGATGCAGACAACCAGAGCCAAAGGTTAAGTGGAGACAGCACAGGTTGGAGGTCTTCATTAGATCCCTTGTTGAGAGCCAAAGATCTCAGGGCTTGGCATGAGATCCTAGGCCATTCTTGGCCACCCACATAGTTGTATATGAACCTATACATAGCAGCTTCTTAGAACCTCAGCTCAAGAAAAGAAACAACTTGATCCAGTCCTCCACCCACAGGCTCAATCACCTAGGCAACCCTTCCTGGATCTTACTCATAAAATCTTTACCCTGACAGACATCCTCTCTTTGTGGCTTCCTAATATCCTGACTACACTAACACCTGGTGCACAAACAGTCCATTTTACCCCTCCCCATATCCTGCTCTACTGACTATTGATGTGGAATGTACTGTGTATGTTCATCTTATTGATTATTGAATAAAGTACTGTTTGGCCAATGAGACAGCAAGTTAGACAGGACTAGGAGTCAAAGGGGATTCTGGGAAATGTAGTAGAGAAGTGGTGATCCAGGCAGGAAGTGACATAGCAAGGAGACTCATATTTAAGTAAGGAGAAACAGGAAGTGTCCTTTTTCCCCTCCACTCTTCCTCCAGCAGCACAATGTGATCCACTGGCAAGGAGGAACACCAATGGAAGGTGTCCAATAAGATAAGTCTTATAAAATATATAGATTTATGATAATTAAGACTGAGCTATCAGATGAGAATCCTAGTCATTGGCCAAGCAGAATTTGTACCTAATATAAGTCTGTGTATTATTTTGTCCATCCACGTGGCAGGCAGACTCGGTCGACTGGAGGAGACCACCCACGTGGCAGTAGAACTCGGGCACTTTTGGAGGAAAGATTTATCATAACACACTAATATATATATAATATATATATATATATATATAATATATGCTAGCCCGAGAAAAATAAAGTTTGCCACTTAATCAGAATCCTGTCTTGTGGCTATTCTTAATGCATCTCTTGTCCCTATTCACTATCCCTGACACTCTTGCCCCAGGTTGATGTCCTGTGGGTTGGGAAAACTGGCACCCAAAGTGCGGCTCAATAGAGTTGGGGATCTGGGAACTTCAGTGCTCATTAGAGGGATGGGCCCATCCAAGCAGTGAGGTGTCATCGACAAGGTCGATTTTGAGCCTCAGTTGGAGGAAGACCCAGCAGTCTGCCCAGTGCTTGGGACTTTCGGTTCATGAGCACCACCTATGTGGAAAAGGGGAGTAATGGGACAAGCATTTAGCAAGGAAGATTTATTTCTTTCTGGGATCAGAGAATCCTTCAAGGCTCGAGGAACTCTGGTTAAAAAGAAACAATTGAAAAAGTTCTTCCTCTTCATTGGGGATCTTTGTCCATGGTTCCTCCAAGAAGAAACCATTAATGAAAACAAATGGGCTAGAGTTAGCAACTGCCTCGAAGAGTTGATTGTCTGACTACATGGCAGACCAGATGGGTTTATAAGACTTGAAGTGCAACAGTAGGGACCAGGTTAGGGAAGGGTCTCTAGTGAGAAGCCCATGTTAGGTTGGTGTAAAAAGTATAAGAAAGCTTTACACAATATTCTTGATGCTATTATGTTTGAAACTGCCAGTGCTTCTTTGCTTCTGCACCTGGCTTTCAGATCCATGGAGAGTTCGTCCACCGTTACAGTGGCAAGTGGTTGCAGAGAATTCAAAGTTCTCCTTGTCGATTGCTGGGAAATGCTGGCAAGTTGCAAGTGAAGTCATGGAATTAGAAAGGTTAAGGTTGACAGTGATACTAAGCTGGCTCTGCAATGCAGGAGGGGAAGGAGATGTGGATGTCAGGAGGGACTCTTATTATGAGAATTTTGGGCCTGAAAAAAAATCCCTGTCTGAGTCCCCGCTCTTGGCATTTCCACTTTTGCTTTGCAGCGGCAACAAAGTTCTCTATCCTTCAGCCGAAGCCTTCTCCAGGGAGGAGGACTTGGGAGATAAATACCCTGACACTCCTGCCCCCTTGGGAGGAGAAGCCTCTCATTCTTGACTTCCAGGTCTCGATCAACCTATTCTACGTGTCCTCTGAAAATGACAGCAATGACATGACTCAAAGATCGGCTTGGCTGTCTTTCCTCATATGGGCAAATAACCTCCTGTTAGTCGTTTTTGCTTCCTTCTACCCATTCCTACTACTTTCCCATAGTTAATGACCCTCCTCCCTTCCCTCCTTGGACATTAATAGCTCCCCTTGCTAATCACCTTTGACCCTTGGGCCTTTAATTGACTTGTAGTCTTTGTCAAGGAAAAAGTGAACTCTGCCACTAAGCCTATCCTTGTTCAATACTGACCCACTTCCCCACGGCCAGCTTTAGAGGTGCAGACCTGGATTGGTACTGCAATCAGACCTCGTCTTCTGAGGAATACGCCTGCTCACAATGGGTTCTATGTCCTAAAGCTTCTCTATCCCCACAAAAGGCATCCGGACAGGTTTCAGATGGCTCTGAGATGCTGTCCCCAAGGTCAGAGATAATTGTCCTTTATAAAATCTACATAGATTCTCCAAATGGGTCCAGGCCCCAATCCCCCTCTGCTGAAAAATTTGGCCACTTCTTTTTATACAAGGAAGGGGGAGTATGTTGGGACCCAAAGATCTCAGGGCTTGGCATGAGATCCTAGGCCATTCTTGGCCACCCACATAGTTGTATATGAACCTTTACATAGCAGCTCCTTAGAACCTCAGCTCAAGAAAAGAAACAACTTGACCCAGTCCTATAGCCACAGGCTTATTCACCTAGGCAACCCTTCCTGGACCTCTTACTTATAAACTCTTTACCTTGCCAAATAACCTCTTTGTGGCTTCCTAATATCCTGCCTACACTAACACCTGGTGCACAAGCAACCCATTCTACCACTCCCCATATCCTGCTCTACTGACTACATAAGCTAGCCTGAGAAAAATAAAGTTTGCCACTTGATCAGAATCCTGTCTTGTAGTTGTTCTCTCTGCATCTCTTGTCCCCATTCCCTATCCCTGACTCTCTTGCCCCAGGTTGACGTCCTGTTGGCAGGGACAATCCTTCCCCTCAGAGCTTGGAGAACCCTTGAAAAGAGTGGGAGGCAAGGTTTTGAAGGTACCAGAAGATGATATGAGGAATCAACTAAGCTGGGCTCATGGAAGCTTACAAAGACTAAAGTGGTAGTGATGGAGCCTGAATAGATCTGCATTAGGTCCTTTGCATAGATGCTATAGTTGTTGTCTTTGTGTTTTGGGGGAACTCCTGACAGCAGGAATAGGAGTGGCTGACTCTTTGGCTTGATCTTAGGACTGTTTTCTTTTTTCTCTGACTGGGTTGCCTCACCCAGCCTTGATGTGAGGGTTTGTGCTTAGTCTTATTGTATCTTATTATGTCATGTTCTCTTGATGTCCCTGGAAGCCTACTCTTTTTTTGGAAGAAGATGGGAGGAGGACTTGGATTTGGAGGAGAGGGGAGATGTGTGCATGGGGAGGGGGGTTTGAAGGAGTTGAGGGAGGGGAAACTGAAACCCAGTATATATTATATGAGAGAAGAAAATTTTAAAAAGTTAAATCAAAATCCTTCTCTGACTCCAAAATTCTAACTGGCAACATGTAATTTTTTTTTACTTAAATTAGAAACAAGCTTTTTTATGTGTCAACCCCAGTTCCCTTTGCTTCTCCCTCCTCCCCTGTCCCACACCAACACACTATTCCATTCCCATTTGCTCCCCAGGGAGGGTAAAACCTTCCATGGGGGATCTTCAAAGTCTGTCATATCATTGGAGCAGGGTCTAGACCCTCCCATGTGTGTCTAGGATGAGAGAGTATCCCAATATGTTGAGTGGGCTCGCAAAGTCCATTTGTGTACTAGGGATAAATACTGATACACTACTAGAGGCCCCCATAGATTAACCAGACCTCCAAACTAACATCCACATTCAGAGGGTCTGGAACAGTCCTCTGCTGGTTTCCCAGCTATCAATCTGGGGTCCATGAGCTCTCCCTTGTTCAGATCAGCTTTTCTATGGGTTTCTCTAGCCTGGTCTTAAACCCTTTGCTCACCACTCCACCTTCTCTGCAAATGGAATCCAGGAGTTCAACACAATGTTTAGCTGTGGGTATCTGCTTCTGCTTCCATCAGCTACTGGATGAAGATTCTAGAATGGCATATAAGGTAGACATCAATCTCATTATCAAAGAAGGGCATTTAAAGTAGTCTCTAAACTATTGCTTAGATTGTTAGTTGGGGGTCAACCCTGTAGGTCTCTGGACATTTCCCTAGTGCCAGATTTCTCTTTAAACCTATAATGACTCCCTCTATTATGGTATCTCTTTTCTTGCTCTCCTCTATTCTTCCCCTGACTAGATCTTCCTGCTCTCTCATGTCCTTCCCTCTCCTCCTCTCCTCTTCTCCGCTTCACTTTCTCCTAACTCCCTCTCCCCTTCACCATGCTCCCAATTAGCTCAGGAGATCTTCTTTCTCCTTCACCAGAGGACCATGTATGTCTCTCTTAGGGTCCTCTTGTTTCCTAGATTCTCTGGCAGTGTGGATTTTAGGATAGAAATCCTTTACTCTATGTCTAAAATACATATATGTGTGAGTCTCACCATGTTTGTCTTTTTGTGACTGGGCTACCCCAATCAGGTAACTGCTGCTGAAAAAGAAAGGTATATTCTTTTTTTGTTTGGGTGGAATGTTCTATAGATGTCTGTTAAATACTATTTAAAGCAGTTTTGCTATTTACCTTTTATATTTGAAATTGTATGAACTGGTTGCTTGGAAAGTAATCTCTTCTTCCCTACTTGTCCAAGATTCAATTTTGATATTTCAGTTACAGCCCGTTTCATCACAGTATTTTAAGACTTTATTTATTTCTTTATTTAGTGTGTGTGTGTGTGTGTGTGTGTGTGTGTGTGTGTGTGTGTGTCAGAGAGAGAGAGAGAGAGAGAGAGAGACAGAGACAGAGACAGAGACAGAGACAGACAGAGACAGAGACAGAGACAGAGACAGAGAAAGGGGAGGACAGTGAGACACTGAGTCCTTGTGGAAGTCAGAGGACAACTCTTTGTAGTTGGTTCTCTCCTGTTGGTTGTCTGTGAAATGTAAGTCCCACTATTTCACCCCTGAGGCTATCTTGCTATGCTAGTCATGGTGGCTCATAGCCTTGCATTTCAGTAAGAGGTTTGATTACTTTCTCCCCTGGCTGCTTACATTGCACCATCAGATAAGATAAGTTCTATTCCTTGGATAGGTGGTCTCTCGGTCAGTTCTAATGAGAAATTTTCTAAACCCAATATCTTAGAGTCATGAAGTGTGTAGAGTCATCACCAATATAGTTGGTCTTACATTAAGTTCTGAAAGGCACCAAGGGCAACAGCAAAGCTTATATTCTTTGGGGGAATCTCTTGGACTATTCTGGTCTCTTGGTCTTGAAGAGAGAGGTTTCCTATGTGTGGCACTGCGGTTTTTATTAGATAGTCTGTGTCTTTGGGTGGAAAAATTGTCACACCAATAGGCATAATTTCATCTGTAGTTAGAAAGATATATAGACCTAAATTTACACACATTATATGCAATTTTAAGCAAACATAGAATAACATAATTCCCTATGGCTTTTTCAAACACCTTTAGTGGATTTTGTTCCTTCTGCTTCTTGTCCCCTCAGTTCTGCTCTTCTTCATCCTCCAGAAATGAAGTCTCAATTTCCCCATTTCCCTCTTCAAAGCACCCATGTCCTTCTATCTTCACCTCCAGAGTTCGTTCCCCCATTTTCAACGGTCGCTTTGTGCTCACATTTGAAAATTTTGAGCTTGGTGCTTCAGATGAAAGAGAACATGCAATGCTTGTTTTCCTGGGTCTGGATTACCTCATTCAGTATGAACTTATCGAGTTCTATCCATTCACATGCTAAGTTTAATGATTTCATTTTTTTCTTTAACACCAAGTAGGATTCCACACACCCACTGCAGCATTTGTTGGTTATTCTTGTTGGTGATATTGTTGATCTTTGACATTCTGACTGTGGTAAGATGAAATCACAAAATTGTTTTGGTTTGCAGTGCTCTAATTTTCTAGGGATGATTTACATTTTTTAAAGATATCTCTTAGCCATTTTTTTTTCATTCTTTGAGAACTCTCCCAAAAAGTAGGTCTTAGGCCTACTTTTGGAATGGGCAATTTTTTTCTCTTTTTAAATTTCCTTGAATATTCTGGCTATTAATCCTCTGCCAGGTGTATAGATGGCAAACATTATTTCCCACCTTGCAGGCTTCCTTTTAGTTGCCTGACCATTTATTTTATAGAAACTTCAGTTTAGGAGGTCCCATTTGTCTATTACTGGCCTTAATTTCTGAGTAAATAAAGTTCTACTCAGAAAATCCTATTTTTACAACTAAATTTTGTAATCTACTTCTTATGTTCTCTTCCACCAATTTCAGCATTTTGTATTTCAAATTAAGGTCTGAAATTTACAATTTAAAAAATACTGCCAAGTTAAAAATTTTTTATTGTTTGTGGTTTTCAGTTTGTGTTTTTGAGATAGGGTCTCACTATGAAGCCCCAGCTTTCTTTTTTAAAGTAATAATTAAAGGTTTCTAAAATGTGACACTTCAGACATTTTGCCTTCACACTGTGATAGACCAAAACTCAATACAGTTCCAGTATTGCAAAATACTGTTTATATTTGCTTTTTGTCTCATGGAGGAAATATTTTATTTCTTAATATAGTTTACAGCATCATAAAGGGAAACCAGTGCAAGACTGCAAGAAAAGAAGCTAGAGTCAGGACTTGATTCAATGACCATGGAGAAATACTGCCTACTAGACTACTAATCACGGTAGGTTTAGTTTGCTTTCCTATACACTCAGGACTACCTGCTTGGGGTGGCACTGCTCTTAGTGAGTTTGTCCCTCCTACATCGATATTAACCAAGAAAATGTCCCACAGTCTTACAAACAGGTAACATGGTGGAGGCAATTCTTCAATTAATGTTCCTTCTACCCAGATGGCTTTAATTTGTCTTGGGTTGCCAAAAAGCTAACCAACACACACGCCAATCAAATGATGGTAGCATGAAACAAGATTTGAATCCAGGCAAGTTGGCAGTTATAAGTGCTGTGCTGCAATCCTTCTGCTACTAGTTGGTTTTGCCAATGATTAGAAATGTGTGTGAAGTAATTATATTAGTCAGTATGACTAAATACCTGAGTGAACAACTTAGAGGGAAAATTATTTGCTTTAGTTTACAGTTTCATACATTTTAGTCAACAATTTTGGGAAGGATGTGGCAGAGTAGAATACCTCATCCTTTGGCAGAGAGGAAACAAAGAGAAAGGAGCATTGTCTCCTTGTCAAATTATTTTACTAAAGCCTGCAGAGCAGTAGTTCTCAAACTTCTTTTTTTTTATTAGTTCAAATTAGGAACAAGCTTGCTTCACATGTCAATTACTTCTCCCTCTCCCTCCCCTCCCCCAACCCTCTTCCCACTCCCCACCTGTCCCCCACCTCATCCCCCCTCTACTCCTCAGGGAGGTTAAGGCCCTCCACCAGGGCTCTCCAAAGTCCACCACATCATCCTGAGCCGGGCTTAGGCCCTCCCCTATGTGTCCAGGCTGAGAGAGCATCCTTTCACGTGGGATGGTCTCTCAAAGTCCCTTCTTACACCAGTTATCAACCTTCTTAATGTCATGGCCCTTTAACACAGTTCCTCATGTTGTGACCTCCAACTGTAATGCTATTTTCATTGCTACTTCATAACTGTAATTTTGCTGTTATGAATCATATTGTAACATCCATGTTTCTCAATGGCATTTAGCAACCTCTGTGAAAGTGTCTCAACTCACAGGTTGAGAACCACTGCTCCAGACTATGAAATGTGACCACCCACATTCAGGATAGAGTTTTCTTCCCCTGTTACACACAGAAGTGTGTTTTGAAAATCTACTAGGCCTTTCTCAAAACAAATAATTTGACAGTATGATTACCCATCAGAAGTCTACCTCAACCCCAAAGCATCTGGTCCTCAGGAAGCTTATGTTTATCTCACAACACAAAATGCATCATTCCAGCTTCAAGAATCCCATTAGTCTAAACAGTGACAGCATTATTCCAAAGTTCAAATTCCAGGTTTTTTCGGAAATCCAAGGGATACTTTCAGCAGTGGGATCCTGTTCAAAAAGGGGTCCAGGAATCACATGGTGCTACTGAGTTAACATTCATATTCTAAAAATGATGAGTGGGGAGATAGAAGGAAGAGTTATGACCAATAAAACACATAAACATGTACCTTTAAGTCTACCATCAAGGCATGTTATGGAGATGTTAGCCCTAGATGAGGCAGCCCTGTCCTTATGGTCTTGCCACCTGTAGCTCACATACTCTTCTCCTACACTGACTGGGCTCACTGCCTGTGTCTTTCTTCAGCGGAACTTCTAGATTCCTGGCATCTCCATCTTCAGCTTCTGCTCCATAGTTTTACAGATTACCTTCACAGGGAAGTCTGCAGAGGTTTGCCTCAGTGTCATGTTGCTGGCCTCTAAGCCTTTCTTTAGAATCTAGATAGAAACCTATACTACCTCATTCTTATTGCGTTTTCATTCCTGAAAAACAAGTACTCCATGGATGTCTCTAGATCCCTGTAGCAAGACCCTTGAACCATGGCTGCAGAAACTTCTCAATGTTTGGGTGGCTGAACATGGGCAAACATTTGCCTAAGTTGACACTATGTGAACCAGTATCCCCAGAGTTATCTTCTTACACAGAGTCTTCCTCTTACCTTTCTGTTTTTATTGTAGGACAAGTATGGCCAATTCCTGAGATCCCATTAAGACATCACTCTGATTGCCAAACTGCAAAGCACCTGGCTTCTTTTTACTTCCTCAAATCATCTTAGCAGTTGCACTTTCCTCAACCCCAACCCTAAACATTTTCTTTTCCTGTAAAACAGCAAGGTTTTCAAAATTTTCTGCTCTGCATTTTGCTTACCACTCACCTGAGTCTCAGTGTAAACTTGGCAAGAAAGAGACAGCAAAATCGTGCCACTAGGTAGAGTGTCTTTAAATTTCCTCAGTCAGATTAATTACCCCTCACTTTTAAAATCAAACCTTCTATAAATTCTTAGAGTACTGTCAAAATGCAGACAGGTGGTTTTGATAAAATAGAGTATTAATGTTTCTGCCATAGTCATTTAGTGACTAACCCACTACACCAAACTTCACACATAACAGTTTTGAAAGCTGCCAAACTACCTGGGTTGGTAGTCATAATGCCTGTCTTCCAGATAACAGTTGTCTATGCTATTTAGCTATTTGTTGCTGTACCTAAATAGCTGAGAAATCAACTTGAAGGAGGAAAACAAAGGGCATGATCCATGACAGCAGGGAGGGCAAGGGAGAGCAGAGCAACTCACATAGCAGCTACCAGGAGAGACATAAGAACTTGCCAGCTGGCATCCTCCTAGCTTCCATTCTTATTTCATTTGGGACTCACCCTATCATATTTAGACTTGGTCTCCTTTAGTTAATCCTCCATAGACATAAAAATCTCAGACACATCAGGGGAGCATTTACTAATCTATTACTATGTCAAAACTGATCAAATTGATTATCAAAATTATCTTCACAGATTGGTAAAATATCCTTTACATTGTTGATTAAACTTAAAATTGTGAACTTCCTGTGCCTTGTAAAAATCCTTGTTCGTTTCCTTCATAGTCTAGTGATAATAAACAATAATTTAATACAGATCAATGAGAACAATTATATAAGTACAGTAATCCCCCCAGTAAAATGAAGATTTTATACAGTGTAATAATATAATAAAGAGATCCATCTTATATAATTTATTCAAAAGTAAAATATTTTAAAGAATATATATTTTATCACTTGAGCAGTGACTTTAAATGATTTGATATTAAGTAATAGAAAAATTGGAGTTATAATTATTACATTAATTGACCGAGTAGGCATGTTATTATAATTGCAAAGATTTTTAAAAACAGTTTATTATTTTAGAGAACTATTTCCATAAAATAATTAGTTATATTGTGTTATCTTAAAAACTTTTTAAAGATAATTTATACATAGGTATTGCAAGCTTCTTTAACACAAAATATTGAAAGTACCACATGTGGTTTAAATTTATCATTTTATTTTAGTTACCTCACATAAATATGTATATAATGCAGACTGAGAGGCATTCACAATTCTTAAGCTGTTAAAAGAAAGAAACTCAATCAAATATAGTATAATGATGCCCTTGGATAATTATAATGAAGTAATAACTGACCTTCACTGTGTATTAAACTGTGACATCTTGAATTCAGTTGCCAATATAAACTACAATTACCAAATCACTTGGTGGTTTAGAAAATCAAACCATATTCTCTCCAGCTATTCTTCTGGCTTGGCATTACCTTCTAAATTTCAAGCTTCCCCAGGTCTGCCGTGGTGCAGCAACTGCCTACGTTTATTGACAAGCAAATATTTTCTGATCTGTTGCCACAAAGAAAGGATCACCCAAACTGAGAGGCCAGATTAAAAATTGAAATCCTGTCAAATGTCCAATTCTCAGCATGACTTATTATTTTGTATTGTCATTTGCTGTACCCACAGCGCTAAGTCTTGTTAATTTTAGCACATTTAAAAGAATCCTAAATCATGGGTTTAAAACTAATGGGGCTGAACAGACATTTATTTATCCTGCAAAGTGGGCCAATAAACAATTTTGTGTTCTCAAATGCCAATTTTGAAGTTTGAAAGTCAAAGAATATATTGCTAATTTTAAGTAAAATGAGTTACTTTAAGTAGACACAAAAACAAATATACACATGCTGAAAAACATTCTTACAGGATCCATCTGATGCCCATATTTACTGAAGAAAAAGAACAAAAAACATTTAGCTCTAGGTCTTTAGTTAGCACTTCAAGGCCAGGTTCATGGGGAGGATGAGAATAAAAGCATTCAATTGTCTATTTGGCCTGTTTTCCTCAGGTCTGAGAAAAACTCTACATATAAAATCATTAGTTGCAACTGCAGTTGAAGGTTCCTTTTAACTCACCAGGCACAGTGGCCTCATCTACTTGTTTACTCTTAATTTTCTTATTTTCAGTATTCATTTCAGTCATTTAGCCACTGAGGTTAAAATTAAACACAGTTAACATTGATTCCCTAAAATGGAGTTCTCAGAATGTTGAGAATTTACCAAGTCAGGCACATTTCAGACTATGTAAGGAAAGCTTTAATTTACAATCACTGTGAAACCCCATGATACACTAAAATAGTTCATTGTCAAAAGTACCAAATGATTGGGAAAAGATGTGAACATGATGATATTTCTAATTTTAGTCAGGCCCTCTCTGATCGTCCTGTAGCACCTTTCTTCCAATGAGACCAGGGTGCTTTATATTTAGAAAGAAAAACTGCAAACTAGAGTGAAAATTCTCCCAGATTCATATTGATGAGAAGAGACGTACTAGAAGATGAGAGAAAGAGCATAAGGTTAAAGAGAAGAAGCATGAAGAGTAGGAATCCATCAGTGAAGGACCAGACAAGCTTCGAATGTTGTTCTGTTGCTGTTCTACATTTCTCCAAATTAACCCTAAGGGAAGCCCAAGGATTGATTACTCAAGATGTCTTCATTTAGCACTACAACTTGACCATTTCTATCATTCCTCACTATCACTAATGCTTAGTGCATAATTTCCCTAGAGGAATTATAAATATTCAGGCTTGTCTGAAGAGTTCCTTTTGCACGTGTGGCTTAATGTCTAGTGTAAATGGGAGGATGGAGGATATTTTGTGAATATTTTGATACTATTACAGATATCTTCAAAATTTTTAGTGACACCAAAAGATGCCAATGTGCAAGCTTTTAATAAATTTGAAACAAATAGGAATATGATTGCGGTTTACCCAATGTTAAAATGTATAGAAATATGAAATCCGTATATGAACATGCCTATTTCATACCTTTATTACCTCTGAGAAGTTATTTAACACCAACTTGTGGTTCTGCCCCTGTTCAATGTTTCCTTTCTCAATGTGGCCCTTAAAAATAGGTTAATCAATTCATCTGCATAATACATAGCAAAGTTTTTTTCATTAGACCTAACACCATTGGAAGAAATGTCTGTTTTTAAGATGTGTTGAAAAGTTTCCATACTCTGGTTTCAGATTATCAACTCAGCCATGGTGGCCCTGGCTATATCATAGGAATTCCTGTAAAGCGTTTGGGTACAGATGAGCATTTGCAGGCCCATTTTGACATAAAAAGAGGAGGTAACTTATTTGCAACTTTGCTAGGAAGCTTGGTATAGTGAGTGTTTATCACTGTCTTCTCATCAATTTGCATAGGCACACAGAAGGAATGTAGGGTTTCATGGGAATACCAAAATTATCTAAATCTGTATTTATTTCATAAATTCTCTCTATTTTAAACATTTTTTGATGAAGTTATATGAATTAAATATCAAGAATTATATCAGTTTGACATTATAAAACTATTAGGAAGCTCCCTTCGTGGACTGTGTGAGTTTCCAAGAGGCTATGGTGAATTCTTTAGTATACCATATGTTCCTCTCTCAGACCTTGATAACTAAATGGGAGATATTATAATGTGTTGTTTGATCCCAACAAGTTGATTTGAGGCAATAGAGCCTTCAGTTCCCAGCATGTATAGGGAATCTTGTCTTTAATTACCAACAAGCAAAGGGAATCTCATCTTGTGGCTTCTCACTGTAAATAATAGAGGAATGAATCTTTCTCATATCCATGTCTTGGTGATTATAAAATCAAGAATAGACTTGGGATGTTTCACAGAATCTATTCTATTCGAGGTATTTAATTTTTCAAATGGATATGTGACACTATGAATATCTAGGTGTCCAGTCAACTTAAAAGTCTTTTAATGAGTATTATTTTTAAATATATACTCCCTGTTAGAAAATTAAATATTGTTACTTATTAAATCTGTTCAAGTATGAATCAGCAAATTCTTCAGCCTGAAAGAGAACTAGGAGATGAGAAGTTTATGAGGAGTCTTGATCACCAAACCATATGAAAGACATATTACCCTTTTTCAAAAACTTAGGTGCTTTTTTTGCTTTTTCAAGAATCTACATAGCTACTAGTGGAGTTAGTATTTGACATAAATAATCTGATCCTGTATTCATTGTTAAAATATCCATCTGAGCTTTACTAACTGGCATGTAAAAGATGTGTGTGTTGGTGGTATAAGGTGAGAAAGCAATACATATGTACAATGTATGGCAATCAAATCAAGGTGCTGAGATTCTATATCTCAATCATTTATCAGATCTCTGTATCTTGACGCTGCAAACTTTTCCCTTCTTGTTTTGTAGGAATCTGTCTTTCTGTGTCTCCTTCAATCTGGTTTGGTTCACTTGACAGAATTCCATATTGTATAAAATTATTTCGAAGGATAAATAATCATTGTAGGGACTACAGATATGGCTTAGTAGAAAAGGAGCACTGGGATATTCTTCTAGAGGACCCAGGATCAAGTCCCACCACCCCCATGACAGCTCACACCCATCTATAATTCCAGTTCCACGAAATCAACCACCTTCACAAAGACATAAATTCAGGTAAAACATCAATATACATAAAATGCCAATAAATAAATCATTTAAAAATTACTCCTGGGGAACCAACATAGGACTGAATAAAGTCTGCTGAAAATGGGTGTCAGTTAGGAGGCCTGGGCAATCTATAGGACCTCTGAGAGTGGAAACAGTATTTATCCCTAGTGCACAAATAGACTTTGGGAGTCCATACTCCATGGAGGGATACTCTCTCAGCCTAAATACACAGGGGAGGGCCTAGGCCCTGCCCCAAAGGATGAGACAGACTTTGATGATCCCCATGGGAGGCCTCACCTTCCCTAGGGAGTGGATGGTGGGTGGTATGGGGGGTAGACGGGGAGCATGGGAGGATGGGAGGGGGGAACTGGAATTTATATGTAAAATAAGATTGTTTATAAATTAAATAAAATATACAATAAAAATTTACTCCTTAAAATAATACATTGTATGTATATACACACATATCAGAATTTCTTTATCCATTCAATGATGGACAACTCAGTTAATTGCTGTGTGTGCAAGGCTATGTTATAATTGGAATATTTGTTATGTTCCTATTCTGCACATGAACATTGTTTTAAGACATTAATTTAGTGTTCATGGGTTAATAAATAAATAAATAAATAAATAAATATTATTATTATTATTATTATTATAAATCTGTTCAGAAAAAAAATCTGACCAAGTGACCAGATTTAAAGCCTCAACTATTTTTTTATCCACCTTACCCCTACCTTCATTTATATTCTAATCTCAAAGACCTGCTCAAGATTAAATGAACCTTCTGCATCCTCTGACTGATACTGACAGTCTGGCTGTGCTCCAGTGTGCAGAGTCAGCACGTGGAGACACTGTACTTTCCTTCATTGATTGGAAAGTGACACCACTTTGCTTGGTTCACAGAGATCCAGACACAGTCAATCCAGCTATGGCATGGAGGTTAACATAACAAGGCACACTACTGGAATTAGAGTTGCTTTAAAAGCAGGAAAGCAATTTGACAAAGTAAGAAGCCATTAAAGTATTTTATATGCTTAGTAGTTTCAAGATAACAATTGAGTTCTTATTCCACTGATCCTAACAACTAATACTTAATTATCATTCATTTATATATAAAGTCAACATATATCTGCAAGTAGTTTGTTTAGTGTACTGAAATGTGTGATAGTAGGAAACAAGTATAACTAAGAATAAGTACCTTTGTGATAGCTGACTGACACCACAAAATCCATACAAGTGAATTTTGTTCATCTTTTGTTTTTGTTTTGGCTTTTGAGACAGGATCTTGCATGCAGGCCTGGCTAACCTCAGTCATGAAATTCTCTTACTTTAGCACGTCAAGTACTGGGATTATAAGCATATGACATCACTATCAACCTGACACCAAGACCTATGTGCAAATCTATAAGACTTAGATAATAGCCTATGTCATCTTAACTGCAAGAGAGTTTAAATTTAAAAATAATGACTCTTCTCTTAAGTTTTTATATATAACCAAACATTTGAAGAATGCATTTGATTGCTGAATGAGATTGAATAAAGTGATATTAAGTGAGACTTGGAAAGAGAATCTAAATATGACGCTGGCAGTTCAGGTTGGCTCATGTGTTGAATGATTTGAAGAATGAGCAAATGACTACTTACAAACTCTAAATAGCGATGTATGGAAAAATAGTATCTGATATTTGTTTTACTTTAATGTTAGTGGCTTAAGTGTACAATTTACTTTTGCTTCCCTTTATAACTTCATCTGCCACTTATTTATGAGTACCCCCAACTGGCTATCTGTGAAGGTGATCCCATCTCAGGATCATCTAAGCTCTCTGGTGCCCTTCAAGTCTTTTTCATAAAACACCGAGAGTCTGTATATGGGTTACCAGTCTCCTTTTAAAGCTCTGTCTTCTTTTGGCTTTCAAGTTACTTCATTGCTCTTCCAAAGTTACCACTCCAGAGCTGTGATAAACGCTTCCTGTTGCTTTCTTCTCCTTATCCTTTTTCTCAAATTCTGATTCATGGTTCTGGACTTCCCTTATATTGAGCCCTTTCTGGTACTCAAAGCTGTTTCATTTCTTCAATGTCATTTTTAAAAAAACTGCTTGTCTAGGAGTAAAGGTGTGGGTGATTGGTGGAATACTTATTTAACTTATACTATGTCCTACATTCTAGTCCCAGAACTGCAAAAAAATGAAACAAACAAAATCATCCTATCTGTTAATGGCTCTAAGACTACTAGAGGTGGATATGTTTAATAAGCAGGAAGGATGTTTGATATTTTTTGGTGAGGGAGATCTAGGGAATTGCTTGTAAGTGAGTACTAGAGGTAGTTAAAATAGGACACCATGTTTCATGGATTAGGTTGAGTGTTGGATTAAGAGCTGAAGAAACACTGAATCAGCAATGCCCAACATATATGAAGAACTCAATAAACGGTATATGGGTACAGATCTAAACAGAGAATTCTCATTAAAGGATATTCAAATGGCTGAGATACACTTAAAGAAATGTCCAATATCAAATAAAAAATATTATGAGATTCTGTCTTATACCTATCATAATGATTAAGATCAATAACACAAGTGGCAGCTCATTTGGGCAAGGATGTGGAGCAAGGGGAACACTCAGCTGTTGTTGAAGGGAGTGAAAATTTGTACAGCCACTATGGTAATCAATATGATGGCTCCTTAGGAAAATGAGAATCCATGTATGTCAAGACCCAGCTACACCACTTTTGGGCATATATACAAAGGATACTTCATCCTACCAGAAGGACACTTGCTCAACCCTATTCATTGCTATACTATTCATAATAACCAGAAACTGGAAACAATACATATGTCCCTCAACAGAAGAATGGAAGAAGAAAATGTAGATACATCTACAAATGGAGTATTATTCAGCTGTTAAAAACATGACATCATGAAATTTTCAGGCAAATGGGTACAAATATAACAGCATTCTGAATGAGGTAACCAAAACCCAGAAACATAAATATGGCAGGTGTTCACTTATATCTGTATATTAACTGTTAAATAAATAATAATCAAGTTACAATCCATGGACCCAGAGAGGGTAGACATAGAGGAAGTAACTAGTGGTGACACATGGATCTTGCTGAGAGGAGGAAATAGAACAGATTTTTTTTCACATTCTCTCATTTGAGCTGGGGGTTGAGAATGGGAAAAGAATGTTGGAAGTGGGAGGGAAAATGGGATTGAAGGAGAGAATGTGGGAAGAGAAAGCTATAATTGAAGGGCAATGGAGGTGCGCTATAGAAACCTAGTATAGTAGAAATCTCCTATAAAAAATGAAGGTGATTGTAATGAAGTATCCAAATAACAAAGGAGACAGAATGCATACCTATTGGCCATCTCTTGTCACCAAATAAATATTTCTGTGATGATAATGGGTTTTATCTATTTTAGTTTTGGGGCAAAAGAGTCTTGTTGAAATTCTCAAACAAACCAAGTGGTTGCCAAAATCATACTTTTTTTTTTTTTTTTTTTTGCAAATGGACAGCAAGGCTCCATTATTGAAGTCAACACCCACACAATTCATTGAACATGGAATTGTTGAGTTCATGCCTACATAGAACCTTCACCTTCATCTTCTATTGTCTTTGGTTCAGGAAAGTACTTTGTAGGCTACCAAAACAAAACAATGGTTAATGGTAACAATAAAATGACTCCTAATGGTATTCTCATAGATCTAAGATATAATCATGTATCAGTTCCTTATTCAGTCATCATCAGAGAAACATCCTCCTGCAGAAGATGGGAACAAATACAGAGACCCACAGCCAGACAGTATATTTTTAAAAGACCTTAAAACACACAGCTTTAAATAGGATGACTTCACAAATCCCTCACTTCAGAGCTCAAGAAAACCCATGGAATAAGAGGTATAAAAAGTGAAAGTGTCAGAGAGGATGATGGAGGACTTCAGGAGGACATGGCCCTCTAAATCAACTGAGCAAAGCTCATAAGAACTCACCAAGACTGAAGCACCAAGTACAGAGCCAACATGGGTCCTGTACAAGGTCCTTTTTGTATATATTATATCTATCAGCTTAGTATTTTCATAGAACTCCTGAGTGTGTGAATGAGTGGATCTCTGATTCTAGTGCTTTTTCTTGGGGCTCTTTTCTTTCTTTTTGTTTGTATTGCCCAACTTCAAAGTGATGCTTTTTGTTTTATCTTATTATATTTTATTTTGTTAAAAATAACTAAAAGAGCAGGGCGTTGGTGGCGCACACCTTTAAATCCAGCACTCGGGAGGCAGAGGCAGGCAGATCTCTGTGAATTCGAGACCAGCCCAGTCTACAAGAGCTAGTTCCAAGACAGCCTCCAAAGCCACAGAGAAACCGTGTCTTGAAAAACCAAAAAAAAAAAAAAAATAACTAAAAGATATTGGAGAATAACAGAGTCGGTAGATCAGATATAGCACGTTGAAGAGAAGGGGCAGTTTTACAAAGTATGTGAGAGAAACTTAAAATAACTTAGTAGACTTGGTGAAATTTGAGTGAGGGGGACTCATGTGAGAATCTGTTTCATCCTTCTACTTGTAACTGTGTTGTTGACTCAATACAGAAGAATGTTTTTGCTGGGGAGGGAAAAGAAAGGTTAATTAATTTGATAAATATAATTGTCCATGTTGTGAGCTGGTAGAAATTCAGAAAGACAAATCAACAGTTTAATCTTGCAAGCCTAAAAATCTAGAAACATTTGTAGTGACATTGGGCAGCCATTTTCTTTTAATTGAAATATACATTGTGGGGGTAAGGGAGAATCATGCCACTCACAAGACTCATGATAACCTCTACCAGCAGTTATATATACCATCAGTAATTGCTGGGGAGGGAAGTCACTTCAGTGGTACAGCTTACTGTAAATTATGCAGGGAGCTCCTGCCATGCAGCTTTTATGAATAGTTACCTGTGTGGAGGTGGAAATTTTTGGTGATGCAGCTGACTTTGAGTCTCCTTTTCTCTTATATGTAACCCCAATAAAGTTACTTAATTGGTTCCTTAATTGAACTTGGATGAAATAATTTCTTTGGTCTCTCTTCAGTACCTAGAGTGAATAGACTAGTCTCCCCGGTGTGCAATTGCTGAGAGACCCCCTCCTTAATAACCTTCTAACCATTAGAGTTATCCATTTTGAAAGAACTTACAAAAAGCCACAAAGTAGTACACATTAAAGTCAAGAATTGAGCCTCTGCTTCTTGAAGCCAGGTTTGTTACTAGCTCACTGTACTCCTTCTCATGCAGTTCATGAGAGAAACAAGTTCAGTCAGAATGAATGTGATTCAACAAAAACACAGACGAAGGGCAGATTCGTGGGTGGTACCACCACAGTATATATAAGAATATAAAGAGTTCAGGAAGAGGAAATTAACATGCTGCAGGACTTCAGGATAACATAACACAGGGGAATACATGGTTTTCAAAGGAGTCAATAGTGTCCCCAAACCTGAAAAATGGAGGTTCACCATCATCATCTACAGTATAATTTTCCCTCATGATCTGCACCTAAGTACTCTTTAGGCATCTCAAACTATATAGCCTCTACACCCTGTGCAATGCAAACCTGTACTGTAGTGCAGCACTTCCTAATCTTAACTAGTAATATTTACGTATGGAATTGTCTTGTTGTGACTACCTTTTGTCTTGTGAGAGGTTGAATGGTAAACCTGGCATCTATTCAGTATAGCTAAGATCAAATTTCTTCACAACCATAGTTTGCACCTGATTTTTCTCCTCTTAAAGTCATATTGAAACTTATTACCCATAATTTCCATAGATGAAAACTTAATCCAACAATGTTGTTTAGAGCAGAGACTTTTCCAAAGTGATTAGATTAGGAAAGATTATCAGAGTGGAGCCTTCACAGTTGATTCTTGGTAACTTTGTACAATGGCTTAATATTTTGTCTTCTATAGAACATTAAGGGGGTGAGACATGGCTGGAGGCATTAGATCAGTGGGGTTATTGGCCCCTGGGTATTATTTGAAAACACTTCCTACTTTGTTTCCTATTTCCAACTCAAGATGTCAACAGCTTCTTCCACCATGACGTTCTGCCCATAACAGGCACCAAAACACAAGAAATCATGGACTGAACCTTTAAAATTGTAAGTCTAACTAGATCTTTCCTCTTGTCAGCTGTTGGTAGAAGGCATTTTGCCATATTGACATGAAAGCAACTAATAGTATTTGAAAGAAAGAACAAGACATGTCCACCTGGAGGTCTCACTCATCACTTAATATCCTGCGCTGACTCAGGATGTTGATGGAAAGAAAGCCTGCACCAGAACCAAGGCACTTGACCTAGGCTTGATACCATAAGCTAGACCAGTCTTCTTTTCTTTGAAACTTATCTATGACATAGTGTCACTAGCAGGAAAAAACACACTAATACACCTTCCTCAAATATCTTTCCACATTGCCAAATATCTCCAGTTGAGAACAATTTGTTCAGGCTCAATCATTGTCCAGGATTACTGTGCTTTCCTTAAATAATAATTTTTAATGATCTTTCTTCTCTGGAAGAAGAAGTTTATTTTCCTATTTTTCCATCAAAGACTTTCTGTTTATTCATCTGTTATCATGCTGCCTGTTACCATGCCTGTGGAACTTTTTTTTATGACAGCAGAATATCATCTACACACTACTTTTATTCCACAAACTGAATTAATATTGTTTCTGTGAATTGGCTTTCCATTACCAGACCTTTGCAATTTCCCCAAGAATTGACAAGCAGAAGTTGTTTAATAACTTTTGGTTAAATAAATAAATGAAAGGGGAAACTATAAACATAATATTGTCATTTATGTTACACTTCTACTGTTAGAAATGATCATTTAAAGCCAAGAAAGTATTTCTGACTTGTTCTTGAACTATTTTTTAAAAATATATTTTACTTTTATAGCAATTTATCAGTTAGTGAGCCAATATTAGTAACTGACCTCAACTATTTATCTTAACAGCATTGAATATTATTAGTTACTTTACTGAGTTGTTTTAGAAAATTGCTATTTTGGATAATTTGTAATGAAAATATGTACAGATTTTCACAGAATATTTCAGGTTCCTTAGCAATTGATAATGTTGTTTGTTAACATATCAACTATTACCAAGAGAAAATCATTTTAACAGGCTAACCCTTACATAGTTCAGTTAGGTTGATAAATAAAATCACTGTCCCTTTGTATTTGAAGAAAAACACAATTTATTTTTATTAAAAATTTCTCAACAGTCTTGTTTGGCATTTCACATGCATTTCTCCATGCTTGTATTCCTTCTACAAATGTGTTGGGATATAACTGTGATAAGTAGGTCTGATGGGCTAGGCTTCAATTCCGTAAAACATGTTGAGAAGATTCATATACAGAGCCAGTTGTAAAATATTTTTCTCAGGTATCAAAGTCATAGAGAGCTGGCATTCTTGCTTCTGAATGATATCATCAGTTTGTTGCTGTTTATCACTGTCATAGGACTCATTAAGATCATTAAGATCCTAAGATCTGAGAATTCCAAATGTGTGTTTTCTTGTGTGTAAACACAAGTCAGAAATTTTCTGGTGAAAGAGCCATGTTCTGCATGGAATGCAGACTGAGGCTAATGCTTCAACTTCACCCTGACAAATAAAGTTATCTACAAAATTAGCAAAATATTTAAAGATCAAACTGTGGTCATGGATAAAAGAATCACAGGACACTTTTTAGGACTGTAATTTTGTATTATGATTTCAAACTAATCTAGCAGTCCTTGTAGTTATTTAGAATTGAAAGAGGAAACAAAGTTTTGTTGTGGTTGTTGTTGTTTTTTTTTGTTTGTTTGTTTGTTTTTTGTTTTTTTTTCCCTGAGCAACCATTCATCAGTATATGGGGATCTTCATGCAATGATGTTTATCACAACATTAAAATATCCCAAATGACTTGCAATGTTCTCTGGGACTCCTCCAGCTCAGTAGTTTGGGGATCTGGTCTCTTTGGTATAGTCTGACTCAAGATGTTCAAGGGAGCTCTTCAGTTATTTGAACCCAGAATGTTGTGCTAGTTTTCTGGAAGAAAACATGTAGAACACTGAATCAGAATTCTCCTGAGGAAAAGAACTGATAGGAAGGAAGACTAATTATATACACAGAGAGAAACATTTTTAAAGTCAGATTGAATTGATCTAGGAACCATAGCAGACAAAGTAGTTGCCCAATGACTCTTTTATACTGGAAAGGCCAGGAAACTGGCAGTTGACCAGTTCATGAGACTAAGTGTCCCAGCAGTCCCAATCTGCTGCCAAAAAGCTGGGGACTGCTGGAGAGCCACTAGTCAAGGCCAATGATGGAAGCCTGGAAATGTTATCGAAGGAAGCAGCAGCAGCAGCAGCAGCAGCAGCAGCAACAACAACAACAACAACAACAACAACAACAACAACAACACAACAACAACTCCAAATTGGCAGCAACAGGGAAGTCAGAGAAAGCAAAAAGGCAATGATCACCCTTTTGCCACGCTCCCTGGGTAGGTATTCACACATCAACAACACAATCAGGACAATGCCTCAGTTGGTGTTCCCTACTCACTCTGGTGATTCTAAGGTGCAGGAAGTTGACATTAAACCAACCATTGCACCCACCAAAGAGGCATCTATAGAAAAGCAGGAGGAAACATTAAAGGAAGCACATATATAAGGTAAAATTGAAATGATTCTCTGAGTGGAGAAATCCATGTTCTTTCAAGTAGAAATCTTACTCTTATCCTTTCTTTTACTTATGTTAATTTCCCTTTCCTTTTCATAATTAGTACTGCCTTACACTTAGATAACCCTATTAAGTGAACTCACTTCATTCAATCTTTAAATTCTAAATAAGTAGGCATTATTATCTCCATTTTAGAAATGAAGGAATTAATACAGAGCTCTTAACATCTGTAATACACAGTAGATTTAGAACTCTGCACAGAACTAGTTTAGGATTATTCCCCTTACTTCATACTTTGCCAGACTTTAAAACTAGACATGATAAAACTAATAGACACATAAAAAGCCAATAGATGTAGAAGACTCTTCCTCCTTCCCTTCACTGTAGCTGGGGAAAAAGCTCATCAAAGAAACATCTAGAGGAAAATGCAGATGGAAAACAGCAAAACATATGCATAGCTAGAGAATTTGAACTTAGTTTATTTTCTTCAATGTTGTTTTCTGTCTTTTCTAAAGACAAGGCACATGTTGCCAGTCTGTGTTATTAAAGCACAGTAATGGCAGCATGAAAGAAAGGTTAGCAAAGAAGACTACTGAGCAGTATTTGTGAGAGCCTGTGGAGGACCAGATCTAAGGAAGGTATTTTCAATAGGAGAGAAATGAAGTTAGATCTCAGAGACACTTCCAATAAAGTATTCAGAACTTGGGGCTACTGAATAAATGGGAAAGCTAGAAGGTGTAAGACTGGTTTGTTAGAGCAGCATGAAATTTGACATAATAGAAATGACTAGGACAGTATAACTTGAAGGTAAGAAAAACGGTGGAATTGAGGCAAATCACAGGGTAATTGATCACATTTTGTAAGTGGAATTTTAGCATTTCTACCTATACAGAGGTTACATTAATGTCTATCACAGTGACTATAACTCTGCTGTAAGGAAAATAACAGATAAAGAGAAAAGGTTTTAAAATATTTCTTAATCATCAAATTTATTGAAATTTAGGGATACATAATATTTAAATCCAAACCTAAATTTATTACTGTTTTATTTTAGTTTCTTGGCAGATTGCTTTAAATTTGGGTTCTTCACAATAATGAGACTTCCAATGGGCAATGGAAGCTGTTCAGAACCGAGGTGGGAAAACCTGTTTTCTGGATCCTGAATGAATCTTTTTTTTCTTTTGTTGGCTAAGAGTCTTGAAAAACAGTGAAGAACATTCATTTTTCTACTTAATCTTGTTAGTTTGCCAGGAGTAGCACAGGGGTCCCTTTAGTGAGTGAGACTGAGGGCACTAACATGGTTGGAAGTCATTGAAAACAGTAGCAGGTTTATTTGAGAAAAATCGGCAGGGTGGTATAATATACATTTTTAAAAATGCATTTTCATTAAAATTAAAAATGAGCTTCCAAACAAACTCTGGAAAGGGCTCCAAATACAGCTTTACAAACCCCAAATGAAATCAATAGAAGGAAACCAGCCGAGCAGCAAGTTGAGAAAACACCAATTAGAGTTTTTGACAAACAGAGAAGCTCACTGTGGGAGACAGTTTTTAAATCAGAGAAGAGAAATTTGGGCTTTTTTCATCCACCTCAGCACTGCTTTCCCTGGAACTGATTTATGGGATTCAGAATGCACCCCAGGAAGAAACCACAAATAAGCGGGTACTCTCGGCATTATATCAGAACAGATGAAAGCAAATATTATTCTGATAGCTTTTCATTTTGCCCGCCAAGGAGCATTGCATTATTATCCGTGACCAGAGATTTTAATAGTCAAACTACCACACATTTGTCAAACACTCAATTTCTGCCTGGTTACTTCAGGTCTCTCTAGCCAAAGAATTTTTGAAGTAAACTATACTCCATCCCTTAGCCTGTTGCATGAGCTCCGTACATCGCCACACAGTGAGTGGACACACAGGGTAGGCTTTCTAAGGTCCACATCCTACCCAGGCATTAGCCTGCCTAGACAATTCTTGATAAGTTCCTGTGCCTGGAAGGAGCCCACTTCACATTAGTACTACCCTGCCTTGTTCTTACAACCTCTGAAATGAGTTGTGGGCTTCTGCCAAGATGAGGTCATATGAATAACCATAGAAAAGTACTGTCGGAGCTCTGATTTCAGAGCTTGACTTTCAGTTCCAATAAAAAATGATTTTGCAGTAATATTAGAATAGTCTCAAATCTCGAAGAATAATAACACCTATGAATAAAATGCTTTGGTTATTAGACTACTTATACTTCTTGAGATAAGTAAGTCCATATACATATGTAAATATATGTGGATATGTATATATACAGTCTTGCATAATTTTTACCCACATGCTAAAGCTACTTTGAGGAGTTCATTTTAGATTTTAAGTAATTATATTTAGTAAGGAAACATCTTTCTTGTCAATTATGTTCTCAATCACAAGCTTCAGATCAAAGCTCATAATCCTAAGTGATACCATATGTTGAGACTATATAATATTTATATATACAATAAAAAGTCCTGCAGTCTAAGAACGAACTTTTCAAGCTGTGTAAAAAATCCTATCCTATCATATTCTTTATCTCTGAACGTGCCAGCCTCAGTTCCAGGCACTATCTTTTTTCTCCTAATTTCTCCTTGCATCTGTCTTTGACTTTATGTGACTGTTCTCAACAGAACAAGGAGAAGCAACAGATCATATTTGTCACCCAAATTTTCTAGGATCTCTCCACTTCCTTCCTATTAAATTCAAAATCTTTGAGTAATACACCAGGCCCACAGATTTGTGTTCCTTTCCTCTCTGTCCTATGGTCCAACTGCTCATTCTTTGACTGTCTGGCTCTGTCAGCACTGAGCCCTTCCTTCCGGCTTCTGCAGCATCCCAGGGATCTTCTACTATTGTGAGTGACCTTAAATGCTCAGTCATCTCCAGGCCCTTGTTTGGCAATTCTTAGTGAAAAGCTGCTAGTTAGTAGATATCAATGTATATTCAATGAAGAATGAACTGTTCAATTATAGATAGAATTGTGGAGTGTAATTTTGAGTTCTCATAAATGATATAGATGTATGTTAGTGAAATTAATTTTTTGTTAGTGAAATTAATTTTTTGAAAGCATAAGAAAATATTTCTGATTGATTGGTTGATTGTGACATATGGTCAAGAAAATATAAGGAAGTTTAAGAATGGCATTATGATTAGATGTACCCCATGGACAGCAGGGTACAACTAATCAGAATATTTGAGGTGTAGCATGAGTGATTCTGTCTCAGAAACAATGAGAAACTGTTAGTTGATAAGTGCAATGATATAGTCATGAAAGTAAGAAGCCAGAGTGTGACTCAGCAAAATGGTGGATACTAATATTAGAATATCAGTAGAGTACATTCAAAGAAACTTTTTTGGAGTATCTCTAAACTTTAACATAAGAATAAACAAAAACTCCTTGGAGGAAATACAGTAAGACATGTCCAAGATTCCAAGATTTTGGTCTTCTAGCTCATCTCATAAAGAAAATCTTCTCCATCACTATTGTGAGTGGTCTAGATCACATAGCCCAAGTTTGGGTAAAAGGCCATGAACAGTGAGGTTAACAAAAGTTTAGTTAAGGTACCACAAGTTTATAAAGGAGATGAAGGAAGGACACAATAGTAACACAGTGCTGTCCTGTTTCTAGAGACATCATAGAAAGATCCCAGAGTACATTGTACAATTCAAAAGCTAACCCAGGAACCAAAAACAGATCAAAAGCTAAATAGTAGGTAAGTAGGAATGTGACCACCAACCTTGCTAGGTTAGCAAGACAGATCTAAGCTCCTGCATGGGAATGAACACACCCTGAAACCTGACACAACTGAGTATGTAACCAAATGTCAACAGAAAGCAAATAGTAAGTGCACTTGCTTGTGCTTCCGTATTTATTTATTTAAAGCCAGGTCAACTTTTGTGCTTGAGCTAAGTTTCTATGGAAATTCTTACTCCATGCTGTTATGAAAAGGCAACTCTCTTTCAACAGGCTTTGGATCCTGGTCCAGGCTCCAGACTGTCTCAAAATCTAAACAGAATCTTAAAATCTGTTCCTGCCTCAACCAGAACTTGCTGTATTTTCTTTGCCTCCTGCCACCACTCAGTTGGATGGACACCAAGTATAGAAAATTTCAGCCGAAAAGGAACATTTTTAGGGAGTTATGAGCCAGATTCAATTATAAATAGGAATCATCTGTGAAATAATGTTATTATAGTATACTTTCCACACAACTTTAACAATGAGAGTGTAAGCTCTCTATGCAAATGGACTTGGTTTAAATGCTAGTTTAGTCACTTGCCCATTTTAACAGTGCCTTAATTTTACTATCTGTAAAATGGAGAAAATTATTAACACATTCTAAAGGCTAATGAGATAATTACTTACAGTGCCAAGTGTAGTGTCTTGGTCTTAACTAATGCTGAGTGAATCAGTAAAAATTGTTATCATAGTGATTGCAGTATTCAGTCAATTCTGAGGATGTATATTTTGTAGTGTTTCAAATTATAAAGTTGCATTAAAATGTTTTGCAACAGCAGAATAAAACTAATTCTGTTGCATATGAATCTTGCATTTCCCCCATGACCTGAAAGCCACAGATGAAAATAGGAATGATATTACTTTACCAAGAATGTTCTGAGAAATGGGCATAAATGAGATATTTGTTACTAAACCCCAGTTTCATGGTGAGAAGATGTTATTTACAGAAGCTGATTAGGAAAACACATTTTGATCATTTAAAAATGCAAATTATTGGAGATTCTTCATGTTGGCACAATGCAGGCCAATACTCTGATTTAGAAATAAGTTTTCTTTATTAATTACAGAATCCATTCATTTACCATCTCAGTCCTCCTCTCCCTCCTCCATTAATAGATTTAGAATTGACAATGGCTTCTTTTCTAAGTATAAAGAAAAATTTCCTTCTGATTGGAGAGACAATGATGAGATCAAAATTTAAAATACAGTGCTCCTCTAACAGCGATTCAGATTTCCATTAAACCTTCCCCAGCTTTCTCAAATTAAAGTTTGAAAAGCAGAGCTCAGAAATAAACTGACAGACACTAGTGCTCCATTCATTTCCAGCAAGGAAGCACCAATTTGATTCCTACCATAACAATTTTTGCTGTTGCCAGTGCATCAATTTTTTTTAACACAGCTTCTCAAGTGATAGAAATCATCCCGTCACTTTGTTTCATAAAATTGACACCCTGGGGAAATGCAAACTGTAGTCAGAACTCCAGCAAAGCTGCTCCCCCAACACCTGCGAAGTATTTCAGAAGTCTCCTATCCTCATAGGCTAATGTCATCAGGTCCCAATTGCTTGTTCTTTTCTCCTCCTCTCACTGGCCTCAATGTCCCTTGGCCTATCTAAGCACAGTGCGTGGTGTTTCTGAAAGTGTTACTCCTCCATCATATTCGAATGTGGGCTAATTTGAATGCAGCGACAAAAAAGAAAAGAAAAAAAAGGAACTTGCTGAAATTATTTCACACACAGAGCAATAAACATATGGAATAAATTACTACTGAAGTGGATGCAAAGAGCTTCAGAAACACCTGGGTTTGTTTCTGGGGGCTGTGGGTTGGTGAGCAGAGTGAGAAGTTTAAGGCGAGGAGGAAGTGCAGGTAGCAGTAGGAAGCTTGGACCCTCCAGTCAAGTGTCACCTTCTACATTTATGGGGAGCAGCAACTAGACAATAGTCTATTTAAGGCAAAGGATCTCAAACACGAGAATGCTGGCGAGGAGGCAGACTAGGTCACAGGACTGCCTTGCTAGAGGGTTGTGGCAGGGCCGGGAGGGGAGTTGGCTTTGGCCAAACAAAACAAACAAAGAAAGGTTCTCAAGATAAATAGAGTAGATCTGAATTTGTAGAAACTACATTTAGCAATGGTGTAGGATCTGGCCCAGACCTAACATTTGATCCACAACCCTGACTTCTATGTCACCTGCACTTACTGACAATTCTGAGTCTTCCCCAGTGGTGTCTTAGAGCCTTGCAGTCTGTACCCACTCCTTTGCAGAAACTACCTTTCTAGAGGTATCTCAGTTGATTGCTGGGCCCTCCTCTGAAAGCATCTTTGCACATGCACCGTATCTTCCTACATAACTCATCTTCATCTCAACCCTTCACAGAGGCCCAAGCTCCTAGGACATGTTTGGCACTTTTAAGCTTTGTTTTGTCTGACTTTGTTCCAGAAAGGATTTGAAATACTTGTAAAAATGATAGCTAACTTTATTGAGCTTTAACATGTGCCAGACACAGTTCCAGCTGTGATGCATGTTTTAAATCATTTAATCCTTATGACAGTGCTGGGGTGAGAAAGTTTGTGGTATAGGTACTAATACTGTCTCTATTTTGCAAGTGAGGAAATGGATGTGGGTAGGTTTTTGACCTGCTTGACTAAGGTTGCTCAGCTTGTGAAGGGTTGGGCTGACCTGAGACTAATCTTAGCCAGCTGGCTTCAAAGAGAACACTCCAGTCTTGACTCTCTACTTGAGTATCTAACACAGACAGCAAGTGACCAATTGTCTACAGTGACACAAGGTCAGTGAAGGTCACAAAATAGAGCTACTTATTGGGCTAATTAAGAATGCAAGCTATTAGCATGCATAATTTATTCTAGGGGAATTGAATAAAAAGATAAACTTGATTTCTTGGCTAATAAAATTATTAAACAAAAGGAAATGGATTACTACTAATGGACATGCCAGATAGCAGAACCAGTTTCTCCTATGGAGTTCATAGATGACAATGTGTATTAAGTCATCTCTTCAGTCCTCTGAGTTGATACCTACTCAATGTCAGGCCTAAGACCCCAAGAAACAGAGAGCAGACAGGATAAATGGCTTGTAAAATTGTGTATAACTCTCCAAAATGCTGTACACTGCCTTTGTGAATGCAAGTGGATGCATGAATCCATCCATTCAACATAGAACCTGAGTATTCATTTTGTATTTTGGCTGGTTTTAGGACCCTGGGACACAGGGATGAGCAAACAGGGAAGAGGTTCTGCTCATAGGAATCTCATTAGGTTTTAGGTTAGAAGACAAGTGAGGCACAATGTTAGGTGATGTTAAAAGATGAGGGTAAAATCTAGACAGACAAAGAGGGTAAAAACCAGCCCAGGGTACATGAGCCTGTCTCTCAAGAAACAAGGTGAGGAAATGCCTCTTGAGGAGGTGGTAACTAAAGAGAAAGGAATCCATCTGAGATCATTGTCTATTTTTCTCTAATTACTGTAAACTGAAAATCTAGATGAAATATCATCAGTGCTTATACAATATCAGGTCAGTAAGATTAAATATTTTCTTATGATTTATTTCTTTCCCACGAGAAGCTCCTTAATTTCAACTAACTACAAATTTTCCTTGGAAGTCTGAATGTAAGCAAATAAAAGAAATGAGACAAGTTTCTCACAAACCAATCTGACAGTGTTCTGAAGAGAAGGTGATTAATTTTGTCTAATATAAACTGAGAGCCTATTCTAGGACCATGAAATGAAAATAATTAGACAAAGAATTAGAAATTGTAGGGGTTGACCCAGCAGGTTTTCAAATAAGAGATTTCTTAGATCCTGTTCCTGGAGCACTAAGTTATTCCACTCTTCTCCTTGGGAACTGTGACATTCCATCCTATATCACAGGATATTAAATTCAACTCCCCAAATGTCTTGGAGCTCTGAAGCTTTTCGATTGTCAAAGCCATCAACAAAAAATGCAAACCAGGTCTGACCAATGAAAGTAGATGAAACCATGCTACTTTTTTTTTTTAATGCTTGTACTGAAGGCAGCTAGTTCAGAAGAAGTCTCCTTTAGAGAAGAGTTATTCCTCTATTTCCATCTGCCTTGTACTTTGTCTAGCAATTAGCAATCTTCTTTCTAAACATCATCACCAACACCAAGGGAATTCTTTCTAATATTAGAATTCTGTTACTGCCATTTATCAAATCAATTTAATAAGCTAAAATTTTATTTAAATATTATTAACATGTTCCCTATATCTTCTAGGCTGTCTTTTCATGTGAGACTACATTGCATGAATGAAGCCCTTAAATTTAATGTCATTATTCATGTGTGAGGGAAAGCTGTTGTACATGTTCAGGTGTTAAAACCTTAACCTAGTATCCTTTTGATATTGGCAATCTTCCCTCCTTAATGTGAATTGCAAGCAGAATGCAATGTAAGAAAACCAAAAGTACAGTCATCTATTTTCTTTTTTTTTTTTGCAAATGATATTTTTTATTTCATGTACAAAAGTAATCCAGCTGAACTGATGCAGTCTTATAGGCAAGTATAATATTGTGATATGCTAATTTGTTAAACAGATTTCATATGCCAATCATCTAGGGTATTCTTTTCAATGATCACCACTGGAAGCTACAATTTCAGATAGAACTAATAATTGATTTTATGAACTTCATAGATCAAAGTTATGAATATTCTTGTTATTGGTTATTAGTCGTTGCACAAACTTGGGGTTGGAAATTTTTCCTAAGAAAATTAAATGCTGACTATTGTTGGCTTGTAGATTCACAAGTTTCCATTGAAGTCAGCCAGCACAGACCTTGTAGTGAGAAAGAGCCTATGAATAATACTTAAATGAATATATGGAGCTATGATCCAATAAGAATTATTTCTAAAGAAATGCAGATGGTTCACACACTATAGAGTGTCAAATCTGGAATATATATATATATATATATATATATATATATATATATATATATGTTTGCAGTTCATGACATGCACTAAGTTCCAAGTTTTTTTTTTTTTTTGGTTTTTCTTTTCTTCTTTTTTTCCTTTCTTTCTCCCCATTTTTTATTTAAATTAGGAACAAGATTATTTTACATGTCAATTCCAGTTCCCTCTGCATCTCCTCCTCCCTTGCCCACTCCCCCCCAACTAACACCCTACCTATCCCATACCTTTGCTGATTCCCAGGGATGGTGACGCCTTTCATAAGGGGTCTTCAGAGTTTGGAATAGGTCCTAGGCCCACACCTTTGTGTCTAGGCTCAGGGAGTATCCCTCTATGTGGAGTGGGCTCCCAAAGTCTATTCCTATTCTAGGGAGAAGCACTGATCTACTACAAAAGGCCCCATAGATTTCCAAGGTCTCCTCACTGACCCTCACATTCATGGGGTCTGGATCAGTCCCATGCTGGTTTCTCAGCTATCAGTCTGGGAACCAAGAGTTCCCCCTTGTTCAGGTCAGCTGTTTCTCTGGGTTTCACCAGCCTGGTATGGATCCCTTTGCTCATCACTCCTCCTTCTCTGCAACTGGATTCCAGTTCAGTTCAGTGTTTAGCTATGAGTGTCTGCTTCTACTTCCACCAGTTTCTGGATGAAGGCTATAGGATGGCATATAATCAGTCATCAATATCATTATCAGGGGAGGTCATTTAAGGTAGCCTCCCCTCTGTTACTTAGATTGTTAGTTGGTGTCATTGTTGTAGATCTACAGACATTTCCCTAGTGCCTGATTTCTCTTTAAACCTATAATGGCTCCCTGTATTATGGTATCTCTTATCTTGCTCTCCTCTATTTTTTCCCCAACTCAAACTTTCTGCTCTCTCCTGTCTTCCTCATGGTGATTCATCCCTATGGGATTTTGTTATCAAAAGGTATTAAAATTGTGTGAGATAAATAGTACAAATGGAATAAAAAGCAGGGGAAGAAAATGCATTCAAGGATGACAACCTGAACTAAATCTAAAGGGATTAGTTGTGTGCTATTTCTCTCCTAAAATACATACTAAAGCTTTAGTATTTTCTTTGCAAAGTAAAAGTGTGTTATTTATTTTAAAGTCTAAGTCTAGACAACCAAGTTGCTACCATATGCAGGTGGGAAAATGCAGCAAGTTAAGAGTTGGAGTCATAGAGATGTCACAGACCCCAGACCCCATTGAAAGTAAGAGCCTAGAGCTTTGTGTGTATTGAGCTTACATGTTATGCAATGCTGTCCTTATTTATAAAGCTGGGCCATATGTTCTATTGCCCTTGTTCTTAGATTTCCAGACAACCACAATTTCCGGTCTTTTGTTTGAAATGAAGGCCTGCCTAGAAAAGTTGAGGGTGCTGCCAGGCTCACTCAAAGACTTTTTTTTCTTTTGTAGGGCATTCCATTCTTCACTCCACAACACCCATCCCCACCCTGACAATTCTTGGGAGGAGGGGAGAAGGGAAGCAGATTTAAGAAACATGTAAATTATGGGACAGAATACACATTAAAGTAACATATAGAACAATTCTAGTCCGATGTCCTCTTAGAAAAAACACTGACCCACATTACTACATAATGGAATAATGTGAATCTGTGTAGGACTCAAAAGACTGTGTTATCAGAGTGAAAGTATTTGTGCAATATTAGTTGCATTGGGTTCTTTTAGAGAAAGAAATAAAAGCTAAAATGCAGGTTACACATCAAGAAAACTGAACCAGGCAACCAAAATCAAACTCTCACATCACATTTCATTTGACATGATTTCAAAACAAAGTTCAGTAAACCTGTTGGCAGAGAAGTATCATTTGTCAAGTGATTAACAGGGACACAATCTGTAATTATGAATTGCTGAAAGCAGGCCTCTAATGAGAGGATGACTCACATTTTGGGGTGAAGGGGGATGGGTCTCTCAGAAGCTGAGATTTCATTTACAAAATTCTAAATAGCTAATGGCAGGTACCTCTTGCCAACTATCAAGCCAACTCCTTCAAGCTCATTAACAGAACTCCATGGTCTCACTGAAGGGTAAACCATATGGAGGTGTCAGTAAGAACCAGAGATGAGAGACTGTAATGCATGCTCAGTTCTCTGTGAGTCAGTCAGATGGGCATTGATTTGAGCCTTTGTTTATCCGACATGACCTGTTCAGAAGTAAGAAGAAGAAATAAATTTTTAGGGGTTGTAAGTATTTTTGTCCCCCTCACTGGCTTAAAAGGCGGTGTTTGATTGATTATTAAACATTTATTTCACTCTTGTTTCTCCAGGTTCCCATCTCTGTCACAATTTGGTTCTAGAAAAACAGTTGAATAATAACACTCCACACATCGTGATCCATTGTTTGCTTTGAGCTGTGTTCTCAAAGGTTGTTAAATTGCTTGCCATGATTTCCCCAGTGACTGGAAACTTACACCTCTAAGGTCATTTTAAAGATTTAATCATGTGGATCTTGAGAGTGCTTGGGAAAGCAGAATGTGGGCCAACCACAGAGGGTGCACCTTATAGCAAATGGGGAGGGGCCTAATTGCTATTCTAATCTGAATAGCAAATACACATTTATGCAATTGGAATTTTCACTGGATAGCCTTCTGCTGCAGAGGACTTTTGGGAGACAAGAAAGCCAGCTAAGCTTAATGTGAAATGACTTAGAAGTTCAATATTCAATAAGCATGCTTCTCTTCTATCATATCCTCAATCCTCTCCTCAGAGAGGATTTGGAACACTTTTGTTGACGATTCCATTGTGATTTCTCTTCAAGGGTATTTATTGATCACCTTCATAACAACAATGTATGTTCAAAGTACTGATGAAATGACCTCAGAGGGGTCACCCAGCCTCACTATGCTTTTGAATCTCGTGTTTGAGAGGAAAGAAAACAAGGTTGCTTAGTTCAGGAGCAGCACATTGTAAGCAGTGGGTAATGGCAGATGGTCTACTCACTTGCCTTACATGGGGTGGAAGAGAACATTCTTTTACAGCGATGATATGTAAACTAAGTCCCCAGGGATAAATTAGAGTTTGAGGATAGAGTGAAGTGAAAAACCTCAGGTTAATGAGAAAAGTAAGCATGCTCACAGGCCTATAAGGCAGGGAACAAAATAGCTTCTAGAAGCAAAACAATTTACAGTAAAGTGTAGAGTTCAAAAGGGAGTGAATAAAGAGCAGGAAAGTGGGAAACATTCATATTTAATTCAGAATTTAATTTAATTCAGTTAAGGCTGTGTGTGTGTGTGTGTGTGTGTGTGTGTGTGTGTGTGTGTGTGTGTGTGGTGTGTGTGTGTGTGTGTGTGTGTGTGTGTGTGTGTGTGTGTGTGTGTGTGTGTCATGCTGGGCTCAGGGGCAACAATAGCTATCTCTATTGTGACTGAAACCATGCAGATTTCCACCTTTGAGTGTGGTGATATTTTGTTTATGATCTGAAAAATAAAGCTTGCCTGAAGATCAGAGTGAAAAGCTAGCCACACTAGTCAGGCAGTAGTGATGTATGCCTTTGATACCAGCACTAGAGAGGAGAAGACAGTCAGTCTGTCACACACTGAGTACAGGATCACTCCTTTTGGACTGACCCTTTGTAGAGGTAAGAACTCTCTAGTGGTTGGCTGCTTTTCTTTTCTGATTATTAGCCTGAACCCCAAGATTTGTCCCTGGGATTTTATTACTCATGCTACAATTAAGAGTAATATAATGTGGGCTGCAAGAACATACTAGTCCTAAGATCTTATGAAGGCAGAGGTAGAAGCAAATAGAGTCATCAGAGAAGATGGACCAATGTGAATATACAATACTGTGTTGGCATGAATTTAGTGAGAGTTTTCACAAAGAATCATAGGATAAGATGTTCATGTAAAGTGCATTTTTGTACAACTGTAAATTATTCAGACTCCTGCTCATCTTGAACTCTGAATAATACAGATAGGATGTGTATGACTTGGTTCCTGACACTCTCTGTGTTCTGCTCCTGCATAACCCCAACACTAGTAAAACACCAGCATCTTCCTGTGTAGACAATCTAGACATTTAGTCTGCAATTATGCAAAGCATCATCTCGGGTACTGGGTAGTCTCTTTGGTAGGCTTTGTGCAGTTTTGTTAGGGGTCCTCTTTAACTCTTTTGCCTTAGGATGAATGTGAAGGATGAAAAAGTGTTCTTTGGATTCAGCAGGGTGGATATACATATGAATTTATAGCAATTGTAGTAGTATAAACAAACCCTTTGCAAGCTCAAGCTAAACCAAATCCCAGCATAGAGAAAGGAGGTGGGAATGAAGTCCCATCGTCAGCCATTAGTACCTGATAGCTGCAGGAAGAAGGGAGGCAGTTTTCTTTAAGACTGGTGGCCATGATAAGTTGACGAAACTCCAGGAGAAGGCCACACAATCAAGAATATATAGAGCCTACAAAATGGATTTAGTGGATGAAAAAAATAACAATTAAAAAGGAGGACATGAAGTTAGGTGGTTAGGGAAGGGGTTGATCTGGAAAGAGTGGAAAGTGGGTGAATATGATCAAAATTCTTGAATATAATTCTGAAAAAACACTAATATATATGTATATACATAGATACCTACATACATATGTATATATAATTAGTTATATGGAGAGAGGGAGAGAGAGAAACTGATTTACTTTGTAAAAGATAGAGCCAGCTTTTGTTTCCTTCCTTTTGAGATACACTGTGTTGCAGCGCTTGCTCAGCATTAGTGAGGCCCCTATATCCATCACTAGCACTGTAAAGAGGAATTCAAGCCACAAATCCTTATTTCCTAAATAGTTATTGTTTTCCACATATAGTTACACATTTGATGCTATTCAATGACTGAATATTTATACTGGAATAGCTGCATGTTTGAGGTGAGTATCTAGTTTTATGCATTCATCCAGTTTTCAATAAATTGAATATTAGGTAGCTATATCTGTACATGTTATTAATTAGAAAAATATACATTCTGACTTAAATGTCTAAATTGGCAGATATGAGAGACCCTTAACATTTAGTTGTGGGAGAAATTAATTAATGAATAACTGATAGGAGCCCTTTTACTTTTAGACATATAGATACATCAGTTCACCCTCCAAAATTCTTATGCAATTTAAACTAAGACTAAAATATACTCCTCATAATTCCTTTAGCTTTTACATGAAAAAAAAAACGAACAACATACTCACACTTATTAGCAAGGAGTTAATTATTTTTTATTTTTATAATTGTAATTAGTCAAATTTTAAATTAGACACAAGCTTCTTTTACATGTCAATCCAAGTTCCCTCTCCCTCCCATCCACCCCTACCCCCACCCCCTATCCCAATCCCTTTTTGCTCCCCACAGAGGGTGATGTCTTCCATGGGGAATCTTCAAAGTCTGTCATTATTTGGACCAGGGCCTAGACCTCCCCCCCCCCAGCCATGTGTCTAGGCTAGAGAGTATCTCTCTATGTGGATTGGGCTCCCAAAGTCCATTCATGTACTTGGGGTAAATACTGATCCACTACCAGACGCCCCATAGATTGCTCAGACCTCCAAACTGACATCCTTGTTCATGGGATCTGGAACAGTTCTATGCTGGTTTCCAAGCTATCAGTCTTGGGTGCAACCACTTGTTCAGGTCAGTTGTTCTGTGGGTTTCTCCAGCCTGGTCTTGATGGAAGGAGTTCATTTAATAGAAAGGGCCACAATTTGATTTCAGATATTCATTCACCCCTCATATTTCTATTGCACTGCTTGCTGGATTTGAAATGTGACCTGCTATTTAATAGCCAAGTCTTAGGTGTAGTCCTTTATCCACATGATTGGCCTGTTGAACAGGAAGTTTACATCTCCATCCAAGTCAGAAAATAGCTTTCCCCAATGGGCCTCCACAGAGCCCTGATATATATGGCTACAGCTACACACCCATTTTTCTAAAGAGGTAACCCTAAAATTTAAGAACCAGAACAGGTATCAGAGATCTTAAACACTTCTGGCATTTCTCACCTTCAGCTAGAAGAGAATCAAGGACATTTTCAACCTATGGAGAGGACTCTAAAGTACCTACCTATTCCTAAACATGATTGCTCCATTTCTCTCTCTTGAGCTCATCATTACTTGCATGCAAAGTGATGTTAGTTTTGAGCTTACCAAAATTGTTTTTCTACTGGTAGTATCTTCTTAGGCTACTTAATACTATATGATGCATTTGGACATTTATACAGTCTGTTTCATGAACAGTTGGGTTTGAGGATCTTTCCATTTGTGGATATCATAAGTAAAGCTTTGACAACTATTGTTTGCATCTTTCTTTGTAGATTATTAGAATTATAAACCAATTTGAGGTAAAAAGAAACCATTTGATTAATTTTTTCCAACCTTTTTTATTTGAATTAGAAACAGGATTGTTTTACATGACAATCCAAGTTCCCTTCTCCCACCCATCTTCACCTACTGCCCCCCCCTACAAAAACCTTATCTGTCACATATCTTTTCTGCTCCCCCTGGATGGTGAGGCCTTCCATAGAGTGTCATCAGTGTCTATTGTATACTTTGGGATAGGGCCTATGCCCACCCCCATGTGTCTTGGCTCAGGGAGTACTCCTCTATATGGAATAGGCTCCCGAAGTCCACACCTATGCTAGGGATAAATACTGGACTTCTACAGGAGGTCCCATAGATTTCTGAGGTTTCCTCACAGAAACCTATGTTCCTGGGGTCTGGATCAGTCCCAAGCTGTTATTCCAGCTATTAGACTTGGGAGCAAGAGTTCCCCGATGTTCAGGTCAGCTGTTTCTGTGGGTTTCACCAGCCTGGTCTGGACCTCTGTGCTCTTCACTGGTCCTGATCTGCATCTGGGTTCTAGTTCAGTTCAGTGATTAGTTATGGGTGTCTGTTTCTACTCCCACCAGCTGCTGGATGAAGGCTATAGAATGGCATATAAGTTAGTCATCAATCTCATAATCAGGGGAGGGCATTTAAAGTAGCCTCTCCTCTGTTGCTGAGATAGTTAGCTGGCATCATCTTTGTAGATCTCCAGACATTTCCCTAGTGCCTGATTTCTCTGTAAACCAAAAATGTCTCCCTCTATTATGATATCTCCATTCTCGTTGTCATGTATTCTTCCGATGACTCAAACTTTCTGCTCCCTCATGTAATTGGCATCCCTCTTCTTCTCACCTTCTCATTCTCCTAGCTCCCTCCCCCCTCTTCCAGTGCTCCCAATTTGCTCAGCAGATCTTGAACCTCTCCCCTTCTCCAAGGGACCATGTATGTCTCTCTTAGGGACCTCCTTGTTTATTAGCTTCTTTGGCAGTGTGAATTGTAGGCTGGTAATCCTTACTCTATGTCTAAAATCCGCATATGAGTGAGTACATACCATGTCTGTCTTTTTGCAATTGGGTTACCTCGCTCAGAATGGTTTCTTCTAGATCCATCCATTTTCCTGCAAATTTCAAGATTCCATTGTTTTTTTCCACTGAGTAGTACTCCATTGTGTAAATGTACTACATTTTCTCTATCCATTCTTCGGTTGAGGGGCATCTAGGCTGCTTCCAGGTTCTGGCTATTACAAATAGTGCTGCTATGCACATCATTGAACAGATGTCCTTGTTGTATGAATGTGCTTCTTTTGGGTATATACCAAAGAGTGGAATTGCTGGATTTGTGGTAGACTGATTCCCATTTTTTGAGGAGTTGCCATACTGATTTCCAAAGTGGCTGTACAAGTTGGCACTCCCACCAGCAATGGAGAAGAGTTCCCCTATTTTCTCCACATTCTATCCAACATGAACTGCCATTGGTGTTTTTGATTTTGGTCATTCTGACAGGAATAAGATGGTATCTCAGAGTTGTTTTGATTTGCATTTCCCTGATAGCTAAGGATATTGAACACTTTCTTATGTGTCTTTCATCCATTTTAGATTCCTCTATTGAGAATTGGCTATTTAGCTCTGTACCCCACTTTTTAATTAGGTTGTTTGGTGTTTTGGGGACTAGCTTCATGAGTTCTCTGTATTTTTTAAGAAAATTAAATTCCAGGAAACACTGATGATCATTTACTTCTTCACAATAAAAATTGAGCGACCTGGTTGTCTAGTTATTTCCTATTTACATTGACATTTAATATTCATACGTCTTTTCCCTCCCCTCCTGTTATCCCTTCACTCACCTCCATCCTTCTTTCCTTCCTCCTCCCTCTTTCTCTCTTCCTATTGATTCTCCTACATATGGAGTTAAACATAAGCACCACTTCATCTCTGGCCATGATGGACAACTTTTCATATGCTTCCTGCATGTATCCATTCACAAAGTGTCTGTTCCAGAGTTTTCTTATTTTCCCCATGTAGTTTCTTTTTATTATTAGCCTGTGGGATTTTTTATGTGATGTGCGTAGGCTTTTTGTTAGGTACATATTCCACTAATGTTCTCCATGGATTTAATTTCCTCTCCTTAAATTATGCCCCAAATTTCTTTTAAAAATGCTAATGTAGTTTTCTAGAGTTGAATAGAAAAGTAGTGTATATTGTGGCACAAACCCACAATATACTCTCGCAGAAGCAGGAGAACTCCCTATTGCCGCTTCATTTCTTCCTTAGGTGTCCCTCCCTCCCTGTCATCTTTCCTTCTTCATTTCTTCCCTTTTGTTTATCATTTTATGTATTTCCTTTTCTATATTCCCATTCTATCTAGAGATATGCTGAATGTACAACCCAAAAAGGAAAGAGATTTTAGTTTCTCTTAATCTATTTTTCCTGTTTGTTATATAACCAATGTATTTCATACTCTCCTATATGTTTCCAGTACATTTTCCCTAGTATTGTTTATTGAATTCATTGATGTTTAGTAAGTAATTATGACTTTTCCAACTTTTTATTTAAGAATAGACAATTCTTACCTTTCAGAATATTAATTTTCATTTGGGATAATAGTTTTCTCATTAGAAAAGAGAATCTATTAAAAATATAAAGCAGAATTTTCAATTAATGATTGATAGTCTATAGATTTATGTACAGTGCAGACATTCATATTATCTCTGTCTATATAATTAATATATTTCATTCTCTGTATTTGCTTTTCACTTGGCAAAACTTCCAGTTTTTACATATACAGAAAAATTGTGAAAATGACAAACACAAACAATTAAGAACAATTAGATTTAAATAAGGATATATGTATTATGAGCAACCATGTAACTTGTGCCAAATGGGATTGCATTAGAGTTACTGGAACAACTAAAGTTACAAATGCAATATGACTAATTTTAATATTATTTACAAATGAAACAAAGTAAAATGATGTCTTCCTAAAATAACTTTAGAAATGCTACCTTGTAAAATGTTTCATAATTAAAACATAGGGGCAGGTAGGAATTTTTAGTAAAAAAGCAATATTCCTGCCTATGTGGTCTTAATATAGAGGCAATATTATGTTAGGTTTGAGTTAAATGTCTGTATAAAACCTGGCACTGATCCAGTAGTTTTAAAAGTTTGATTTCCAAAGATCATGTAGCATAAATAGTTCAAGGGACAATTAACAAAGTTATGAATTTCTTTAATGATTGCTTCTTCAATTTCTAAACATAGATATGGCTGGTTCCTCAAGGGAATAGTGCACCTGACTGCAAAATAAGAGAAAAAACCATAGATAGAAACAAAAAGAAGCAATCAACACATTTAAACAAGAAAGCTGAACTGCCCTATCATCAGAGTCTTTTAAATTATATATTTTATATCAACTGACAAAAGGTACCATCAGCCTGAGTTGTTTACTTTATGGCAATTATGCACAAACCTAGACTTTTCAGGGAAGAGGGATTCTCAACAGCTTGGCCTACAGGCAAATTTGTTGGGCATTTTCTTAATTAATGATTGATGGGTTAGAGCACAGGTCATGTAGGTGGTACTATCCCTGTGTGGCTTGTCTTGGGTGATATAAGAAAGCAGACCAAGTAAGTCATGGAGAGCAAGCCAATAAGCAGTATTCCTCCATGGTCTCTCTTTAAGTTCTTTCCTTCAGTCTCTCACCATCAGCTCCTCCCTGACTTCCCTAATTGTAATGGAGAAGTAGAAGCTGAATAAACCTTTTCTTCCTCAACATGCTTTTGGTCATGGTCGTTATCACAGCAATAGAAACCAAATTAGGACACAACCTCAAGCAAAGAAGCTTCCCCTTGTAGTGAAATGAGGTTAGTGCAAAGGCTCATAGTTGTGCAAGATGCTACAAATACAAGAGGCCTGAGGACTGAGTCCTCAGTATATCCTCCTAATCCTCAGGGAACATTGCAATGCATAGGGAAAGGTGTTAGAACTGGAAAATAGGGAGGAAGACCACAAAAATGCCATTTTCTAAGGTGAACACAGGCATGACAACAATGAACTCTAGAACTGTGATTACTGGCACTGGACTCACACAGGAGGGGTCTGCCTAACACTTAGTTTTGGAGGAGAAAGGGGCTAATATCCTACCACTTCTTGTTATCTATTGGCAACTAACATCCATGTGTACTCACTGGTGGATAAGAGGGAAATAAATTAAGGGATAGAGTGACGAGAAGTCATCAGATATAAGCATGAAATTATCAACAAACAAATAAAACTAAAATGAAAACTGAAAGAGAGGAAAAAGAATTTTAAACTAGTGTAAAAATGTAATAATGCCCAGTACATTAGTAAATTCAGGCAACATGTCAGGGCAATAAAATAGCCTCTGTATCAGTATTTTTCAAGATTCAGTTTGTTTACAAATCCTTGGATTTTTGTTGAAAGGTGAGTATCTTGACTCCACTCCACCAAAAAATAAGCAGAACTTCTACAAGGAAGCCAAGAAATTGCCTTTAAGAAAAATCCAAAAATAGCTTTGAAGTAATGATGATTTCACCTCTGCTAAAAAAAACAAAAAACAAAAAACCAACAAATATCCAAATTTCAAATTATTGTTCAAATTATCACAAAGGAAAACTTTCAAAAATTATTATTTATTAAATGACTGGATTCTAAGCAACAATGTGAAGTGACAGATCACTAAACTTTGGTAATATTAATACATTATAGAATCACATACATTGTCTTGAGAAGAAATATCCCAAGTCACAAAACATGTACATCCATCAATAGTTATAGATTCTCTACACTTCACTATGTTGTGAAGATATGGGTCTTGTACATTGTAGTAAATGTCTGGAGTCAGAACTGTGAAAGCGCAGAAAAGACTTGTGGAACCATTTTAAGTAATATTGCAGATTTGGAGTAATTCTAGTGAAAGTTGTGCAATACTCACATTATGACTGGCATAACATGAATTATTTGAAAAAGAAATCTACTCACATTGTTAAAATGACACCAGCAGCAGTAAAAGACCACTGGGTAGGGAAGAGAAGCAAAGTCTACCCAGGTCTAACTTACTGTGATGGGAATGAGAATGTTGTCCCACAGACTCAGTTATTTGAACACTTGATCTTGGTTGGTAGCACTCAGGATATTTAGGATGTGCCAGTTTCCTGGAGGAAGTGTGTCACTTGGGGTGGGCTTTGAGAATAGAAAACTTTGCCTATTTCAGTTGGCTCTCTCTGCTTTGTGTTTGTGATGGTAGATGTGAGCTCTAGAGTTCTGCTTCTGCCATAGTACCTGAAAATACTGCAATGTCTCTTTGTCATATTATCACTCTAAAACTGTAAGTTTAAATAAATCCTTCCTTCTATAAATTCCCTTGATCATGGTGGGTTGTTTATCATGGAAACAAAAACTAACTAATACACAAACCGATAGAACTTTCAATCCATGGAAACGCTGAATGAGTCCCTTATTTATGGCACCCACATTGACTGAGGACAGCTGATGCTATAGTGATCTAATTCCTGAGATGTCCTGGGAAGTTTGGAAAAGTTTAATCACTAACTCAGAGACCTGAACTATACAGTAGTCATTCTGAACTTTCTAGTAGCCATAAGTTAATTGTCATTCTTCAAATCTAGGACCGTAAACTTCTAGCTGCAAGCCACATGTGGTTTCTGTGGTTGACATGTGTGCTGATGTCACCAGGATTAATTTCTAATTTTAACTCAAATCTGAAAATGGATATGGTATTCAGCACTTGAAAAAATAACTTCATTGTACAACCTGTATCCAGAGATTTCTATTTATAATTATGTATTTTAACAAATATATGCAGGTCAAATAATTATTCAGTATCCTATTAGTACTTAAAATACCATATATGTAAAAAAATACACTGAAATAAAATCTTCCTCTGAGAAAAGAAATAAAACTACCTCGCCGGGCGTTGGTGGTACAGCCTTTAATCCGAGCACTCGGGAGGCAGAGGCAGGTGGATCTCTGTGAGTTCGAGGCCAGCCTGGTCTCCAGAGCCAGTGCCAGGACAGGCTCCAAAGCTACACAGAGAAACCCTGTCTCGAAAAACCAAAAAAAAAAAAAAAAACAGAAAGAAAGAAAACTACCTCATCGTCAGTATGAAAATTGATAACATGATGAAATAGTATTTGAACATATGTCTAAATAAGGTAATTTACTGAACATTTTCATTGTTTTGGTTTTCTTTTTGCTTTTAGTTTGTATAATACAGCTACTACAGCATTTTAAATAACCACATGGTTTGCATGATATTTATGTTGGATAAGCTACTTTGATAAGTCTATTGCTTGTGTCAGTTATCCTTGTTTTAGTCTTGTATTTTTGTTATTGCACTGTTAAAATTGGGCAAAAAGGTTGTTTCATTTAACTATCCTGACTAGTAATATATGTCATTATTTGCAGAGAGAGGAATCTTGAAGAAATGAATATTCTTTGTGGAATTAAATGTGCAAGTACTTGCTAACTTCTGAACATGATCTCAAAGAATTAAAGCTACTTATTTGTCCACATAGGCTACTATACCTATGCACTTGGAACATCCAAGAAGACAAACACATATGTGATCAGGAAGAACAAAACTATTGTTTTGTTAAAGAAATCTAAGAGCATGAAGATGTAGATCAAGGAGTCTGGGCTGTGTGTGTGTGTGTGTGTGTGTGTGTGTGTGTGTGTGTGTGTGTGTATGATAAGGACACAAGACACAGAGATTGGGATTTAGCATGATAAGCATGGCTCTGAGTTAGCAGTCATACTGTAACCATTGGATACCAGTGACAAATCTGATATTTAATTAAACTTATGCTTTGATAAAATTATATGACTTTGTGGTTTTCTGTAATAATCTCTGTATTATTCAAAGAGAAGTTTCCTTGATGAGAGAGATGAGTACCTCATTTATCTGTGAGTATAATACAAATGTTTAGATTGAAATTGAGAATTATAATGGTTTTGTAAAGTGGTGGTTGTAGGTTCTACTCCAAGATCTATGACTTCACTAGCGAGCACTAAGTAGTTGGCAAGATTTCTATTAGCAGCCATGGTTTCCCTCTTTTTGAGCAAGTCTTAAGTTCAATTACAGAACTGTTGGTTACCACCAAGGTGTATGTGCCAGTACTGCACCTGTAGATTTATTGTTCTATGTTGGTCATTAATTTGGTTCATAGATATCATAGCTACATAGAACCATTTGTTGAATCCCTCCTCTGAAAGCCTGAGCACTGCTTAAAATCTAGTCCTCAGGAAGGAGGCATTCAGTTCAGTTTTAGCTTTGGTATTTCTTGGCTCTGTGTCTGAAATGCAGGGTGTCTACAATAAGGACTTGCCTTTCACATCTGCAAGACATGCAAGGGTTATATTAATAGATTGTATGTCTTAGGAATATCTTGGACAGCCTTTGTCCACAATTTAAATATGTCTTCTCGGGTCTGGTACTGAGGTTACTCTCAGGTGGCTTTTGGCTCTTGGAAGAAACATTATCAGCTTGGATGAAAAATTCAGTAAAACTATATATGTATATTTAAATAGAGAATTATATGTGCTATTATTTATTTAAGTAAATTTTATTGTCAGAGAATTCAGGTTGTTCTATTCTATTATGCTCTTTTAAAGAATCATAAACTTTATTTTAAACAATGGAAAATAAGGTAACCCCATCACAAAAAGACAAACATGGTATGTACTCACTCATAGATGAATTTTAGACAAAGACAAAGGCTGGATTACCAGCCTACAATCCTCTTCACCAAAGAAACTAGGAAACAAGAACTCTAAGGAAAAATGCATGAACCCCTCTGAATGGGAAGGGGCAAGATCTCCTGAGCTATTTGGGAGCATAAGGGTAGGAGAGAGGGAGCTGGCAGAATGAGCGAAGGAGAAGAGGAGGAGAGAGAAGGAAATGGAGGAGCAGAAATGTTGAGTTGGGGGAAGAACAGAGGAGAGCAGCATGCGAGATACCATATCAGAGGGAGTCATTATATATCTGAGGAGAGATCTGGCACTAGGGAGATTTCCAGAGATCTACAAGGATGATACAAACTGACAATCTAAGCAATGGTGGAGAGGATAACCTAAATGCCATTCCCATATAATGAGACTGATAACTAATTTTTATGCCATCCTAGAGCCCTCATCCAGTGGCTAATGGAAGCAGAGGCAGACATCCACAGATAAACACTGAAATGAACTCTGGAACCTAGTTGCAGAGAGGGAGGAATGAAGATCAAAGGGGTCCATACCTCGCTGGTGAAACCCAAAGAAACAACTGAGCACATGGACCCCAGACTGCTGCCTGGGAGGCCATCATGGGACGGATCCAGATGCCTGAACATGAATGTCAATGAGGAGGCCTCTGCACTCTAGGAGGCCTCTGGTAGTGGATTAGTATTTTTCCCTGGTGGAAAAAAGGACTTTGAGAGCCCATCCCACTTCTCAGCCTGGACACATGGGGGAGGGCCTTGGCAGGCCCAGGATAATGTGGTGGACTTTAGGAAACCCCTCAAGGGCCCTACCCAGCCTGGGGAGTGCAGGGTGGATGGAGTGGGGGGCAGGTGGGAGGTTGGGGGGGTTAGGGTGGTGGGGAGGGATAGGGAAAAGGGATTTACATGTGAAGCAAGTTTGTTCCTAATTTGAACTAACAAAAATTACAAAAAAGATAAAAGGCATGAATATTAAATGTTACTCAATTTTTCAATTCCACCTTCATTTCACTTGAGTCCTCTACAGTTTCCCTTTATTAATTTCCATTTCAAATAGAAGGATTACCTTGTCATTTCCATTAGTCTTATGTTTTCGGGTGTTTTGTCATCATTCAAATGTTTATTCTTTATTAATTCTTTTTTATTTCATTGAACTGTCTCATGATATCATCTTAAAAATCCAGAGTTTTTTGATGGAGTTTAAAATTTTTCTTTTAAATTCTGTGGTCCCAAGGTTCATCTAGGTAATTCTCATTGGCAAATAACTTTTCTATAGGAATACAGAGTCACTTTGGAGGGAAGATAGAGCCTTGATCTTTCATAACCATTATATTTTTTAATAAGATTTGGGCATGTGAACTTATTTTGTTAGTTTGGTGTCTGTTAGTTTGCTATGTCCCTACATAGCAGAGTAGCATAAAAAAGGATGTGTGAGTAGGTTTGGTCTAGAGGTGGAAATAGATTATATGGAAGGAAATCAAGGAGACATAAAGTATGGGGCTTGTGTGCAGGATGTACACCCTGTTCTAGGTCTGAGGTGTGTGGTTATCTGAGAGTTGGCAAATGGAACATAGAGGGCAAAAAGGAACAGGCACACTGTAATATATCCTATATAAAATGTGAAGGACCTGAAAGGGTAGAAAGGTTGGGTATAGCATGTGAGGAGCCTGGGTCAGGAGCAGATAGAGTTAATGCTGGTGGATGCCTAGAGTTTGGTTGCATTGCAAGAGGCCAGACTAGTCCAGGGCATGAATATGAGACTCAGGCTATGTGTGGAGTGGTGGGCATGTTCAGTGAGTGAGGATTAGAATGTTTTACCTGGCTAGACCACAAGAAAGGTATGAAGAATTTGGCTGAATGAATGCCCATTTTTTATTCTCTTGACCGACATCCAGGATGCTTCTATTCCCTTGCTCTCATGAGCAACAATAAACTGTGAAAATCCTTGTCTCTAATGTAATTTGTGTGTTTTATTGCCATTTATTTTTGTTCAAGACACTTGTTACTTTCTTTGTGCTTTATTTCTTTTTGAGTATGGCTTTCTGACAAGTGAAGATGTGGCAGTGTCCAAATGAAATTTTGGTGTTTTAGCTATCTTTCACAAAGTAATGCTAACATTTTGAGATTTCTTTTTAATGTTTCTGGAATTCTAACTCATATAAAGGATTATTGGATGGTAAAAATATTCATAGTAATTTTGCACTGCTCTCAGGTGATTTGAGCACATTGTTTAATTTTTGCACAATCTAAAATTGTTTGGGGGAAATATTGTTATTGTTGGTTTTTTCTACACACATGTAAAAATTAGGGATTGGAAATAGAAGAAGAATCTGCCACTTCACACCTGCTAAAAGCTATCAATTTGAAACCATGCCTTTAATTTTCAAACCTATTACCAAAGCCGTATTCTTTATTACCATGAAATGTTTTATTGATGCTAACAAAAGTCTACACCTCAAACATGGCTCCATACCTATCACCCTGCCCTATACATAGGTTATACAGAAAGAGTTAAAGAACATTCTGTGATTTAATCCCAGCTCTTGGGAGGCAGAGGTAGGCAGATCTCTGTGAGTTCAAGGTCAGCCTGGTCTACAGAGTGAGTTGCAGGACAAACTCCAAAGCAATACAGAGAAACCCTGTCTTGAAAACCCAAAAACTTATGGAAATTATATAAATTAAAAATATCTATACATTACAAATTCTGACAATTTATGAGTCTTCCCACATAATTACTGAATATGACATTAGGTTTCCATTATAGTTATGTATTTTTCAACCTTTGTCTTTCAAAGTGTGAATGAGCCCATTGGTTTCTGAACTCACTGAGTATACAGACTGTGCTTGTAGTCAGTTCTGTGCAGTTGGGGTTGGTCGTTATCAGCTCTTCTTCCACATGAAGTTCCAGAAATATTGGGCATCGTTCTTTGCCAAGCAGCTGTTGCATATCTCATTTTAGAGCTCATTGCATACATTTTCATTTTCAACTACCAGTCAAAAATAGGATTTGTATTTTATATACTATTTAATTTTATGCCTGCCTCCTATTATTCACTATTTAGAGTAATTTTCTAAGGTGATTTAAAAAATTGGAATAAATATTCAATATAAAGTAATGTTGTTCTGTTTTCAATAACACTGTGCAGAGTATAATCATTAGACCCTGGACACCATCCAAGTTTTCTTTCAGTTTTAATATAAATCATCTAAAAACAACCCAGCTATATTCCAAACTATATCATAAAGCATTGCTTCATTAAGGTTTAATAAGTATTTGTTGAGTAACAAAGGATTTTCAATGGCATTTTATTGCCATATATGAATAAATCTGGCATTTGTGCACATTCAGTAGTATATTAAAATAGTTTACTATAACAAAGGAAAATATTGAAAAGAAAATGTAATTAGGCTTTGAAAATTTTGGTGCCCAGAACTACAACATTAAATTAGAGTACATATATCAGAGGCATCCAGATACCCCTATTTGTCCCAGGTATTTACTGATGTGATGTGGCCTGTCAACACTCCTCTTAGATAATCACAATATCGAACTTATAGGTAGATCTTTTTAAATATAGAGATAGAGGGTAAATGATCTTCATTTGAAAATATAAAACATAATTGTCGCATCTTAATAATATGGACTTGTGAGAATCCATTTAGAATGGAGTCTCAGAGATAGAATTTTCCCTAAAGGTAAGAGACACAAACTTACCAATACTAAATTCAATTGCTGGGTTGATCCATTTCGAGTGACAGAGGTCCAGAAAATACAGTGTAACAGAGATTTTCTCTTTGAAAGTTTTGTTCACATATTAAGTTTTGATGAAATATGACCACTACAATTAATTCTTATTATAGTTGCAAATGCAATGGCAAGATGCATACTGATCTATTAAATATTTTCTGAAACTCAGTAATGAAGTGATACATGAACCAGGTATTATTTACTTTGTTAATATCTCACAGTTCTTCACATTTGAATAACTAAATAATGATACGGTTTGCCATATGTTTCCATTTAATGAAGCCTTGTATTGATACTTAAATGCTTCATTAAGTCTCAAGCTGCCAAAATAAGTAGCTTTTCTCTTGTCATAAATGTGACATAGTCTAACTAAAAAGCCCTGTCATTTTAAGAAATTAAGAACACTTCTATTCCACACGTGTTATAAGCAACTTCTCTCTCAATATTTCAGGTTTAGACACAAAAAAATTGTAGGAATCTGACATAGTAGTTTGGGATTTTGTGCACAATTTTCTTGTCAGTAGAAGGTTGTGTGAGCTGTTATAACTATCATTTTATCATAAACTAAACAAAGTTTATATGTAATTTTCAAAAGCTTCTTGGAGTGACATCTGTTTCATTAATAATAATAATAAGCTTAAAAGTCCTAGTATATGCTGTAAACATCAAACAAAAAAACTGTAATTTCACAAAATCATATTTTTGAGGCATCTAGTTACCTTGAAAATGACAAGTTCAGAAAATGATGAGCTCAGACTCACGGGAAGAACACATGTGGTTTGCAACACTGACTTGAAACTTTGCCTTTCTGTGCTTCAGTAAAATATACAAGCTTGCCTTCTGGCACAATAACATTTTTGTGCATGATACAGGAAGGGTAGTTGATTTTTATTTTGAGCAAATGGGAGGTTTGAAATCTTATATATTATTTCCTAGGTTACATTTGATAGAAGAAAATTCAAGTATGCATAAAGAAAGAGTTCATGGTTGATTCATCAAATATATATAGAACTTGAAAAACTGTATATTTTCTAAAAGTGAGAAGAAATGAGAAAGTCCTATATTTCAATATCCAGTCTCTGATACAGGTTTTTAAGCATTTAACAAATTTGAGAAATTATTATAAACATAGCATTAGTGTAAATAGCCCAAACCCCAAACTTCAATTCCTTATTTCTCAAGGGTAATTCATGAAACTTATTTTATTATAGGCTGCTAAACTTCTTTTATCAAAATATTGAACTACATATTTGATTTAACCTATACTAAGATTGTATGCAAGTATGTACATACTTTTTTCTATTGTTCATGCTTTTATAACCAGAAAGTCTATTAGCACTATTAATATGACAATAAAATATTAAATAGCATTGATATATATTAAAAATCTGTATAACTGGTAACATAATCAGTTGTAAGAGAAGAAAATATGCAAAGGTGTGTGGGTTAGTGTTTTACCTAAACATTTTAAAGTTCAAAGAAAATAAATTTGGGTTTGAATTTGAGCCTCAGTACATCTTTTCTTAGTGCTTGCCATAGATATTTCCATTAAAAAAGTGCTGACAATTAGTAATTTTATAGCGTAAGTCTAAACTCAATATTCTTTCTGGTCCATTATGCGTTAGTATGATCTTATATATTGTGGTGTTTTTCTCATTTTTTGCATCCTTTAATTTCTTGCATATTACTCATTCTTAAGTAGCCTAAAAGGTAAAACAACGATTTGTCTTGTTACTTTTCCTTCTGTTATGATACAGTACCCTGACAAAATGACCTAAGTAAATGCTTAGTTTGGGCTCATAGTTCAAGGATACACAGTCCATTAGGAAAGGGGACTCAAGTGGCAGGAGGTGGAAATGGCTGGTCACATTGCATTTGAAGCTAGGAAGAGAGCAATATATGCTAACACTTGGCTAGCTATTTCAATCAACTGGGCTGCCCAGTTTCAAACTGAACATTTCCCTTCAATCAACTCCAAGATAATCTGTTGCATCTATGTCCAGAGGCTATGCTGATCTAGGTAATCAACTCTAGATCCTATGAATAAAGTTTAATCACCTCATAATTTTATGTCCTTTTATTTTTGTTTTCCTCTTGCCAAACCAAGGAGTTTAATGTTAACTTTTAGAAAAGCAGCATTCTTTTGGATTATCCTCATTGTATTTCTCAGGAAGAATCAGTCATGTAAATATCACATAAGTATTCCTCAATGACTTAGCAATGCTGTAACACAACCAATATTGCTGTTGTCCTTGCATTTATAGGAATTGGAAGATTGGAAAAGATAAGCCACTGGATATTGACTTCAAGTTGCCTTTAGAATTGTGTGAATGCTGTCTCAAATCTACACCCCAACCCTGTTAGTTCAGTGAGTGGAGGGTACTTTCTGTACTGTAATTTAGGACCTGATTCAGGTGATTCTATTTAAGAAACACTAGTGCAAAAAGTCTTGGTGACTTGATGCATGTCCTGCTCAGCAACACCAAAATTCTTACCTGCAGCACCCCAGATGTGAAGACTCTGAATCCCTGCTCTACTAAGGCTTTGTTTATTGGCTTAGACTCAAGTGCTGCAAGGCACCTGTGTTCACCTGATGTGTTCAATAGCTCCAAAGTGAGATGCTTGATGCTAGACAGATTCTTAAGGGGACTTTGAATAAGATTTGTTCCTGATATGGAAGTGACAGAAGAGTAATGCTGACAAAAGTGACTTCATCTTAATTGACTTTGGCTTGGGAAATAATACTGCTCACAATATTACATGACTGAACTGAAGATGATTAGTGTCCTTTCTTCTTCTAGGACAGAAATATGGAATGCAACGAGATGAAGTCCATTTACATATGATGGAATAGAGCTTCTTATTTGTCATTGAGTGATGCTTAAGAATGGGTAATTTCTAGTGATACTTTCTCCTGTGGACATTGAAATCATGTAATAGCAGTTTTTCCCTGGTTCCTCTTACTTGGGCCATCTTCTGTTTATTTTCCATGAGCACTTTCATGTCTTTCTCTTCACACTGTACAGTTTCACACTTGAATCTAGGCAAGAGTATTAATATGAGTGGCTCATCTGTTAAACATGCTTATCTATGCTTACCCACATGTATGTGCACATGGTCGAAATGTAAAACTGGTGCAAGATAACATAAGTCAAAGCCACAAAAAAACAACCCACCTGCTCTACTATCAAAAAGAAAAAAAAAGAGATTGAAAGGATGTGGATAAAAGAACCCTTACTCATTTTTGATGGGAATATAAGTAAATAGAGTTATTATGGAAAACAGCCACATAGTTACTAAAAAGAAAGATAAAACCATATGTGTGAGACACCAATTCCACTAACAGACAAATATTCAAAGAAACAAACTCAGCATATCAAGGCCTACACACGTATTTATTGTAGCACTGCTCACACATAAGTGTGTGAAATAAGCACATAAGTTCCTGTCAAATGTTTAATGGATAAGAAAAACACCATGCTTATGCACATGCAATGGCAGGGCCTAAATGAAATAAGCCAGACCCAGAAAGGCAATAAATTTTTAATTTCTCTCATGTGTGAAACCTAAGAAGTGGCTATTGGACACTGAGGAACACAGGCATTATAAGCGATAGGATGGTTTGATCAATGGACACTAAGTTATATTGAGTTAGAATTAAGAAATTTTGATGTGGTCCTATAGAAAAGGATGATTGTAGAAAATATAATGAACTATGATGCACTTCAAATAGTTAGAAAATCTCAGTTATATTACAAAGAAATGATAAATGGCAGCAATTTGTAGGCATGATCAACTTGATTTAATCACTTTGTAACGTGTACATATATGTGTGTATAATCAGAGCATATGGAATAATATGCATATTTTTATGATTCTGTGTGTCAGACAAAAATAAAATGTATATAATTTACCAAATTCCTCTTCATTTCATAATATTATTTCATGCAGAATTTTAATAACCACGTTTAGATTTAAAAATCTAGTTATAGAAAGATAACTTAATATTGTACATTTTGCCACATATGACAAATGATACTTCTCAGATTTAAAACACAGGCTTTTCTGAATTTAAGTCCACTAGTGCGATGAGGGGAAAACTCTACTACCACAAAAATCTACAAGTACCTCAGGTGACTTGATGGGGAAAAAGGCACACTCTATCTTACATTCTTTAACCTAGTGATCTGAAAGATAGTCATATTGCACATAGGTGTTGATTTAATAGCTTAAATCATATTTTTATCCTTCCAACATTTCAGTCAAATTCTCCAATATAATTCTCATGTACTAACAATTGTTATGTTTCCCAAAATTACTAAATCCAAAATATTTATTTAGTAATGATTTAGAATGGAAAAGACATTAAAGAATTTCAGTAATTGGGTAAAATGAAAAGAGTGTGATTAAGAAACTTCTGATTTATTTTTATTAATCTCTCTTTTGTGCTGTTGAGTTTAGCAATGGGGAATTTTAAAGAAGATGTCTGAAATGAATAATTAACTACTCTCTATTTTCTTGATTCGGTGGTTTAAAAAATATGTTCTCAGCAACACAAATATTAATTAGATGCTAATTAATAATTTCACACATGAAACATTTACAAAACAAATATGCAAATCTTTATAAACCAACTTGCACTCTGGTGATGATTATGCTATTATTATATTCAGGAGCAATTCTGATGAGTGCATAAGAGTATGACCCAACGTACCATAGTGAGAACTTAAAACTTTTATTGTTCCCCTCTAGCTTTGCAAGATTTATATTAAAATACATTCATGTTTCATTATTTCATTTAGTCTTTGAGATTATAGTTGCCAATTTGATCTGGATCAATGGCTCACATTTTTAGTTCATGAATTCCTTAGAGAATATAATAAAAGCTGTCAATCAGTAAAAATTACATTATTCATGTAAGGAACTTCCACCCAACATTAATTGTTCAAAAGCTTCTTGAAACTCATATTTTGGTTTTCTGTGGATAACTTATATATAAGTGGAAATCAGGAAATGAGACTTTGGTCCTACATGAATATAAATGGATATGAAATTGTCAATTTTTTTAGGAAAAATGTAATCATTGATCCATTAAATTTAAGATTTGACTTTTCAGGTAAGGTACAACTCTGAGAAGATAGGTATTAAATTTAACTCATAGTTGTGGATATCTGCTAATAACCTTTTAAAAATATATGCATTAATTTAAATTTCAGGTTAAATAATTTAAATTTAAGCAAATTAAATACTGCTTTCAATAATGTTTACCTTGGGAAGCCATCTAATTACTCAGAGGAAATGTCAAGCTCACACAACAGAGAAAAAACTTGCTCAATTATTTCAGAATTATTGTTATAGCTGGTTGACAACCACAGAGACTTTGCATAATCTGCTATTATGAAAGCACTTTGCAGAAAGGTTGCTGAGCAACTGTTGAGATTCTTCAACTCACTCTTGAAAATGGGAAGCAGTAACACACCAATGCTGGGCAATAATACACTGTATTACATCAGCTGCAAAAATTGTATTATATAATATGAACCATGAATTTGTGATATATGGTAGGTAAAATCTGGATTGTATAGAATTTTCAAAAATTTGTATTCTAGAAGTCAAAACAGATGAACTGAAAACAAATAATTTCAATCAGTTCCATATTCTTTCTGGATAAGTTTAGTATCTTACTTGTGAAATTTGGATTCAGCAAGGTGTTGGTTAGTATCTGCTGCATCAACTTGTTGAGAAGATAAAAGAAAGTTACCCCATTTACAACCAGAAACAAGTCCTCTAGAATTGTAAATGGAGTCTTTAATTGGTGTAAATAGTAAAAATTCAGAGTCAAATATAGAGGAAAATGCTGAGAGATGAGAAAGAAGGAGCAAGCCAAAGCCACCTTTACTTCATTAGCTTCTAGTAGAAAAGAGAACAAGTTCCTCTTTCTTCCCACTTATATTTTCTATCTGCCCAGCCATCTCACTTTCTGTCTTTCTGTGTAGACCTACAGTCCCCTATGGTAAGCAAGTGGCAAGCTCCATCCTCTGATCTTCAGACAAGTTTTACTTGTACAAAAAAGATATCACCACATAGAATGCTGTTGGCCTCTGTATTTGGACCTTCTTTAATAGTGATAAAAACTAACGAATTCAATAATAACATACATAGCAGCCAGGCAGAGGAGAAATATTACAAAATAAAAGAAATAGTACTTCTTAAAACATTAGTAGGAGGAAAATTTGACTGGCTTTATCATAATACACATACACACATAATAATAAATATACCATTTATGCAGGGTTTAATCTTTTCAAACCTCTCTTCCTTTTTTCTGTTTAAAAGGTAATATTTCTCTTTTTGGATAAATACATAACAAATTGAAGTCATCAGAAAATCACAGCCTGCCTTTTCAAATATTGGCATTGATCTTCGGACGCTCTCATGTTTTCTACTGCAGATGATTCAGTGTATTGCCCACCTTCTTTACTACTGACACAGCAATCTCATCTGTAGTACGGCTGTAGACATGTTTCAAGATCTTCGAAAACTGAAAGTAGCTATCATATTCCAAAGTCCACAGAAAACCAAGACAAAGATCCAGGGCCAAACATGTGTACTTACTTCCATGTATTTCTGTTTCTCTTAGGCAAGCATTCTATTTCTGATTCATATCATCAGTCCCTCTTAAATTTTATTTCATGATTATTTTGCATGAATGTGTGTGTGAGGATGTTTGTATGTGTGTGAGAGAGAAAGACTCTGTGTGTGTGTGGGGGGGGGGTGTATTGCCATGGAGTACATGTGGCAGTCAGAAGATAATTTCTCTCTTTTCAATTTATGGGTCCCAGGTAAAGAACTCAAGTCATCAAGCTTAGCAGCAAGTGTCCTTACTTGTTGAGCAGTGTCACTGGGCCCCTCTTTAAGTTTTCACAGCACTATATTTTTTTGAGCAATAATTCAGATTTTCATGAATCAGGTTTTTCTTATTGTATTTCTTAAGTAATTTATTTAAAAAGGCTTAACTGACCACTCTTTAAGTCCTTCTATTTTCAAGGTCAGGCTTGTTAGACAGCATCTAGGGACATATCCTTAATTTACTTTAGGTTGATTTCTAAGTGATTTTGTTATTTTCCAGATCCATACTGAACCTCAATGAAGACAACATGACAGTAACCAGTCATCCCAGGAGAGGAGCTATCTTTGCTTAAGAGCCAAACAAAATACTGACAAACATAGGAGAAATTATTGTAAGAACAGAGACCATTTTATATTCTAGCAGACTGGTAGTCTCGTTAGCGTACTTTCTATTTAAAATTTTAAAAACACAAATAATACATCACACAAGTTTAGTTTTGTATTTCATTCTCTTTCTCTCTGTGTATATGCATTCATGTATGCACATTTGTTTATAAATATTTAAACTTTAACCAATTTTCTAAAAATATCTTCAGTAAAATTGCCTATCCCTCTTTAAAACCAATTATGCCTAGATTGAAGTGACTTTTTAAATTTCTTTAGTTATGGAAAGTTTTAGTTCTATTGTGTACATTAGGCTTTGGAACAGCATTTATCATAATTGCAATTTAATGCTGTCAGTTTTGTCACTCATATTTTGATTTATAAGCCTTCTTTCAGTTTCCCATTTCTAAAATTTACCTCAATATGCTTTAGCTTCATTTTAAAACTCTTCTACCATCACGCATGACCACTCTGTTCAGGCATTAGTTGTACTCAACTCATCTTAATTATCCTTGTTAACACATCTTTGCCTTGGAAGGTTGCTTCCAGAATGTGGGTGGAGAGCATTTTGCTGGCTGTGCCTACAATCCATTAGACTTTCATACATGTTATATCTACATTTTGATTCATCTCACCATTCTTTTTATTTTTCTGGGTTTTTTGTTTGTTTTACAAGACAGGGTTTCTCTGTGAAGCTTTGGAGACTGTCTTGTAGACCAGGCTGGTCTCGAACTCATAGAAATCCACCTGCCTTTGCCTCCCGAGTGCTGGGATTAAAGGTGTGCACCACCACTGCCTGGCTTCATCTCCTCATTCTTATTTGAATTATGCATAGTTTTACTTGAAAAACTTCAGGCTTTAAAATAAAATATCCATTTCCTTCTTCACTAAGAGCATTCAAATATTGTAACATAAACAGAAAAGCTGGTTAATAAAATTTTCTTTAAAGTGATTAAAGATGAAAACCAGAAAATTCACAGGAGACCTAGAGCAAAGTAACCAGAAAATAAGTAAGTAAAGGTGATGGCACACTTATAAGCACATTATATCATTTGGAACTCTGTTCAGAGACTCTTGTAAACCTGCCAGTGAAGACCTCTCTTTTGAGGAAGGCATTTTGGAATTGATGTGTGTCTTCCTATCAGCCGATAAGATCTATCAAATCACTTTCAGATCAGACGTTTGCATCTTTTTTATTAGTAAAGCTGTTTCATTTTCTAGTTAAAAATTCACATGGCAATGCCAAATTCTACATAAAAATATGCCTACAACTTTATAATACCCTCCCATATTCATCAATTTTTATAGTGATATTATTTCTTGGTTTTATCATATTTATCCACAACAAAAGTTATCTCAGACTGCCTTTTTTCTTTCCCACTCTTCACCTTGTTTTTTGACTCAAATATCTGATTTCTTCAGGGGATAGGTCTTCCTATCAAATTCTATAGTGTAATTGAAATAGTAGCAATGGCAACAGCCTGAATTGTATGGGCATCTTTGGGACTTCACTGAAGGATAACTCCAAAAGAAGAGACCCATTTATGAAACTGGGCTTTTTATTTGTTAATGTCTGGTGATAAGTGGGGACTTGGTTGAACCCTTGTATGCTGACTCCATTTTAGATCGTTTTATGTACATGCATAGACATATTTTATAAAACCTCTACAGTAGTAGGTTCCCGTGTACTTCTAAAATAACAGTCTTTAATGCTATTATCCAACCTCATATTTTCTACTATACCCTGCCTTCTCTTTTTCAACCCTACTTTCCCTGTTGCTGTTTCATTACTCACCACTAGCCGAATAAACTAGTACATTCTGTTTCTCCTCCTCTATGTCTATTCTAAACAATGCAAGCATATCTAACCCTTCAAAGCAAACATCCAAAACATATAACATTTTTCTTTCTTTGTCTGGGTTACCTCCTTAATAATGATTGTTGCCAACTCTATCAATACCTGAAATATTATAAGTTAATTTTTCTAAATAGCTGAGTACTATATTCAAATTAGATGTACTATATTCAAAATAGAAACTAAGATGAAAATTTAAAGTTAACAGCAGAATTTAAATTTTAATACAAATTACATTTCTCAGTTTCTTACTGAAATGGAAACCTTTCACTTTTTGCCATAGTTAGTAAATAAACCCCATCTCATGTGATAGAGTATATTGATTACCTTCTCTTTTCTTATTAGATTTAGTTAAATGCATTTTATCTTCATTTCTTTTATTTTTCCTGCATTTTAGAATACTTCAAGTGATGGAGTAGAAAGTATTACTCTGCTTTTCCCACTGAAATGTTTTAGAGAATGTTAGAATAGAATTGAAATGGAAATGGGTGCCATCTACAATGTAGACAATTCAAAACTATTCTCTCAGATTTAGCACAATACAATCATTGGGGTTGTGCTAATAATCCTCTTTCTAAAAGTTATCAAAATCTTCAGAAAGGGAGAGTGAGCTGATTTCAAATAAAGTAAAATCCATCAATTAGGAGAAAGAACTGGAGACTTCGGTGTACAAGATTAATTGACCTAGATTAACATTGTCTCTATGTAGATGTTCTTATGGAACCAGCCATAGATGGGACATGAGTCCCCACAGTAGCTGTCTGCATCTTCAAAGAAGCAAATATAAAGGTCCTCTAATATAACTTTTCCCTGGTTTAATGTGGAAAATAGGCAAAAATTGGTAAGTGTACAATGATGCAGAAGAAGATTCCAGTACATAGTTATTTTTTCATTGCTTACACGAATAAAAAAAAAAGTACACCAAGATTCCTTTGATGACTTTGTTCCATATTTACATGGAAGTTTCTTGAAGGAAAAAATGTCACAGAATATGGGAATTGCCAAACCTAAGAATGGTTGTGTGCAAAGCCAATTAGTAGTTGTTGCAGTGGAGAACCAGTTTAAATGGAATGTTGACAGAAGTGTGCATTTTCAGTGTTCTCATCATTATCATCAGAGAGGTGAAATAACAAAGATGCAATCTATGAATGTTCCTTTTCAAAGGTTTAAGAGGTAAAAGTTGGTTGACTTTTGGGAACGGACTTGGACACATCAACCTGAACTATGTAGATTGATAGTACGAGATAGGATGAAAATACTTTAAGTGAACATACTGTTTGACTTTTAGCTTTATCACTGTCTCTCTTTAACAACTACTGCCCTCCCACGTGCTTTGAGAAGCTGACTCCATACATGGGTATTGACCAACAGCATGTTGTTTATACCTACCTAACCAAAGTAATAACATAGGTTATAGATATCAATGTGGATAACTTATCGGCCAGTGCTCCAGGGAGCAATGTGTGTAGCCACACAAGATCCTTCCTGGTGCTCAGAGGGACCTTGCATTTGGCTTAACATTATGGTGTTGAGTTTTACATTGCTAATAACTATATGTTTGATCATGTGTTTTGCGCATGAGGTTCTATGGGAATATAAAGCTATGCATGAGCGGGGAGGGCAACTACATGGGTGTGTCTTTTGCCATTTCTTACTTCTCCATGTTATTTAACACTGTGTTGAAACCCAGCTGTACCATGATAGGCATAAGTCTAGCAAGTCTAAAATTTAGGACAATGTGGGTATTTTATATATTTTAATAACTTTCAATTAGAATAAGAATCATCTTCAATTAATAATGAGATTACAATTTTCCAAGAAGCAAGAATGATAAAGAATCCTATCATAAGTTTTCTTACACAATTGTCCTGTGTTATGTAATCACTCACACTGGGGAAAATAGAAAGGACAGAAAGAGCTGGCAACCCACACTTTTGTGTCCTTTTAGTCTGTTCTTGAATTTGCCAAAGATAAGATGTTTAGTGATGTGCACATAAAGAAGAAACATAAATGATGTTGAAATAATATTAAGTAAATTCTAATTGAAATTGTAGGAATGTAATACAAACACAAGCACTATAAGTCTATCGGTGCTCTGTTGAGTGTCCTGTCACAAATTTTGGCTTAAAACTCTTTCCTTTCACAATAAATTTAAAGACATAGCCACTCTCATATTTCTCATTTTTTACTCAGGAAATAATAGTGCTAGTCACCAATAATTTCAACACTTGAAGAGATCCATTTCTTAGTATTTTTAAACTAATTTATTCATTCATTTAATAGAACACTTTTTGTGATCCATCTTTTGATTTTCAAAAACAGTATTCTATATCCTGACTTTCTCATTTGGCCTCAAATATAGCTCAGTTTGTTATTTACCTACAACATCAAAATGTGAAATGTGATTCTGCTTTGAGAGTGTGATATAGAGAATATGCTTCTTCCCATCCATGCCACAATAAAGGGAGAAGCGGTATTTTTCATCCTATGTAAAGGATTTAGGAAATTTAAGGACTCAATACAATTTTGTCAGGATAAATATTCTATCTATATTTGGCATTAAGATACAGCTTTAAAAGAACTAGAACACTGGAACTGCTAGGAAAATCAGAGTGCATACTTTTCAGTACAAGAAAGCAAAGGCACAATGATCCTTTTCAGAAAAATTCAGTAAACCCTAAAGACTCATTATAAACAAAAGCATGAGATACAATTTTAATCCAATGTATAAACTACAGTATTTATCCTATACTTTCCTATCTGACAAGAATTTAAATCTAACTCTGATCTTTCAGTGTTTCAAATTCTATTGTTTGGTAAAAGTGAAAAAAAAGTCAAACCAGATTATTTTTTCTGGTGCACTGTGTAAATAAGGGAATGAGGACCATCCACAGCATAACATTTGTATAAATTATGGAAGCACTTTAAAGGATATCTTATGTTGCATATCACATGCATTCATACACATAATTATCTTCAAAACAAATTAAGTTAAAAATAGAAAATTATAATGCAATACATACTGACACATATAACAAACATGCCTACCCCATAACCATAAAACTAAAATGTCCTGAGCAGACATGTTCCATGTAGTAGAGATTGCATGAATTCAAGATACTTTCATTGAATATGTTTTGTTTTAATTTTTATACTAATAAATTACATGCTTTAATAAAATTTCATATTTTGTAAATTGGATTGATATGTCAATTATTGATTGAAATGGAAGACATTTATTTTCTAAATTAATATATGACTGAGTATAATTGCAAAAAAAGTGAAACATCTTGTTGTTTTATATTTGGGTTGATTTATTGGATTGAAAGTTAAAGATATCTTGGGCTGGCACTTACTGCCAAGACCGAAAAACCTGATTTTTCCACATGGTAATAGGAGAGAGCAGACTCCTACAAGATGTTCTTTGGCCTCTGCACATGTATTATGGAAAAGATAAGGCTCTCCTTCTGGGCATTCAAAATAAATAAATATTTTTTCTCAAAAGATGTCTATAAATTCTTTTCACTAGCCCTTGGAGGCAGAGGCAGAGGCAGAGAGGCAGAGGCAGAAATATTTATGTGAATTCAAGGCCAGTTTAGTCTACAGAGAGAGTTCAGGGGCAGCCAAGGCTACACTGAGAAACCCTGTCTCAAAACCACAGCAACAACAACAAAATTGCCCTGTTAGGGAGCTTCATTTGATGCTCCCTTACTCCCAAGGTCTCCTTTGAGACTCAAGGCAATTTCTCAACTGTGATCCCCTGTAAAGTTAAAAGAGTATTATATACTTCCAAAAACAATGAGTAGAATATACATAAGCACTCCAAAAAACAAGGAAAGGGAGTTTAGTTAGAAAATTCTAGACCATAGCAAGGATGAAAAACAGCAGGCCAAACAACAAATTCAGTAACTCTTTGTCAGACTTTGAAGGGCTAGATGGCTGTGATTTTCCAGCTTCACATATTGAAACACAATTTCTCTTTTGGGCTGGTTCCGTACCCTATGTGTAGATCTCCTTGGCTTTGTCTTCTCAAACACAATACAGGTTTCATCATCAGTTTCACCTAATGGTCTTTCCAGATTGACATGTAGGTACTCTCCTGCCACATTCCTGCCCTTAGAAATGTTTCTTAACCATTGAGGAAGATTTGCAACCAACCACTTTACTCTTGTATCCTTCAATTCTCTAAAGCCAGATACACAGGTATGATTGTGCCAAATTATCCTCTCTGGTTTAATGGAACCAGGCCCTCTTTTGAACTACATTTTCATTAGATTTGACTATTGATGGTTTCCTTTGTTGAATAAGCTTTATTTTGTTTTAGAAGAAGATTCCTTACACATTCTCTTTTTACAAGTTGGAATATTTCCTGGGTGGATTCTTGCCCTGCAGGTACCACCCACTTTATTGCATTTCTCCTTAAGCTTTTCCTTAAACTTCTCACCTCTTTGAGCACAAGATTTGGCTCCATAATTACACTCTGTGGTTTAATGTATTCATACTCATCTTCTTTTCAAACTGTATATTTGGTATTTGTTTTCACCCTGCTTGCACTTTTTCATTGTCAATTTGCATAAGTATGATTACTAGTAACCATACAATCGATATTAAGCTGCCTTGAAATCTCTGCCAATGAAATTAGTCCCAAACATTTCAATTTAGCTGTAGGCAGATTTTAGGACAAGATCAAAAAATAGCGACAGACTTTGCTGACATGATGTGTTTGAAGAGAGGAATTATTTTAATAAGAAAGGATCATGGAAATCGGAAGATGGAGGGTCCAAGCTGGTCATGCTGTAAGACCAACAGCACAATAGAAATGTGAAAGAGCTGCAATGCCTTCAGCTGATGAGAAAAGGATCAGTGGAACACAACAAGGTCCTAAGTCAAAGTAGTCTGCATCACAGCACTGGAGAATCTGTGGGACCTAATGAAAGGTGCAGGCATTATGCTGGCCTGCCCCTGTTACCTGATGGAATAGGCAGTACCCTGTTCAGCCCAGGGTACCATGGGAACTAAGTCTGCCTGCAGGTGCAGAGAACCCTTTTAAAAGACAGATGCCTGCCCATTTACACTCTCTCTACACTCTCTACAATAGCTCTACACTCTATTCTTCTCTGTTGGCTTCTGCTTCTCCTCTCTCTCTCTCTCTCTCTCTCTCTCTCTCTCTCTCTCTCTCTCTGGTAACTGGCCATGGTGGTCAGCCATTTAACCTGTTTCTCTTCTCCTTTAGTCTCCCTACTCTGCTGGGCCTATAATAAACTGGTTAATATGTTTAATTTGTCTCTTAGTCTTATGTCTCATCTGCCTCTTTTCTTCTTTATTTCTAATTTAAGCAAAAATTTAACACCAGTACAAGGTCTTAAGAACCACTGAAAAGGGTATAGAAGTATTGAGTAGGTTTGTAAATTAAGAATATACTTCAAAAGAATTTCATTCTTACTACACTTGGGAAACTTCCTGTGAAGAGGCCAAGACTAGAAGATACTTTAGTCACCCAACACAAAGAAGGCTTAGATAGTGACATGTATGACAAGGGCTAAGATGGCTATGTTTTTGCAGATTTTTTTATCTGAATTAGAAACAGGATTGTTTTACATGTCAACCCCAGTTCTCTCTCCCTCCCCTCCTTCCCTACCAACCCCTTCAACTAAAACCCTATCACATATACTTTCTGCTCCACATTGAGGGTGAGGACTTCCATAGGGGGTCATCAGAGTCTTTCATATCCTTTGGGATAGGGCCTAGGCCCACCCCCATGTGTTTTGGCTCAGTGAGTATCCCTCCATGTGGAATGGGCTCCCAAAGTGCACATCAAAGCTAGGGATAATTACTGATCTATTACAGGAGGTCCGTAGATTTCCAAGGTCTCCTCACTAAAACCCATGTTCCTGGGATCTAGATCAGCCCCATGCTGATCCCAGCTATCAGTCAGGGGACCAAGAGCTGCCTGTTGTTCAGGTCAGCTGTTTCTGTGGGTTTCATCAGCCTTGTCTGGATCCCTTTGCTCATTATTCATACTTCTCTGTAACTGGATTCTAATTCAGTTCCGTGATTAGTTGTAGGTGTCTGCTTCTACTTTCACCAGCTGCAGGATGAAGACCATAGGATGGCATATAAGTCAGTCATCAATCTCATTGTCAGGGGAGGGCATTTAAGGTAGATATTCATCAACACCACATCTGACAGAGGGCTGATTTCCAACATATACAAAGAATTCAAGAAGCCAGTCTCCAAAACACCAAATAATCCAAATAAAAATTTAGTTCTGGGGCACAGAACTAAATAGACAATTCTCAATGGATGAAAGACACATAAGAAAGTTTTCAACATCCTTAGCTATCAGGGAAATGCAAACCAAAACAACATTGAGATACCATCTTACTCATGTCAGAATGGCTAAAATCAAAAACACCAATGATAACTTATGCAGGAGAGGATGTGGAGAAAGGGGAACATTCCTCCACTTCATGTGGGAGTGCCAACTTTTACAGCCACTTTGGAAATGTGTATGGCGATTCCTCAGGAAAATGGGAATCTATCTACCACAAGAACCAGCAATCCCACTCTTAGGCATGTACCAAAAAGAAGCACATTCATACAGCAAGAACATCTCTTCAAGGATGTACATAGGAGCACTATTTGTAATAGCCAGAACCTGGAATCAACCTACATGTCCTTCAAGTGAAGAATGGATAAAGAAAATGTGGTACTTTTACACAGTGGATTACTACTCAGCAGACAAAAAACAATGGATTCTTGAAATTTGCAGGAAAACGGATGGAACTAGAAGAAACCATTCTGAGCGAGGTAGCCCAAAACAAAAATACAAATATGGTATGTACTCACTTATATGTGGATTTTAGGCATAGAGTAAGGATTACAAGCCTACAATCCACACAGCCATAGAAGCTAATAAACAAGGAGGACCCTAAGACAGACATGCATGGTCCCCTGGAGAAAGAGGAAAGGGACAAAGTCTCCTGATCTAATTGGGAGCATTGGAGAAGGGCAGAGGGAGCTAGGAGAATGAGAATGGGAGAGGAGGAGGGGTGAGGAGGACATGAGGGAGCAGAAAGGTTGAGTCGGGGTAAGAATACATGATAACAAGAATGGAGATATCATAATAGAGGGAGACATTTTTGGTTTACAGAGAAATCAGGCACTATGAAAATGTCTGGATTTCTACAAAGATGATACCAACTAACAATCTAAGCAACAGGGGAGAGGCTACCTTAAATGCCCTCCCCTGACAATGAAATTGATGACTGACTTATATGACATCCTAAGATGGGTATTTTATAAATATATTTCAACTAGTCTAACTGAAATGGTCCTAGATATAAATCGCATTCATCACATTACTAGTAGATAAAAGTCTGTTATATAAAAGCATGAGAATATGGTCATAATACTGTTGAGAGGTCAATCCAGAGTTTTATCCCTTGAGGATCTGTGTCCAAAATATCCTTATATTTACAAATTAACATTAAAATATCCATGTAATTCATATTGTATGTATGGAACAGACTCTGGGTAAGTTTATCCAATCATTTTATCCGTCTCAGTAAAAAATACCTGCAGTAGGGCTGGACAGTTGGCTCGGGACATGAAAGATTAGCTCACAATCAAAAATACAAAAGGGCTTAAACAGAACCACTTGTCCTGAAATGGAAAAAAAGAAGAGACCTAATCAGTTAAGTCAGAATCTAGTAAGGAAACTTTGAGACAAAGCCTTTTGGATAGGGAGTGTAAATGGATCTATGGTGTTCCACTTGCTAGATTTCTTGGGACATGTGAAAATACTGTGTGTAGAAGGTATCCTAGTTTTTTTTTTTTTAAATCATGGACTGGTAAAAGACAAATACCTGTTTTATTGATTACTTAAGTCCCTCATCCCTTGAGATTGAAATGGATTGGTATCTGGTACTACATAACACAAGAAAGGCATATAAACTAAAAACCCTTGATTAAAAATGGATCAAAGACCCCAATATAAATTCAGCCACACTGAATTTATTAGAAGAGAAAGTAGGAAAAACCCTTGAATGAATTGGCATAGGAGACTTCTTCCTGAACATTACACAGTAGCACAGATAATGAGATCAAAATTTAATAAATGGAACTTCCTGAAGCTGAGAAGCTTCTGTAAGGCAAAGGACACAGTCAACAAGACAAAATGACAGCCCACAGATTGGGAAAAGATATTCACCAACCCCACATCTGACAGAGGGCTGATCTCCAAAGTTTACAAAGAACTCAAGAAGCTAGTCTCTAAAACACCAAATAATTCAATTAAAATGTGGGGTACAGAAATAAATAGACAATTCTCAATAGAGCAATCTAAAATGGCTGAAGGACACATAAGAAAGTGCTCAACACCCTTAGCCATCAGGGTAATGTAAATCAAAACAACTCTGAGATACCATCTTACTCATGTCAGAATAGCTAAAATCAAAAACACCAATGATAACTTATGCTGCAGTGGATGTGGAGAAAGGGGAACACTCCTCCATTGCTTGTGGGAGTGCCAACTTTTCACAGCCACTTTGGAAATGTGTATGGCGATTCCTCAGGAAAATGGAAATCAGTCTACCACAAGATCCAGCAATTCCACTCCTAGGCATAGACCCAAAAGAAGCACATTTATACAACAAGGACATGTGTTCAACTATGTGCATAGCAGCACTATTTGTAATAGCCAGAACCTGGAAGCAACCTAGATACCCTCCAACTGAAGAATGGATAGAGAAAATGTGGTACATTTACACAATGAAGTACTACTCACTGGGAAAAAATGGAATCTTGAAATTTGCAGGAAAATGGATGCAACTAGAAGAAACCATTCTGAGCAAGGTAACCCAGTCACAAAAAGATAAACATGGTATGTACTCACTCATATGTGGTTTTTAGACATAGAGTAAAAGATTACCAGCCTATAATCCACACTGTCATAGAAGCTAATAAACAAGGAGGAGCCGAAGAGAGACATACATGGTCACCTGGAGAAGGGGAAAGAGACAAGATCCCCTGAGCCAATTGGGAACATGGGTGGAGGGGAGAGGGAACTAGGAGAATGAGAATGGGAGAGGAGGAAGGGTGAGGAGGACATGATGAGGCAGGGAGTTTGAGTTGGGGCAGGAACGAAAGGGAGCAGGATGAGAGATGCTATAATGGAGGGAGACATTGTGGGTTTGAGGAGAGGTCAGACACTAGGGAAATATCTGAAGAGCTACAAGAATGACACCAACTGACAATCTGAGTGGCAGGGGAGGGGGTGCCTTAAATGTCCCCTGTGATAAGGAGATTGATGACTAATTTATATGCCATCCTATAGCCTTCATCCAGTGGCTTGTGGAGGTAGAACCAGACACCCACAGCTAAACTTTGAACTGAACTGGAATCCAGGAGTGAGAGGACTGATGAGCAAAGGGGTCCTGACCAGACTGGTGAAGCCCACAGAAACAGCTGGCCTTAGCAAAAGAGGACTCTTGATCCCCAGACTGATAGCTGGGAAACCAGCATGGGACTGATTCAGACGCCCTGAATGTGGATACTAATGAGGAGACCTCTGAAATCTATGGGGCCCCTTGTAGTGTATCAGTACTTGTCCCTGGCATAGGGATGGACTTTGGGAACCCAACCATATGGAGGGATGTTCCCTGAGCCTGGACAAGGGGGGGTGGGGGCTAGGCCCTGTCTGGGGATATGTGGTAGTCTCTGAGGACACCCTATGTGGGGGGCCTTGCCCTCCCTGGGGAGTGGAAAGGTTATGGGATAAGTGGGGTATTAGTTGGGGGTGCAGGGGAGGGAGGAGGGGCCTGGGATTGACATGTAGAAAAATATGCTTTCTAAATAAAATAAAAGAAAAAAGTATTTACCAAAATTAAAAATATTATTGAGAGTTTGCTGCTTTCATTTCCTTATATACCGAAGGCTTAAAGTAGAGTTTTTGAAGACAGGTGATGGTCATTACTTGGCCTTTGTCTTCTTCCACCTAGGAATTACTGTATTTCTCCAGTGATAAATGAGACAATATTTGTGGTAGAAAGCAAACATGAAGCTAGAGGAATGAATAGATTGTTTTCCAAATAAATGTTACAGATGTGAAGCTGAATATTATGTAAGTGTGCTCATACCACAAATATTGAATTAACTTTCTTTTGTCTTCCCATCTATTTAACAATGAATATGTCTTTGCTGTCTAAAGTGGTTTATCAAAACAAATGGCAAGTTTTATTTTGTGGCCAGGATAGTGAGGCAGTCTCTTTCCAAGACAGATGTTCACTGTGAGAGTTGAGAGTACTATTAGGAGGCAGAACCATTCTGAAGATGAGTGTAAAGCGGTTGTGGTAGATAGGAATAGCTTCAAGAATTCCTTGCAAATAGGAACTCACAATATTAAAATGAAGTTTCCAGGGATCATGTTTTTCTGAGGCTCCCTAGACAATTCCACCTTTGCTTGGAGAAACACCACTATCCTTTCACTTCAGAGATCTGCCAGCATACTCAATGTGATATGAAGGCCAAATTCATTATAATTATCTTTGTGTATATTTGTTTTGTCTTTTGTCATCTCTCACCTACAAATATCAACCAGAGAGTGTTCTATTGAGAGCTACTGATCTTTGGTTTCAAAAGGTGGAACATTTACCTTTCCATTAGACATAGACATTCAGTCACATAGTCTTTCTAGATTTAAGTGGAACTTCCTTTTAATGTGAGTTAAAATGTTTCTTACAATGCAATACTTTAATTACTGTGTATTTTTTCTCTGAAATTTGTAGTTCACAGGAAATATTATTTGAATAAAAAGATTAAAGTTCAGGTGGTGGGGAGAAGACAAGGATGTGACCTCAGAAAATCTTTCTTCTGTTAACTATCCCTTCCTTATTGCTCTCATGGGGACATCTAATATACTGGTATAAGAAATGTCTCAAATGAGGAAGTATTCTCCTGGCTGTAGAGCTTTCATGTATACAAATAAGCAAGCCCCTTTCAGAATCCTGGAAAACTATTTAAAATTTTGTGTATGCCTTGTGGTATTTCTGGTTTCCTTTCACACTTCAAACTGAGAATAAAACAGTTTTTCTGCATTAAGCCGAAGCATGGTTTGGCATTTATATGTAGTAGGAGACTGTCGAACACTACCTGCTTCAATCTGGGATTCCAAGGAGGTTTTCTGGATTCAATAAACTCTGTTTGAAAAAGTTGATATATATTTTAAGAACTGTTCTATGAAGGCTAAGATTTATTTGTTGGCATTTACTCCCCGCTAAATGAAGGTAACCATTCTCAAATTGCTATGGTCTCCATCACCAGGAAATACTCCTATAGAGCATTTCCTAGCATACTGCCTAAAATATTTAGCCTCTTTTACTTAACATGCTGAGGAATTGCTTTGCAAATATGGATTTATAAAATAATTTATATTAAACTTGGCTGTCCTGACATTGTCAAAGAAGCTATGTTTTCAACACTGCTGTACTTGTTAGCTTTGATTACAAATGAAGACAGAAAATGTTAACGAATACAGCTTGGAGAACATTTCCTTTATTGTCTAATGAAGCAGACCCTGCATGCACTGTTAAATAGGGCTTGGTGGCATTGCAGGAGGCCTTTTTTTATTACCGTAAACATGTGATTGGATAAAGCAGAATTTGAACAAAAGGCAAAAATTTCCCAAAGTTATAAATGTGGGAGGATAAAATGACTTCTGTAAATGCTAAGTTTATTTAATTATTTCATATATATATATATATATATATATATATATATATATATATACACTCATTCAACTACAAATTAGGGTAATTCATCCTATTGTGTAGTCAACCACAGGAGGTCAAATTATATCTTTCATAATTAGTTTGTATTCATAGGTTATTGTTTTCAAAGATCACTTACTTGGTTTCAAAACATAAAACACTATTACAGGTACATAATTACTGTGAAAATAAGGTGATAAAATATTTGATTTCACAAGTTCATGAGAAGGCAAATGGGTTTCTTTTTATTTTATTTTTGTTTTGTGGTTTGAAAAAATATTTTCTCAAATTAAGCCAAAAACAATTTATGATTTTTTGCTAATTGTAATTTCTAATATGTAAGGTATTGCATTAGTGTCTATGATCCATCAATCTTTGCATTACCGTATTGGTGTTACACAAAACATAGCCAAGAGAAATGCTTTTTTGTGTAATATGTATTAAACTACCTTGAAAACCCAGTTTAAGAATGCTGCTAAAGCTGTTAGCTTTGAAATCTTAGAAGAAAATGATTAGAAACTGATATGTGAAAAACTAACAATGGATGGCTAATAAATTAGGATATTGTAACTGGGTAAGTTCATACTTAACTTAAAGAACACACAGTCTCCTAACATTTCAGAAAAATCTGAGTTCATTTATTGGGCTAAATGACAGGTCTGCATTTTCCCATTTGTTTCAAATGTCTGTTGGTTGTATCATTTTTCCCTGTAGTATTACATAATAATTTTTAAAACACAGTCCTGATAACCCTCAATTATTTCTACATCATATCTTATAATATTAAGAGGGAAAAAAAGAGGTAAAGTCTACAGAAGTGTTTTTGCTACCACACCATGAAATCTGTCCCACTTGCTAGTGAAAAGGCTCCTGTAGAACCCTCTCTTGCCATCAAGAATCCAAATTAGCAACAGCTTGCAATGATAATCAGTTCATTTCAGTGTACTCAAAATGGGCTCATTATTATTAATTTTTGCCAACTCCCAAGCAATTCATGAACCATTTTTAGATTTTCAAAAAGCAGTTCATGAATCAGACAAAAAAATTTAAAAGGAATCCATCCCACAATGAGATGATGACTCAGAGTCCTTTGCTGTAGCTATGTCAACTGCCGAGCATCTGAAAACTGATGAGGATGGGGCTGATGGAGAAAAGGCCATGATGAGCAGGAAACAATGTGTTGAATTTACATGTTAAAACTTCTTGTTGGCTTTGGCAATTTTGCTGAGGATTATTGAGAAATATATAACATCTGGATGTGGGGGAGAGGCTCCACTAAAATGAAGACATTTATATTGGTCGACAAGACTATAAATGGAAAAGAAAGTAGTTTTTTAACACAGCTGTTTCCAATTTTGTTAACATTTTAGGCCAAATTCATTTGGGGAAAAGAGAAATAAGATCAAACCATTATGTTTGAGATCTACTTTACAAGTCTGACTTAACTTACACTTGTTGAAGATGTGCTTGACTGAATCTAACATAGCTGGAGAATTGACAAGTAAAGGAACCTTTTGGGGCATAAGGTTATTTCTAGCCCAGCTGAAATGCACATCAGTGTGGGTAGTTAATAAATGTAGGGGAAATAAAACCACTAGAGGGTATGCACTGTCTTAAGCTATGGTATGAACTATATATTTCATGTCTTAGAAGATCAGGGAACTCTTAAGAGCCTAGATTTTTTTTTATACTGAATGACTTAAACTTCAATTATTCTTTTATGCATTGTATTCTACATATATAAAATAGCAATTATGCAAGAAGACAAAAAAGAACATAAATATATTTTCCTGTATTTTTCAAAGGAAACTGAATAAGTAAGGTGAAATAAATGTTTACATGCATACACATAAACACACCAATATATAGAGACATACAGACAATTAAATTTATGTCCCTTTGGATTAACATTTACAATTTTACTTATCCTAATTTTGTGACATGTCCTCTTTTTACCAGATAAACTGACAGATGGCCCTCTTTTACTATCCCTTTGCCTCCATCTTTCCTTTGATTTTCACCTACAAAAGACCTCAGTCACCTTTTCATCTTGTACAATGAATACAATGAAATAATATCCCCCAAACCAAGCATACACCACTACAGTTTTTCTTCTGGGGAGTCCTCATGTTATCGTGCATCTGAGTAAAATCAGAACAGCATCTTTTTAAAATGTTCTGTTAACTTGTTGATGCTTTTTGGCTAGAGATGACTCTTAAATATTGATGACAAATACAATGTACTTCCTATGCTTTTATTTTCAGAATTTAAGATTTAGTAAAGGTTTGAACATACCAGTACCAGAGAGATTTGCCAATTCTCTCTGACATAAGTAAAGTCTGGGACAGCAAGATGCTTTAAAGATCATCAGCAATATGATCAATACAGATTGCCAGAATGAATTCTGGAGTCTGACTCTGCCTACTGTGAGCAGTTGTCACAATGTTCTTTGAGAAAACTCTCAAGAAATGACAAGGATTCTGTCAACAGACATGTATCAATAGAAAATAATCCCCCTTAAGATTTTGCTCCCTCCATTTGCCTTTTGACAGCAAATGTGTAGTCAATAGAGGAACACTGATTGAACTTTGTAGTTATCAAAGCAAAGGCTATTCTATGAGATCTTTCTTTGGTTCACATTTGTTAAGATATCAAGGTGTACATAACACACTTCCCTACTCAGAAGCAACATCCATTGCAACAATATCTCTTGGATTCTCTGAGTGCTTTGCAACTTCAATGGACTTCCAAAGGTATATAACTTTTAAGTTACTTAAAATTTGATAAACTTTACCTTTCTTAAGAATTAATTTACTTTTTAAAAAGTTTAGAATTAAAGTTGATTGATTGATTGTGTATACGTGCTTGTGTATCAATATGTTAGGGAACATTTGAGTGTCATGACATGTACATGGAAATAAAAGAAGAACGTATACTAATTAATTACCTCCTTCCACTGTATGGATCTGGGAATCAAACTCAGGTCATTAGGCTTTGGGGCAAGCACATCTACTGTCTGACCCATCTCACAATCCCATGAATTAATTTAGTTAAAAAGATGAGCACTTATAAGATTGTACCATTTGGGTCCCCCAGAGAAGGGAAAGGGACAAGATCTCCTAAGCTAATGGAGATCATGGGGAAGGGGAGAGGGAGTTAGAAAAAAGAGAAGAGGAGAAGGGGAGGGGAGAGGAGGACAGGAGGGAACAGGAAGATCTAGTGAGGGGAGGAATGGAGGAGACCAAGAAAAGGGATACCATCATAGAGGGAGACATTATAGTTTTAAAGAGAATTTTGGCACTAGGGAAATGTCCAGAGATCTACAAGGTTGATCCCAACTAACAATCTAAGCAATAGTTGAACGGCTACCTTAAAAGCCCTTCTCCCAAAATGAGACTGATAACTGCCTTATATGCCATCCTAGGTCCTTTATCCAGTAGCCGATGGAAGCAGACACAGACACTAACAGCTAAACACTGAGCTGAACTCTGGAATCCAGTTGCAGAGAGGAAGGAGTGATGAGCAAAGAGGTCAAGAGCAGGCTGGAAAACCACACAGAAAGAGCTGACCTGAAAGGGGGGGTTGCTTATGGACCCCTGACTGATAGCTGGGAAACCAACATAGGACTGTTCCAGATCCCCTGAAGGAGGAAGTCATTTTGGAGTTTTGGATAATCTACGAGGCCACTGGTAGTGAATCAGTATTTACTCCTAGTACACAAATGAACTTTGGGAGCCCTCTCCTCATGGAGGGATACTCTTGCAGCCTAGACTCACTGTGGAGGGTCTAGGCCCGGCTCCAAATGATATGACAGACATTGAAGATCACACAAGGATGTCCTCACCCTCCCTGGGGAGCGTAAAGAGGTTGGAATAGGGGGTTCGGTGGGAGGCAGGGGGGGACTGGAGGGAGAGGGAACTGAGATTGACATGTAAAAGAAGCTTGTTTCCAATTTAAATAAAAATCAGAAAAAGAACAAAAATAAAAAAGAATGTACCATGTGCCATTAATGAACTAGAAAACGGTGCCCAACATGTACAACCACATTAAAATGACAGAAGAAAATAAAGTCTGTAAAGTATTAGGAGACATAAAAATTAATCCAGAATTATCCAACAATTTAATTTTACAATAATAGGAAAGAGCATAAAATTACCATTCACAGAGAGGAGTGATTCTCTTCCAATATTCTCTAACTTTTCTGGAACAATTTGATCAATACCTCATTATAAAGTATTGTCACCATCCTAGGCAAATTACAGAAAGATACATTTATATTAAGACATATCATTCTGTTTATTTGTTCATCTGCACCTTTGTACTATACCTATTAGAGTAAAGTAGTCCATAGCTCCCACCCACCTGAAGGTGTTACAACCAATATGACTCTTGTAACTTTTATGTAGCTATGATAAAATACGGTTACCAATGGAACTTATGGAAGTAAGAGTTTATCTGAATTTAGAGTTCCAGAGGATTGGACTCCATGGTAATGGGGGAGCATGACAGTGAGTGGTAAGCATGGCACCTCAAACAGCAAGCTGAATGCTTATACTTTGACCTATAAGTGTGAAGCAGAGAGGGTTTCCTGGGAGTAGGATGTACAATGAAGTTTTAAACTCTCAAAGCCTGCCACTTATAGCATACTTCTTACAACAAGGCTATACCTGCTAAACCTCCATAAACTGGACTACCAACTGAGGACCAAGTATTCAAAATGGGGGACACTTGTTATTCAAACCACCACAACTCCAGAAATTACCAAATGTTCTCTGAGAGAGTGACGAGGGGGCAACTCCATCAATAGTTCAAACCAACGGTCTGAAATGTGATAACCAATTCATGTTTTCATCAACATGGAAAGAACATCTTAGTGCACAGGAGAAAACTAGCTTTATAAAATCAACTTTGGAGTTCAAAAATCTACAAAATGTGTACCAAAACCCTACACTTTACTCTCAAAGGAAGTGTCTTCTCCCCAAGCCCGTCTGTTTATCTCCTGCTTCTTCATTTCATATACTTTCTAGCTCTCTACTGTCTTTATTCATGCACAGAAACATGAACACTCCCATTTCACAAAAATGAATAAAAACAGGGTATTAAAATGATCAAAACAAAGTGAATAAATGCAGATAAATTACAAAACACGGGGCAATAAAATAGGACAGAATAAGCAAATACAATAAAAAATGAAGCAACTGAGATATCAAATGGGAAGAGTCAAGAATACTTCTGGACTATGAAGCCTATATCCCTTTTGATGACTTATTCTGTGCTTGAATTCTGCATTGATCCCAGTTTTTACTATTATTCACTTTTCTCCTTCAGTTTTGATAATAACCGGATCTTAGATTGTACAAGAAAGTTCTCATGCTATTTTCATATAATATCACATTTATGCTCACAGCAATTTTATACTCAATAGCTTTTTTCTGCTTGGAGTTGGACATAAAGGGCAGCAAATAGGCCAGATAAACAAGTTCTGTACAAGATTTCTTGATGTTGCTCCTGTTTATGTGCACTCCACAGATTCAGGGCTGGAATTTGTACTCCGGTACATTTGTTCTCAATTTTACTTAATTCTCTCAAGATTAGATTCCAACAAGAACTCAAACACCTCTCCTCTTGGATGCAGAATTGTTTGAGCCTTCATTTCTATTAATAGGAATCTACATTAAAAAATCATAAAACTGCAGTTAGCCCAAGGACAAAGGCTATAAGACATATGCTTTTTAAAGGAAGCCCCCTTAGGAGAACCCCAAATTTCTAGCTAATAAAGATTTTCCATTGGATTAAAGAAAAGAATCCATACAGAAAGGATTCAAAGTGATTGCCAGTCATTCTCATGTCGTGTGTGCATGCCACACAGCCTCTTCACAAAGGAATGGGTGGTCTTCTAAAATGTAGAATATTACATGTTTCATGAATTAAGATTTACACTGGAAATAGAAATAAAGATCATTTATCAAGAACCTAAAAAAGGATTAATTTCCTAGTATTTTCCTCAACACCTGAGATGCAATAGAAATTTCACAAATTATACAATCTTTTCAGCCACCACAGATGCCTAATGGCTAGGACTTGTTTTTTCTTCTTTGATTCCTTCTCCATCTCCTGAATGAAATACTTTATTGCATTTAGTTCTTAATGGGACTGAATTTCAAACAAGTCACTGCTCCAAAAAGTTGATGACATACTTTAAGTTAATTGTGAATGCCCTTCCATGTTGTAAAACCAAGAACAAGCAAAAATAAGAACATAACTTTAAGAACTTAATATGAGCTGATCAAGGAGAACAACAATAGACATGCCAGAATAAACAGGGTTCCATGGGGAAGACCAAGAGGCCTCAATCATATACAAAGAAGTACAAGCAGCTAAGGAATGCCGAGAGTGGGAGAAGTAGTTTCCCCAGGGAAGAGCATATCTTTTGGTTATCCAATACCAAATCGTTACCCTGAGAATATACATAAGAATAATATTACACAGATTAAGCAGGTTATATTTAGAAATATATGTATATACATATATGCATAGATTCACAATTGATGAAAAACAGGCCATGAATTTGACAGCCTATGGGAGGTTTGGGAGGGAGAAAGGGGAAAGGGGAAATGCTGTAATTATAATCTGAAATGAAAGAAACATTCTAAATGTTAAAATGGATTTAAACACTTCATTTGATGTTTAATAACAGAATGAATAAGAATATGAACCTAGTTATAGAAGGAACCAGATAGGAGAGCCAGAATGGTGGCTAAGAGACCCCAAATGTGTCTAGTCAACTGAGTGTAGTCTGAGTGAGAAAGAAAAGAAAAAGAAGTGAAGAATAAAGGGTAGAAGACATAGATCGAATACCTTGGAGTCCCAGAACCAACTGTCCTGGAACTCACTTTATTGATCAGACTGACCTGGAACTCACAGAAATCTTCCTGCCTCTGCCTCTGCCTCCCAGATGTGCCACCATTCTCAGCCCCAATAATTGCTTCTAATGTTTATTAATATGGTACCTTATAATAAAAATTACAGTAAATTTTCAAGATGGGATGATATTTCAGTCTCTTTTTGACATATAGCAATGGCAACGTAAACTAAGTACTACCCCTTGATATTTGAGTAAAAATTATTGTAACTTTTGAGCTATCCTTGTAAAAAGTGATTCTTCTCCCTTCTTTTTTCATGATGGTACTGATTTGAACACAGACTAAGTAGGATATAGAAGAGGGATGATGAAAAAAGAAGTATAGAAAAACATGTTACTTTCCTGGGTCATCAACAAGGTCAAAATTATCCATGGTAGGGACATGATTAACTCCTACTATCCTAAACTCTAGTATTAATGTCTCTATTGAAACTGCTCAACAAATACCCATGCTAATACTCTATTGTATTATGGGATTAAGTCTAAGCACATGGACTGTAACAGATTATGAATGGTGGCAGGAGCCAGATGCACCCAAATCAAATTACACAGAAGCACTGTACCAGTGACTTCTCACCATGGCGGCCAAACATAAAGCCAATTACTGAGACAGAATGAAATTAGAGGCAGCCCGGGTAATGAGCATGCTGGAAATGAGCTCATGGAAATACATAACAGAGGGAGCTGTGATCTTAGAGGTATCTGAATTTGCTTAGCATATTTAGTATACAAAAAAGGTTACTTAATTGGAAAGTGGGTGGCATGCTAAATAAAGATTAGGTCAACATTAGGGGTATTTTTTATATCCTGTAATTAAAAGCCAGTCTATGCTCCCTGATCCAATACTGTTTGAGAAGACATGGGACCATATGTCCTTAAATGGAAGAAAAGAAAGTGAAAGGAGAATTTGTCTCCTTCATTAGAGCAAACACCCTAGAGAGATGGATGGGGACATCCATGTTAGTTTTCTGAATATGGGAGTGATAGGTCTTCAGATGCTCACATTATCTTTTCCATTGCAGGTAACCATAAAGTAGCATCATTTTCCTTGGGGAGGATACCAAGGATACCAAAGATGGTAGTGAGTATGGAAGACTGCATTTTCCTTCACATTTTTTACCTCCTGTGTTTTTCCTGCATGCTGAAATATATATATATATATATATATATATATATATATTATATATATATATATATCCAAATATTCCAATATTTTGGATATATATATATATATATATATATATATATACAGATAAAAATGTGCTGAGAAGAAATCAGAGAAACATCACCCTCTACAAAGCAAGTAACAACATAAAACATCTTTGGGTAATGATAACCAAAAATGTGAAAGACCGGTATAGTAAGAATTTTGAGCCTTTAAGAAAAAAATTAAAGAAGATGCCAGAAAATGGAAATATTATATTATATATATATATATATATATATATATATATATATTTCCAAACTGGGGAATTGCTATTCTGAAATAATTAAATCTTGCATTATGAGACTGGAATGGGATCAAATTATAAAATATGAAAGATATAATTGCCATATATTGAAAAATTGTGTAAAATTACCAGAAAGTTCATGAAAACCTTTGTTTAATTTTGTTTCTGCCATTCTTCATTTCCTATCAAGTCATGTGAAATAATAGAGCAATACTGACTCCTATTCAAGCCAAGGGACACACTCCAAGGATGGAGACTTTTTCAACATGGCTTGGGCAAGTGAATGTTACAAAGACAGAGACCTAGGAAGAGGAAAAAGTGAATGATACAGGAAAAGTGAGTGAGAAAGTGAGTGAGAAAGGCATGAAGAGGAGGACTGTGGGAGGCTTTAAATTTATTCATTTTTTACACATGTGTATATGCATATATTCCATAAAGATGGTTTCACTATGTCATTTTCACATATATATATGTATATTCATATATATATATATATATATAATTTTCAAACATCATAATCACTCTTGAATCTTTTTATGGAGTTTTACTATGTCTAGGGTGGCCCTGGACTTCTAATCCTCCTGACAGCCACCACAGCAGTTGAGATTATATATATATATATTATATATATATATATATAATATATATGATAAAATCATATAACATACCTTTACATCATCTTCTTTGCCTTTTTTAACCCAAAAGTACATATACTTTCTCGGTGTTTCTTAAAACTATTATAAAACAAATTGAATATAAACAGAAAATGTTCTAATATTAAATATGAAATAGTCACCATACCTTAAAAATGTTAGGGTTTCAGACGCATAAAATATTTTAAAGAAAATATTTAACTTAATGTTTATTTCCAATAACCTCCTTCTTCAAGGGCACATACAGAGACAGAGTCAAAAAACTTGACTGAAGTCTGGCAATATTAGAGTGGGATGAAGTTTCAAGTCCACAGTCACAAAACATCCTCATACAGTAGGATTAAGATGGATCATATAAATTTCTCTTAATTGAAATATTCATATAGAGCTAATGGTTAACAATGATCTCAAAGGTATTTTTATTAAAATTTTACCACCCATTTATCAGTAATTATCATTAGCCATTCAATTTGTTTATGTAAATTTAAAATGCACTTTTTTTCTTTTTTGTTTTTGTTTATCCTTTTTATTTAAATTAGAAACAATCTTATTTTACATATCAACCCCTTGACACAAGTGTTGTCTTCCTCAATTTGAACTTTGAATACAACCGCATGAACACAATATTCTAGACAAGCGTTCTCCTAAACTTTCTACTTCACCTTACTTACTTCCAAGACTTGCAGGCACAAGTTTCCCTATATTATTTCTCAGATACTATTTCCTATTTTTTTTACATCTTTCTTTTATCAATTCTTTGGGAATCTAGCATCTCAATTCCACCCATCTTCCAGTCCCTTTGTGTCTCACTTGTATAGTACAACCCCTCCACTCACCAAGGAAAACTTAAAAGGAAATAATAAAAATTAAATAAAAAAACACAAAATACAAGTAAAAGTATTAGAAAACAAACAAAAGTCCAAAATTGAACACACAAATAAGCAAAAAACAAAACAAACAACAAAACACTTTGGCTCCATCTTTCCTGCCTCTCCATCACCTCCTCAATTTGTCTGAATGGCATTGGGATGTGTGGTGTATCATGTAGCTTACTCTTTTGACCAAAGAGCTTTACTTGCAAATGTTCATTGTATAATGAACTTTCAAGGCCTCTGGCTTCCAGTACACCATGCTGGACCCTCACCTAAATCTCCTCTTGGATATTCTGCTGCTGTCCCAGTTTATGGAGATACTGAAGCGATGGTTCTGCAGGGCCATTCCCTGCACTCACTCAAGAAGGTTATAGATGGGGTAGATGTTGGGGTGTACCAACTCAAAGCCCTTTATGTGTGCCTGGGTGGGTAATAGCTAAGTTGGTCAGATCAGGCTTCCAGGATCATCTCCCTTAGATGAAAGGCAGACCCAGCTCTCCCAACCCAGTGGTAACAGATGGGTGATAGGGGATGTCCTTCTATATATGTGTTTCTGTTATTGGTTGTTGAATAAAACACTGAGTGGTTAATAGAGTCAGGAAGATAGGCAGGATTAGGATGAAGAGAATGCTGGAAAGAGAGGCAAAGATGTCCCACAAGGAGATGCCATGTAGCTGCCAAAGGAGTAAGAGGTCTGGGCATTCTCTGGTAAGCCAAGACCACATGAAAATATATAGATTTATAGAAATGGATTAATAACTGACAGAGCTAGCCAATAAGTCCTACTCATCTGCCAACACTTTTATAATTAATATAGCATCTGTGCATTTATTTGGGGCAAGGCAGCTGTGGAACATAGTGGAACAGAAACCTCCAGCAATAGATAGGGCCAGCCTTCCTAATTGTGTGTGTGTGTGAGGGGGGCTCTGCCATAGGGGCAGTGTCATCTCTTTTTTGGAAGGGGAAGCTCTCCTCGTGCCATCGAGGGATGGTGCCAGCTCAGCACAGGCCCTCATATTTCAACACAATGGTTCATCGCATCGTTCAAATGGGCCCCTGTGGTAACATGGGCTATGGACATCAACACATCCTTCATCTACATCTCATCAAGGGACCCAGACATGGCCATCAACAGCATCAGATACGATTCTTAAAATATTTTGAGATGGTTGTGATGCACGCTGAGGCTTTTAGAAGCTAACAGTGATAATTTTATTTGCATCATCAATTTCATTTGCATCCTCCCTGTTAGGGATGCTAAAGACATTTTTAATAGAGATATTTACAACACAGAATTATTGCTTCATTCTACTATATTTCAATTTAATATAACTATCCATTCAGGAAAACACACCATCTGTTATTTCTATCTGTGTGATATCTTTTAGCCCTGGTACTTCTTCATGCATGCATGCGTTTCTTAGCTAGTAACACAATGCAGTGTGCCTCTGACTGTCTTAGAATCCCAAATGATACTAATGTTCTCTGTATTTGCTTATACTAAGGAACCACAGAGGAAATGCCATGTTGACATTTTCCATTCACAGTGCAGATGCTATTTCTTCCAAATTCAGGTGGGCACAATTAATATTACAATCCTTTTTATATATAGTTTACTCTTTTAAATTTTATTTTACATTCCAACATCAATTCTCCTTCCCACCCCTCCTCCCACCCTTCCTTGCCTCCCTTGCCCAGCCCACCCCCAGGCCACTTCTCCTCATGTGTAAGGCCTCTTATGAGGAGTCAACAAAGTCTAACACAATAGGTTGGGACAGATGATAATATTATAATCTTAAATATGATTTTAATATAAGTAAATTAATTTTTCATTGTATTCTTAAAATTTCCTGTTCCCTATATTTGTTTTAATACCATAGTATACTAAATTATTTCAATTTCCAACAGAAAATAATAATCATTAACTGTATGTTAAAATATTTACATTTTAACAATTAAAATTTAAGAAGTAGGTAGAAACATTTTTTCATTCATCTCTCTTTAATTATACTTATTTTTTAACTTCTGGTAAAGAATGTGAAATGAACACTGATTTTGTAAGTAATTTTATAAGGCTTACAAATTACCAACTATAATAATTTTAATTAATTTTTATTTTATTTAATGTGTCTTGGTGTTGTTGTCTGGTTGGTTGGTTGATTGTGGGGATTTTGTTTGGAAAGTATATCGGTGCATGACTTAGGAGTACCCAGGTTGGCCAGACAGTGTGTCAAATACCCAACAGTTGGAGCTGCCATGTCTGTGCTGGGAATTGAACTCCAATCCTCTGGGAAAGTATCCAGTGCTCTTAACTGTTGCTCCAACTCTACAGCCCCCAACTCTCCCCCCCCCCCCCCGCAAAAACTCATCCCATTGGAATTATCCTACTTGAAAGACCATTTAAATATTTAATATAAGGTAGCTTGCTATGAATTTATCAGGGTAAAAATGTTCACTAAGATCCTAAAGAACAGCTTTAGTTATGTCACTAACATTGTATTAAGAAAATGACTTAGTGTTTTTATTTTTAAATTGTTATAATTATGTGTTGTCCTGATTTTGACACTATTTAGTTACAGCTAGTACAGAATAATGTACATTCTAAACTTTCATTGCTGTTTCCATCTCCCTTAAAAGAGTCTTACAAAAGACGTACTCCTATTTAAATTCAGCTTGCTTATTCTTTTTACACTAATATAACGATAACTCTTTCTGCCAGATGCCTGGGTTCTGTCGCCCTTTAGGGCCCCAAAATAACACACAGAGTCTTACATTAGTTACAAAGCTGCTGACCAATAACTAAGATTTCTTCTTTGTTAGTTCTGTATTAAGTATCAATCATAACCATTAATCTATGTTTTTTATTTATTTATTAGTTCTAGTAAGGGAATAAGCTTGTTTCACATGTAAGTCCCTTCTCTCTCTCCCTCCCCTCCCCCCATCCCTCCTCCTCCACCCCAGCCTACCTCCCAACCCATCCACCCACCACTCCCCAGGCAGGGTAAGGCCCTCAACAGGGGCTCTGCAAAGTCCACCAAATCTTCCTGTGCTGGTCCTGGGCCCTTCCCCATGTGTCCAGGGCCAGAGTGTAACCCTTCACGTGGGATGAGCTCTCAAAGTCCCTTCTTGCACCAGGGAAAAATACTAATCCACTACCAGAGGCTCCCTGGAGTGCAGAGGCCTCCTTATTGACATTCATGTTCAGGGGTCTGGATCAGTCTTGTACTGGCCTCCCAGACAGCATCTGGGGTCGATGTGCTCTCCCTTGTTCAGGCCAACTGTTCCTGTGGGTTTCTGCAACCTGGTACAGACCCCTTCGCTCTTCATTCCTCCCTCTCTTCAACTAATTTCCCAATTTCAGCTCAGTGCATATCTGTGGATGTCTGTCTCTGCTTCCATCAGCCACTGGATGAGGGCTCTAGGATGGCATAAAGAGAAGTCATCAATCTCATTTTAGGGGAAGGGCTTTTAGGTTATCCTCTCCAACATTGCCTGGATTGTCAGATCATGTCATCCTTGTAGGTCTCTGGAGATCTCCCTGGTTCCAGATCTCTTCTCGGACCTATAGTGGCTCCCTCTGATATGGTATCTCTCATCCTGCTCTCTCGTCTCTATTCTTCCCCCAACTCAATATTTCTGCCCTTCCATTTCCTCTCCTCCACTCCTCTTCTCTTGCTCTTATTGTAGCATCTCCCTCCCCTTTCCCCTCATGCTCCCAATTAGTTCAGGAGTTCATGCCACTTCCATTCCTGGGGACCATTTATCCCTTAGAGTCCTTCATGTTTCCTAGTTTCTTTTGTGAAGAGGATTATAGGCTGGTAATCCTTTGCTCTATGTCTAAAATTCATATATGAGTGAGTACATACCATGTTTGTCTTTTTGTGACTGGATTACCTCACTCAGGATGGTTTCTTCTAGTTCCATCAATTTGCCTGTGAATTTCAAGATTCCATTGCTTTTTTCTGCTGAGTAGTACTCCATTGTATAAATGGACCACATTTTCTCAATCCATTCAGTTGAGGGGCATCTAGGTTGCTTCCAGGTTCTGGCTATTACAAACAATGCTGCTATGAACATGAACAATATGTCCTTGTTGTATGAACATGCACTATTTGGCTGGATCTTGAGGTAGACCGATTCCCATTTTTCTGAGCAACCGCCACACTGATTTCCAGAGTGGTCTTACAAGTTTGCACTACCACCAGCAATGGAGGAGTGTTCCTTTTTCCCTAATCTATATTTTTTATAAAGATTTATCGAGGACACCAGTGGCATGTGTACTCTCCTCCTGGGATCACATTGTGACCAACCTCTTTACTACATTTCCCAGAATCCTCCTAGACTCCGAGCCCCACCTATCTTGCTTCCCTATTGGCAAACAGTGCTTTATTTATCAACCAATAAGACAAATATGCGCACAGACAGACTTCCCCCATCACACTAACACAAATATACTTAGAAATATCTTCTATTTCTCTTCCCCCTCCCCAGATTTATAATTAGGGGAAAAAAAATCTTCTTTCCCTTTATCTACTGCCTTCCTGCCAGTTTATCTTCTCCACTCCTGCCTAACAAATCGACCTACTTAAATTATGGGTTTCCAGGATCAAAGAAATATACCTCTAGAGTTTTTTTATTACAAATGTGACAGATTATGGAACTGGAGCTATGATTTCTGCCACCTTGGCTGTATCTAGAAGTCTCTGCATTCTGGGGCATCTTCCTTTTCCTGCTTACAGCTGTTTGTAGTTCTCCCAATCTCTGAGTAAATACTTCTTCAGCAGTAACCACTAACTTTGAGTTATTCTGGGGAAATGTCATTATGATTGAGAGTCTTCCAAAAGATAAAAGAAGATACTTAGTAAGATTTCATTTCAGTCTGATTGACTTAATGCCATTTATTGTAGCAGTCTTTTTTATTTCCATAGTAAAATAACTTAGTTTAAGGGTTAAATTAGTTGTGCCATAGCTGGCAACTCTCATGTGAAAAATATTTAGCACTGTTTTATTTTTTAGTATTTTTTTTTTTCATTCACTGCTACATAGCATGGGTGTTTTGTTATGTAGTATGCCTGCAATACCATCTTGAACTTTAGAGGCATATTTCCCAGGAAGGACTCAAAACATCTCCGTATATAATATCATCAGGTCTTGTTTGTTTACATTCACCTTCTTTCTCAGATGATTTTAAACAGTTTACACATACAGCAAAATAAAGGCAAAATACAAGCAACATACAGGAGGGATAACCAAAGATGTGAAGGAAAGCAGCCATGGTTGGATTGAGAGTGGGGTGCCAGAGAAGTACCAGTCCCACTGAAGTCTACTGCCATGGTAAACCAGGAAGAGGAACATTGTTCTTTAACTCAAAGGCCTAATTGTTGTGGTTGTTGTTTATTATCATTTTAAGTCTCTCTTGCCTTGTTACTTGAATCGGAATCATTAGCAGATATGGGTAACTCAAAATTTTGGCATCATGTTGAACAAATTTATAAGTCTTTGAAAATGGACCAGTGAACAGACAAAACTCATAGGTCACCTGGGAAATGGGTTTCAGAGTGATCTATAGAAAAATGTGGGTGTGTTCCCTTAAGGTTTCTTCTGTTATCTTTGGTAGAAAAAAGTGATTTCCTTGATCTTCCAAATTTTGTGACACAATCAGATGATTTAGGCTTAAGGACTTTCATGGTGATTTTTCCAGTATTTACGAAAGACAATAAATAATATAAATTATGAAGATGTTATGGATTATTGAATTTGTGTAATATGTTATCATACTCAAACTTATAGAAAGAATATCTGAACTGATACTGGTAATTCAAATCAAAATGTAAACCTGTATCAAAGTATTGGAAATAGAACAGCCAAATTTAAAAGTAATTTGCAATATGGTCAGGAGTTTCAAGTAACTACTATGTGACTAGCACAGTCACAAACCTCATTGTGACAGAAATTTGAAATCGGTTCCTTCTATTTTCATAACTGTTCTGGAACAGTTGTCAATCAAAAGGCCAGAATGAGCATTATTATCAGTAACACAAGTTTCTAATCCCAGTCATGTGTGTATATTCCTTCCTTTGGCTCTTTATGAGCTGTATTGGAATGCATTGCATCCAAATTAGTCATTTACTTATGGGAAGACAAATTTGTTAATATCCATCTTATTTCTTAAATTTCTAAATATAAGGTTATTAATAAAATCTGTTTTATAGAAATATGATTACAATATTCCTCTGAAGACTTTTAAAACTAATTTTAACTTTATCAATTTTACTTAATCAAAATATGATAGAGCTCATCATGAAATTTGATGTTCATAGGAATATAATATCCTAAATATATTTTAAAATATCTAAGACAATACTTTTCTTTTTCCATTCTCCCCTTTAAATGTAACAGTAAAATCAATTACATAATGAAATTAAAGGCATACTTTGAAATCACCAAGCTCCACATCAACAAAAACCCTTAGAATTAGAATATGTAATAGTCTCAGATTTCTAAATTTACTAAAGCAAATTCTTCTTAAGTTGAGTTTCTGAGTGATCAATAAAACATGTTCAAAAAATGAATCATTTGGGGTTGATAAAAATCATTAGAGATCAGAGGAATTTTTTCACATAAGCATCTTGCTTCTTTTCAAAAATGTATTCAAAAATAGTGCACATGCAAATGTTTCCACTGGAAATGAAGTGTGGAATATTGACAAACACTCCAATATAGCAGGTTATTTGTGTTAATATAATTAAGAGATGTAGAGCTTAATTGGGGTAAAACTCACTGAGAATGAAATCAGTCAATAAATATTTATTGACCATCTGTTCCATATTACTTATACTGAGCTAAAGGTTTAAGGATAAGGAGGGTTGTTTTTAGTTATGTGGCCCAGGATCTGTTTTTAAAGAAGTTAAACCTCACTTTTCTCGTTGGAATCCTAAGTAAATGCCACCCTAACTCTCAAGTAAAAACAACTCCTCATCAAGCTAATGATAAATGAAGCTGACTTAGAACAGCAGATGATTAGATTTGGAGGGGCCCTAATGAGTAAATAAATGATGAGGCTGAGGTGGGGTTAGAATTCAGTGCGAGGAAAGGTCCACAGAATTGACTTAGACATTATCACATCATCATCTCTGATACAAATGTTATTTTATCCTTGCAAACTATCTCATCCATTGTTAAAGGATTAGATTGGCTAGTGGGGTGTGGCTATGCAGAGCCTCAATTCTGAAATTACAGCTAGTGTTTCCTTTTTCTTCCTTGAAAGGAGGTTAAAATATGACAACTCAAAATGAAGCAAAAATTCAAGATAAAACAGACTCTATTTTGTGCCCACTCAGTAGTCTTTCCAGGGTCATACATGTGTAAGTAGCTGTTTGTTTATAGTCAAGACCTTCTGTGGGTAAATCTGGCAGGATATCAAAGACATTTAGCATAGATATTTCATTTTTCAATGCATGTGTCTATTTTTTCCCCTGTTGATGAACCAAATATAACACATGCCGATGATTTTTAGGAATTTATTTTAAATCGTGTTTTTCCTTCTTTTCTTTTTCTGAATATTCACTGTAGCTGGGAGACAAGTGTTTACTTACCACTTTCCTACCAACATAGCTTTGAATAGCTGGGTGAACAAAACACAAGACTGCATTATTTTTCTTCTTCAGTATCTCAATGAATATACCCATCTAGCTATTTATCAAAGAAGTAGTGATAAATTAACCAATTTGCCATTGTTTAGGTATCAATATAATTTGTGGCATAGAGTGCTAAGAGATGGGATTGGGAATCTCCAAGACCTATTTTGGGGAAGATATCTGCCTCTGTTGCTGAAATGGTCCTTGGGAAATCATTTGATGACTCAAAGCCTTGTCCATTTATCTGATAACACCAAATAATAAGCGTGTTCATTTTATTTGTGATGTCTTGCAAATCAAATGAGATAACCTATGTAAAGGGTTTAACATACTACTTAGCATAAAATAAATGTTTGATAAATGTCAAAATTGTTTTCATTTTATTGGCATCCATAATGAGTTTGAATAATAGATCTGAAACTTGAGGTATGGATTATTTTGAGAATTTAAGGTTAGTATATAATACTTTATCTGTGAAATAAATCAAAATTTTTGGTTAATCAGGTTTAAAAGTAGTAGCTTTTTCTTCTCCCTTTCATCTTTGCATTCTGCGATTTTCCTAATCAGAATAATATTTTCCAACATCTTTTCCTTTCAGTTGCAAAATATTTATATGTATTGTTAAGTCTTTATGTCAAAGTGGCCTCCCTGTAACAATGTTTGACTCTGTTTGTTTTGAAATGTCTTGACCCAGTTTGAGTCCTGGCTAGTGGCTGGTCAGTCCCCCCTTCTGAGTAGTTGATTAGCTCCACACTTCAGCCACACACCATGGCACTGTGCACCTGCCATAACTGCCACAGGGCCAAATAGCAGCTAATAGGGTGAGATCACATACCCTAGATCCCTGGAAATAACCCGAATTAGTCAATCCACAGGGAACCAAGGTGCTGAATAGCTCTAGCCACCAGCCAGAGCAACTTCAAGCTGTCTGCAGGAGCTCTAGCTCTCTGGTCGCTGACTCATCTCTGGCCTGGGCTGCCTTCTTTCTTGGGCAGCTATAAACAGAGCTCTGTCTCTCCTCTCTCTTCACGTATCACGTCTTTTGCTTTTTCTTTCCCCCTCCCAACACCAAAACTTGCAGTCTTGCAAAAGAACCATTTACTTTGTGCAGTGCTTGGGATCAAATCAGGGCCTCACACATGCTAGGCAAGCTCTCTGCCAACTGAGCAGCAGGACAGCCCTCTTCAAATATATTCTATTTAAAATGTTTTTGTTGTTATAAAATGGAGATATTCTGTTGTGTGTTAATAAAGTTTTGTTTAAACATTTATTCTATAATTATTTGGGGGAACAATACAGAGTAAACTTGGGGTTTAGGGGAATCCGTGTGTGTTTTTACATACATGCATACATATATATAGCATGGATAATTCAATAAGAGTTCATGAATTTGAGAGGAGGGACACAGAGGATTGTGGGAGGGAGGAGTTGCAGTGATGTAGTTGTAGTTCTTGTGCATAAAGTTCTCAAAAGATAAATTATTCAAAAACAATAGCAAACCCCTGCTTTATAATGTAAGTAATTATTTTAAAATATTGTGTGGTGTATTTCATAAGAACATATATAACATGAAAAGTGAGAGGAAGTTCTGGGAACAGAGAAGACTATTGAGGCATGAAAAGCAGGGAGGGGTCTGCAGAAACTTTCAGAGGCAAAAGTCAAAAGGTCCTGACTTGGTCATTATGGTTAGAGTCCAAATGAGAAAACACTACTTTTTGAAAGTAGATTAAATTAGTGGAGCTTTATAACAACAGATCTGGCTTGATAATTGCATGAGGAATTGACAAAGCCCACCTCTGGAGTTTCCAGGTGGGGCAGGCACCTTGCCCTTCCCGACTAGATAGTAATTAGCAAGACTGTCCTATGTCTGTGGCACTGGAAAAGCATCTCTTATCTTAGGTGGTATGAGCAAGCAGGAAATTGTGGTGACTCCGATGGATGGCTTGTGATTGGGGAAGGTGCCATTAGAGATGAGAATACAGGAGGAAATGAAACAGATCTGAGAGAATAGGTTCAAGGAGGCGATTACCAGAATCTACAATGTCAGTATGCTTGGATACTTTAAGTCTTACTCACGTAACTTGCTTAGATACACTTTAAGTAACTAGACAGAGGAGACCTGTTTGGACTCCTGAGAGTTGGGGACTGAACATATGAAGCACAGAAATTAACAAAGAACCCAAAGAATTCTTATGCATGAGTTAAAGATAGATGGTTACTACAGTAAACAGAGAAAGCTTTTCTCAATGAAGGGACTATATAATGTTTATTTGACAGGTCCTTGGGAAGAAAAGATCCACTTAAAACAATGGAATTGGGGATGAGAATCACAGAAAAACTAGTGGTTGATGTCCAAAAAGCTGGTTTCTTAGATTGCAAAAGAGTTATTAATTTCTATGGCTACAGAGAACATTATCACAAATGTTAACATACATGAAAGTCTATACACAAAAGAAATGCAAAAAGGGTGTTTAGAATGTTTATTATAAAATGAAGTGAAACACAGCAGAATGAATTCAGTCTCTGATCTTAATAAATGTGAGTTGTTACCAAATTTTACTCTTCTTACACAGTTAACCAAAAATGGGCATGTTTTATCTGGCCTTCCCTTTCACTCAGTGTACCCCACAAAAAACTTCTCTGCTGAGACTGTATTTTCTCAAATAGAGGTGGAAAAATGAAAGAGATAGAGAGGAAGAAATTCATCATAGATACATTTGCTGAGAAGTCTGGCAGATGAACAAAACATGATTTCTTGATAGTCTCTATAATGGATAGTTCTTTTTCTCACTTACGCACTTATGTGAAACGAGGAAGGATTGTAAAGTGCAAAAAAAATCCTCTAACTTAAAAAAAATTATGAAATCTTAGCAGCTTTGACTGTAGCAACTTGTAGTTGAGTTATCCAAATACTCTTAAAGCTGCCTTTTCACTTCTTTCCACTCTGACACAATAATATAAAATTTCATTTCTCAAAAATAGGAATATGAATGCGATATACACAATAAAATGATAAATTCTATATTTATAAATTTTCTAGGCAGTAGTATAATGATGACACATCTATGGGCAGACCTTAATAATCATAAATCATTGAAATTATCAAGTTTCAAGTATTTTTCCTATTTTCGAGAGAAAAGAGCCAAGTAGCATATTTGAAATTTTCACATTTCATCCACACATTAGCTGGGTTACAATTTTTATTTTTAAGGCTTCATTAAACAAATATGCCAACTCTAGCGAGATCCTACCAACTCTAGGGAGATTCTACAAACTATTCAACTCAGTTTAGATTAACAAGAAATTCAAATCCATAATAAAATATGTTCCTGAAACTCATTGTGCTATTTTTCTTCATGGTTTTCTGCAGATTTTGTATATTTCTGTCAAATTATTTTTGGAGAGAGAAATGTAGTAAAAATTGTTCTTCAAGCTAACAAATAAAAAATACCCTTGTTATAGCCAAGATTACATGTGGATGATAATTTTTCTTAATCGAATCTGCTGGAAGCATCTAGAAACTGTGGAGTGGCACAGATCATATGATGACCAGATTAGAGAGGTCACTGGGCTCTGTCACTACTGAACTTCATGTTTTTAATATCATCTCCCCACATTGCCATTTAAAACTTTCTGTTGAAGTTCTATGCTCTAACTGATTCATATTGTTGAAAAAGACAAATTAGTCTGGTGTTCATCCTGGGTTGTACTGCACAATGTCCCATTAAAAGTAATGTTCCTGCTGTTTGAACAGATCCAGATATCTGCTTTTTCTGCACTGTGGGCTTCAGTAAATAAGTTTTAACTTCTGTTCCTAGTTTAAACATGTCTTAAGCAGGTTTCTGCTTCTGGCAGACATCTGAGTATCAGTTGCTGACTACAGGCTGTTCCTAAGTAGACTGTGAGCCCTGAACTTGCTGTGGATGTGAACCAGTCCAGCTGATGTGGAAACCCCTGTCTCTGCAACAGACTCTACCAACCATAACCTCCTGATGGATCCCCCATTGCCTAAATTCCCTTTTTTGCTTTTGACTAGCATTTCAGCCTTCTTGGGTCCCTAACTTCATCCCAAAGTAAGAAGGAAGTAGCATGGAAATGAATACGTTGCCCATTTTTCCTGGTTGAAACGCTAAGTCAGAAGGAACTCCCTTACATAGAGGATGCCAATATCTCTCACTCCCTGATGGGGAGGCTGGAAAGACAGCAATTCCAGGATTAGAATCTCTAAAAAAGAAAATGGGGCAATGAATGGACCAGCTCTCCATTTCGGGAGCCATAACAGGCTAACGCGTTCTTACCTGACCTTGCTTTGGTCACTAGCAGGTCAGATGCCTGCCTTGTAGCAAGGAACCAATCAGAAGTTAGCTGGTAGTGCTATGCTTTATGGCTCTGGGTGTGCTTTACAGACAAGTGCACAGCAATGACATGCAGACACCCCTGGGAGGGCCTGTGGGCCATAACAACCAGTTGACCAATCAATACAGGGCAAGCCTGGAGGCACACCAATCCTGAGCCTGTGCATACCCCTAGACACTCCCCTTACGCTGCCCTATAAGATCTCTATGCAGACGCTTCACAGCATCTTTCCTAGTCATCCACCATGGTGGATGGGTGAAAGGCCCCAGCTAACATGGGGTTAGCTCATTAAACAACTACAATAAAGCCTCTTGCTGTTTGCATCAAAAAAAGTAAGTTTCTCTGAGATGAAATCCATTGGGCTTATTAAATTGCATGTGCTTGTTTATTTCTCTTTATGATATGATAAATTTGTTGTTGAACTAAGATTATAGCTAAAAAGCTTTCTTGGTGGTAAAGAGTTTTCCTAACTCTGTCTCCTCATACAATACAACAGAATAAAACCTAGGATCTGAATAAAGGTCTGTCTCTGCGTTCCTGTGGGACAGGTCTTCTCCAAGCCTCAATCTAATCTATATCACTTGTCTTTTGTTTCAAACTTTGTGCTCCTCATTGTTTGCACTTTTATACAAAAATGCATGCATATAATTGTGTGTGTGTGTGTGTGTGTGTGTGTGTGTGTGTGTGTGTGTGTGTGTGTGTAAAATGAATGTGTGTGCAGGTACATGTGCACATGGATATAGAGGACTGACATCAATATCTGAAGTCTATCATTCTGTACCTCATTTTTTTAAAGACAGGATCTCTCATTGAACCCAGACCTAGAAGTTTTGACTGGATTGACTGGTCAACAAGCTTTCAGGCTCTTCTTGTCTCCAGCACCCTTGGATGGTGGTCACATATTCTTGCTACCAGGCCTACATTTTATGTGGATCCTAGGGATCCAAAATACATCTTCATATTTGCAGAGCAAGCATGGTTAGCATTTTAACTTTTTAGTAATTTTTTTAGATTTTTTTATTTTAATTAGAGAAAAGATTGTTTTACATGACAATCCCAGTTCCCTTCTCCCTCCTGTCCTCCCCTACCACCAACCCCCAACTAAAAGCCAACTTGTCACATATCCTTTCTGCTCCCCCTGGATGGTGAAGCCTTCCATAGGGTGTCATCGGTGTCTATCGTATACTTTGGGATAGGGCATAGGCCCACCCCCATGTGTTTTGGCTCAGGGAGTATTCCTCTATGTGGAATGGGCTCCCAAATTCCACACCTATGCTAGCGGTAATTACTGAATGACTACAGGAGGTTGCATAGATTTCTGAGGTTTCCTCACTGAAACCCATGTTCCTGGGGTCTGGATCAGTCCCATGATGGTATCCCAGCTATCAGTCTGGGGAGCAAGAGTTCCCTGATGTTCAGGTCAGCTGTTTCTGTGGGTTTCACCAGCCTCGTCTGGACCACTTTGCTCTTCACTCGTCCTTCTCTGCATCTGGATTCCAGTTCAGTTCAGTGATTAATTGTGGGTGTCTGCTTCTACCTCCACCAGCTGCTGGATGAGGGCTATTGGGTGGCATATAAGTCAGTCATCAATTTCATTATCAGGGGAGGGCATTTAAGGTAGCCTCTCCTATGTTGCTTATATTGTTAACTGGTGTTATCTTTGTAGATCTCCAGACATTTCCCTACTGCCTCATATCTCTGTAAACCTAAAATGTCTCCCTCTATTATGGTATCTCCATTCATGTTATCTTCTATTCTTCGCCTGAGTCAACCTTACTGCTCCCTCATGTCCTCTGCATCACTCCAACTTTTTTTAGTTTAAGGAAGTCATTTCTACTATCAGTCTGTAAATGGAGCAAAAAGGAGCACTGTGTGGAAACTGTACAAGAACTACAAGCCCCTCAATTGCCAAATAGCAACAAGCAACAAGGTGGTTTTCATGTCATGTGAAATATTTTTGTAGTTTAATGTCAAGATTGCCACGTCTAAAACATTTCAAATTAGAGGGCATTTTTAATAACCATGAAGCATGGCCTGCCTGGTCCCTGGAAACCACATCTTCTCAATTTCCTGATTGACACTATACAGATACTTGAAACTGTTGTCTACTGATATCCGTAAGTGGATAAGCAACCCTAAGTTAATAATTAGTTTTCCGTTTCAATTTTGTACTCAGTAAGTTAATACTTGCATATGCCATATAACAGTATGGCATACAACTATAATCCCAATGCATGGGAAGTGAAGTTTGAGGCTAGCCTGAGCTACACATAATCTATCTCAAGAAAAAAACAAAAATCATTTAAAATGTTGAAGAATATTCACCAAAAATATGTAGAGTAACAGAATATGCTTTTTTTTCTTTTTCTTTCTTTCTAAAGAGTTTTTCTTCATTTCTGAAGTAAGAATTTGGGAAAATGTGTCTATTACCTTTGAGCTCACTTGGGATGCAAGGGAATCTATTGCTGTTTCTCACTTGTTGGAGAGACTATTGCATATTAACTGCTGTCTGGTCATTCCTGAGAGGCTCTTTATCTCCTTGAAAATGAAGTCCACAGTACACTCAGTGGAAAGGGGCAGATAGATAACATCTAGGAACAGCTTTGGAGGTGTTTTGATCTCTTTGATCTTTGAAAGAAGTTTGCTACCATCAAAAAGAAAAGAAAGGGGAGGTAAAGGGTTTCTTAGATGGAATAGATCACAGTTCAAATAGGACAACTCTGGCATAAATTCTGTGACTTTAACCAGGTTTAATCCTCTTCATTGTTGCCATTGCCATGTCACCAATATTGCCTTCTGCTTATTGGACTGCTGTGTCTCCTTCTTCCTTCTCCTCCTCCTTCCTTCCTTCTTTCCTTCCATTCTTCCTTTTCTTTTTTTGTTTATTTTGGGGATCATTTCATAACATTAGATTCATATAGCCTTAAGCATGATGGTTGAGGAAGAAAGAAACTCAGGAAGACATACTTTAGAGAACTGCTGTGTCTCAAAACCAGGACTAATATCACATACTTTTCATGAGTCAGTATATGTGAAAACATGTCATAGTAGCTTCACACATATACCCTAACACTTTGAAATTTTTCAAATGGTTAAGTAACTTATATGGGTTTAATGCATAAAAAGCTTAAGTTTAATTAAGTGAAATCTAAAATATTTCCTTATGTTTTGTTTTCCATTTAAAATTAATGGCACATTAATCTATTTTCTTACTACTAATTGATTACAATTAATATCTGATCAAAGTACACCTCATACAAAATCAGGGAAGGAAGAAACTGGGAGCTTGTCCCTTGTCCAAAACCGTGAGCAAAACCATGGATATAAGTGCTTGCTAATATTTTCTAATGATTTGTAGAGTTTTGTTCTCCTTTTGTTATGTTTGGAAAAATATGAGCATTAGATACCGTGACAGTGTGTTCAGGCTGCCAAATGCCAACAGGAGCAGACTGCACAGCAAGAGTAGTGCGTTTGTTTGACAATGTGTTATACACTATTGATAATGATTTTGAAATTGAAATCAGTATTCTTGCCTTTTGCTCTGTGCTAGGAAGTTTTAGTGTCTGTAGTTTTAATTAAAGACCAATTGATAGTGCTGTTGTTTATGTTCCTTTCTCATGTCTATGTAGAGGTGTAATTAGGTAATATTTCAGTTCCTTACATGCTTCTGAATTTTAACATGGCTTCAGAATTCATAAGGTGACTGCATTTGTTTTGTAGATGCTGCTTATTTTCTTGATTCCATGGTGTTTGCTCACAGTTCCCTATATCCTTTGTTCCTAATTGCTAAGCCAGGGCTACTGTCACAATAGCCAGTCATGAACTCAGAGTAATTTCAGTTTTCTTGGTAGCACCCCTCAAGTTCTAGCCCTTAAGTCATCAGTGTCTGTGGCACGTGTTAGGGGGAAAATGTAAGAAGGTTGAGGATATATATATATATATATATATATATATATATATATATATATAATATATATATATCCAAGCAGTTGACAAAGGAGACTGAAGAAGTGAATGCTTTTTGTTTCATTACAGCAGCTCTATAGTTGATAAAAGAAGACAATTTTATTTGTTCTATATTTAAAGCCGATATCAATGATCATTAAGCAGACTCTGAAGAAGCAGATGAAGAATGGTCATTGATAAAATGATCACTGATGAAATATGTGTTTTGTCAACCACTGGCATGAAAAAAAAATGGGCATCCAGCCTTCATTCATTCATCACAGGACCCTGACATTTCAGTGAGCCCAGATGTGAAGGAACTGGAAAATTTTCATGTTGAATGATTCCCCATAAATTATTCAGAGAAATTTGCTGAAGTGCTGAAAATCATCCTGAGTTTCGGGAAACTTAAAAAAAATCTACATTTTATTTTTTGCAAAGTTTCCTAGTTCTCTTTTGGAGCTCTTTGGAGTTGTTTCACAGGCCAGAGAACAGAATGTGGGCATTAACAGAGATCTAACACCTAACGATTACTATCAGAGATAAGAAAAGGGGAATGAGCCTCCACTGTTCCAATTTTGCTTTCTTCTCCCTACAAAAGATGAAATAAGTGTATTCCATGTGTTCAGCTGAGGAAAGTTAATGAGAGCTTTTGTAGGTGATCGGATTAAGACAGTTTTCACTTATTGCTTCACTACTTTTGTGGCTAGAGCTGTGCTTGATTTAGTTCTCATCGTAAGTCTCAGGGTGAACTACCTTAAGATTTATCCTAAAATATTAAAGTAATCACCCTCCACGCCATGAGCATGCATAATTATTATGTGCCAATTGAAGAAAATATATAAAAATAATTTACTGATACATTAGTCCTGTTTCAAGACCATACTAAACAAACCAAACACTTTGGAATAACATTATCATCCATTTCTTTCACATTTTCTCTTGTGTCACTTTGTGGACTCTAAGCTCTGGGTACCCTCACCATCTGCTGTTCTCCAGAAATACTCTATGTTCTTAATGCCTTTGTCCTAACACACTTCCTCTTAGCTTCAAATGCACTTCTCTGTTATTGTCCTGATGCATCTATCCCTTGAAGCCTGTCTTCTCTCAGACCTCACTATCCTACAATGTGACTGAATTACCAATGTTTTTGTATGGTCCATGTAACTGTCTGTGCCATTTAGACTGTTATCTGTCTATACACTTCACATTGCACAGACACAAAGGAAATTGAAAGAATTCACAAACATGAGATTCAGAGAAAAATACTGTGACAATAAATGATGTTCCATGGTTCAGATATTGACTTTTTATACTCCAGGCTGAAATAAAGCCTCCATTTTCTCTATGTACCTGTTGTTTATTATTTGTAATTACATATGTGGATCCTTTATGATAATTATTTTCAACACAATTTATAATAATTTTGGTTGGTACACTTTGAAAACTGTCCACTGAAAGAGAATAATTTTTAAAAGTCCTTATTTTATCTTAAGCTTGGGATAAAAACTGAAGCTGAAACCAGAAAGTTCTCATAGAACAGATGCCCTTACAACTGAGAAACACTTACTCTAATAATGCCTGGCATAATTTTTGTTACATTTGTATCTCTGCTATAATTACATGATGATTTTAGTGGAAATTAAAGAAGTATAAAGAAACAGAATATTTTATGTGCAGTTATATGTAAATTTACTCTTATAAATATGTAAGCTTTCTTTTTCACTTGAGTATTTGCTTAGGGTTCACTATGATAAATGCAAACAAGGCTTATATTCTTTATTAGAAGATTGCTGAGATATATAACAGTAATTGTCATACTACTCTGTAGAGTATACTTCCAGAATCTTCTGTTGTTTCTACTGAGTGATATTAAATTGCCACATTTAAGAATTCCATCGAGATATTAAAATATCTAAGATTTCCTTTCCTTCAACTGCATAAAGCATGTCTCATGTGAATCTTGTCATTCTACCAAGCCAATCTGGCTTTCAAATAAGGCCAAAACTAGAGTTTAGACTTTAAAATTTCTAAAGATATTATTCATGTCAATGTTGATCTAATAATAAATAAGGAAAAATGTCACTTGTCACCTGCAGAACCTTACATAATATAACACCAAATAACAGAAGAATAAGGGCACATGTCCAATTGTGTTTTCCAAATTAAATTTGAATATAAATACCATTAATAACTAATCTACAATTTGATGTTATTCTTTTGTTTTCTACACTACAATAACAACATTTTCAAGAAAAAAGAATTTTTTTGATCATCATAAAAACCAATAACAACTTGCATCTACTACTTCTTAAGCAGGGTCTGGACCTTATGGAAAGCACATAATTGTTTCAACAGAGGACACCATTTGAGAAAATGCCACTTTCACATTTACCTGTAGCAAAACCAGTGGGATAATATCTTGATTAATGATTGATGTGGGAGTGCCATGCACTCATCTGAGCAGATAGTCCTGGGTTGTATTTAAAAGTAAACTGAAAGTTATAAAGAGCATGACAGTAAATAGTTCCTCCATTGTTTCAGTTCTTGCATCCAGGTTTCCAATTCAAATTCCTGCTCCTATTTGACTGTATGATTGTGGAATATGCAGTGTGACCTCAAATTCTCCTCCCCAATTTGAATTGTGTCATGGTCTTTATTACATCAATAGAAGCTAACCAGGATACACATGAATGAACAGACACATAAAGATATGAAAGTAAACTCATTCTGCAAGGATTGATGTTCAAGTCTCACTGCCAAGATCAATGCTGTGGTTTCTGTCACAATGGTGGCCTATGGCTTACAGGGCAGTTCTCATGCATCAAATGTTGAATGATTCATAAGATGTTCTTGTTTTCTAGATAAAACTGATGAAAAAGCATTCAAGCTCCATCAATAGAGCCTTGGATTCTCAGGAAGTGTTTTTCTAATTATTTAAGTTTTGGGTATGGTTAGAAAATGTTTACAATGTTAAATCCATGTCACAATATATAAGTCATATCTTGTTGAGTGCTCCAGGTTAGACACAATTTTACATTTTATAGCATGAATAGTCAGCAATACATTAACAGTTGAGAAAGAAGTTTTTCAAATAGGAGCAGGAATTTAAATGCTGTAATCATGGTTCATGTCTTATTTGCATGATTTAATTCTATTTTTCATTAATTAAATTTGTTATTTAACAATTTCATACATTTATGTAATACAAAACTAGCCCTCATTTATCTCTCTTGCACCTCTGTCAATCTATCCCTCTTCTTCCTTCCATGTCCTTTCCATGTTAAATTTATTTTGGGATTTACTGAATTGAACAGGGCCACCTTTGTGTCCCTGGTTTGAGATTACTGAATGAAGCCTAACTAATCAACTGAAGACAATTATTCTTCCTTCCCTGAATATTCATCTGTAGCAAATATTCAAGGATGCATAGTGTGGAACCCCATTTTCCCTCCCTAATCCATGACTGCTGACATTGAATCTTTTACAGTCCCAGTGCAGCCAGAAACAGTTGCTGTCAGTTCTTGATTTCAATAAACATATCATGCCCAGAACATATCATTTCAAATTACTTTCCCCTATCTTTTGGCTCTTATATTCTTACTGCTCCATCTTCTATAATGTTCCCTGAGACTAAGAGAGAGTGGAATAAATATTCTATTTTGATCCAGGCATTCAAACATTCTTTATTTTGAATTGTCATGAGTCACCACATTCACCACATTTCTTTGCTAAGAGAGCCTCCCTGATTAAGACTGACAGTAACATTTGTTTGTGTGTCTAAACATAAATGTTTAGAAGGAAGTTTCATGCCATATATACTTAGCTATGTAACAATATTAAGATTCCCCTCCATTATGACTTCATCAGTCATGGGTTTTGACTGGACTTACAGCATCAGGAATAAATTCCTTTCTGAGGCATAGTCCTCAAATGCAATCATATCATAGTTGGTCGCCTCTAAAACAGTGGCTTCACTATTATAGCAGAGGAAAACATCTCGCTAGGTGGGCTGATACTGTAGTTTGTAGTATTGAGAATTGAGTAAGTCATCGAATGCCCTTCTTCTCTCAGCAGTATGCATAATAACTTCCAGCATTATGAAAGCTAGCAGTAGGGATCTGCAAATTCTAAACAGGTATAATGCAGCCCCCAGTCGTTGGCTCATCAGTTACTTATAACAGCTTTTCAACAAAGTATTTTAGGAAGTAAAGGAATCAAAATAATAAGAGAAAAAAGTAAAGGAAACCATTGAGTTAGTTCTTAAATGTTTATATATGTTGAAATTATTGTAAAGTATCCCCCATCAAATTTGACACTATCCTTTAAGGACAAATCGTCAGCTGAGATTCATTTGTGCCCTTCCATCACCTGTGACCTTCCATCACCAAAGTTCTAAAATGCAAACAAAGCAAGTAACAGAGTGGAGTGTGCTACCAAGACATCACCATTAGTCTCCTTCTCCATTTGCATCCAAGATGATTAAGCTCCTTGTAACTAAACATGACTACAGGACACACAGAAACATCAAAACAAGATCTATAATGCTCATGAAGTTCCCTGAAACTAGAGTGATATGCTCTAATTGCCAAAATTTTGTGCTTCTCAAAAAGTTTTAATGATTCTGTATTTTTTATAACTCACCTACATTGCTGCGATTCCTACTTAACAATACTTTTACATGAAGATAAGGCTGTTTTTATATGCTTTGTAAGGGCTTTGTTGCTTAGCTGGTTAAAGTGCCTGTCTGGTAGACACTTTGTTTTTTGTTTCTTGTTTTTTTTCCTCCATTTTTTATTTAAATTAGAACAAGATTGTTTTACATCCATCCCAGTTCCCTCTCTCTCCCCTACTCCCCTGCCTCCCACTAACAACATACATATCTCATAAGATTTCTGCTCCCCAGGGAGAGTGAGGTCCTTCATCGGGGGTCTTCAGAGTTGGTCATATCCTTTGGGATAGGGCTTAGGTCCTCCGCCTTGTGTCTAGGCTCAGGTTCTATCCCTCTATGTGAAATGGGCTCCCAAAGTCCATTCCTATGCTAGGGATACATACTTATCTACTACAAGAGGCCCCATAGATTTCTGAGGCCTCCTCACTGACACCCATGTTCACAGGGTCTGGATCAGTTCCATGCTGGTTTCCCAGTGGTCAGTCTGGGGGACAAGAGCTCTCACTTGTTCAGGTTAGCTGTTTCTGTGGGTTTCACCAGCCTGGTCTTGTACACTTTGCTCATCACTCCTCCTTCTCTGCAACTGGATTCTAGGTCAGTTCAGTGGATTCCAGGTTAGCTGTGGCTGTCTGCTTCTACTTCAATCAGCTGCTGAATGAAGGCTCTAAGATGGCATATAAATTAGTCATCAATCTCATTATCAGGGGAGGACATTTAAGGTAGCCTCTCTACTATTGCTTAGATGGCTTTTTGGTGTCATCCTTGTAGATCTCTGGACATTTCCCTAGTGCCTGATTTCTCTTTAAACGTATATTGGCTCCCTCTCTGACAGTATCTCTTATTTTCCTTTCCTCTATTCTTCCCCCTACACAACCTTCCTGCTCCTTTATGTCCTCCTCAACCCTCCTCTTCTCCCCTTCTCATTCTCCTAGCTCCCTTTCCCCTCCTCCGATGCTCCCAATTTTCTCAGGAGATCTTGCCCCTTTCCCCTTCTCTGGTGGTCCATGTTTGTCTCTCTTAGAGTCCTCCTTGTTGCTTAACATCTCTAGTGGTGTGGATTATAGGCTGGTAACACTTTGCTTTATGTGTAGAATCCATTCCTGAGTGAGTGCATACCATGTTTGTCTTTTTGTGACTGGGTTACCTCACTCACAATGGTTTCTTCTAGTTCCATCCATTTGCCTGTGAATTTAAAGATTCCATTGATTTTTTTCCCTCTGAGTAGTACACCATTGTGTAAATGTACCTCATTTTCTCTCTCCATTCTTCAGTTGAGGGGAATCTAGGATGCTTGAAGTTTCTGGCTACTACAAATAATGCTGCTATGAACATAGTTGCACAGATATCTTTGTTGTATGTATGTGCTTCTTTTGGGTATATGCCTAAGAGTGGAATTGCTGGATCCTGTGGTAGACTGATGCCCATTTTCCTGAGGAATCACCATACTGATTTTCAAAGTGGCTGTACAAGTTGGCACTTCCATCAGCAGTGGAGGAATGTTCCCCTTTCTCCACATCCTCTCCAGCATAAGTTATCATTGGTGTTTTTGATTTTAGCGATTCGGACATGAGTAAGATGGTATCACAGAGCTGTTTTGATTTTTATTTCCCTGATGGCTAACGATGTTGAGCACTTTCTCGAGTGCCTTTAGCCATTTTTGATTCCTCTGTTGAAAATTCTCTAATTCTGTAACCCACTTTTTAATTGGATTATTTGGTGTTTTAGAAACTAGCTTCTTGAGGTCTTTGTAAATTTTGGAGATCAGCCTTCTGTTGGATATGGGGTTGGTGAATATCTTTTCCCATTCTATAGGCTGCCGTTTTGTCTTGCTGACTGTGTCCTTTTCCTTACAGACACTTTGTAATGGAAATCAACATTAAAATACCCTCCAGAGAGTTTAGGGCTTTGTTTCTTGTTTTCTTATATATATAACTTTCAATGTAAATACTCCTGTACATGATTTTTTGGACACTCTAGTTCTGATGTGAAGAGTCCCTGGATAAACCTGTACTGTCAGTTAGCAATGAAGGGACAGTTTTCCTAAAGCTCACACAGGAGAATCCTAAATGGAAAAGCATGTGATGATAAGGTCTTGGACATAGCCTGTGACAACTCAGAAGCTTAGAAAAACACATTTACGGAGCTGTGTGTGCTTTAGTTGGTGGCTTTTCATGTTTAAGATAGAGATTTGTGGTAAAAGAATTCAAATGGTGTTCTTCCAAGATGTGTACCTCGGTTGTTCCACCAAGTACTAATTTGCTAGCAATGCTACCAAAATATACTAGTAGCTATAATTAAGATCATATTTATGACAATGGTTAAATTATCTTAGATTGTCTGGATGAGATGAATCTAATTGTTTTGACCATTAAAACTTGGGAAATGTCTCCAGCTAGAGGATGATCGATATAGCCCAGGGACATGTCAGAAGCATGTGTTCAGTTTGAAGAGCATAAAATGACTCAGTTTTTCTAGCTGTGTTGAGAGGTGGAGGAGAAGGGATATGGCATGAGCCATATACTTGGCCTCAAAACACTGCAAATAACTCCAAGCAGACGGTCACTAAGGAAATGGTATTTGAGTGAAGCAGGAAGCTGACTCGTTTGAGCTTCCTGATAAGAGTCCAACTGGCTAAGATCTTATTTTTATCCTTGAGACCAGGAGCAGGGAATAAAAAAGCCTCGTCATCTGACAATTGACTTAACCAGATGCTGTGTTAAGCCTCTATATTGTAGTCATCTGTTACAGAAGCAGCAGTAAGTAACACAGATGTAGTTTTGGAAATTGAAATTTAAGCAACAGTGCTTCTCATCTGGGAGTGATGCAGTGCCTGCCCAGAAAGGACAGTGAAAATGATTCAGGGCATATTTGTCCACTACCACTGAGGATGGAGAGTTGCCACATACCTAGTAAGTATAAGACAAAAATGTTGCTATTATTAAATGCCCAGCACCCCATACAACAAACTACTTATGTTGTTCAAAAGTCATCTGTGCCAGGTTTGAGAACCCTGAAAGTAAACACTGACTAGATCGTCATGAGCCTTGGAGGCCTTTATCTAAAGGAATTCATGTCCCTTCAAGGTTATGGACAGATAGTTTCATGTTCTTTTCTCTTACATTGGTGGTTGAGAATGTGTACTCTTTTCTTTGATGAAAAGGAATCACATGTAGGCATAAGATAATTGCTAGAAGCAATTTTGTTATTTAACAAACATATGTTAAAAAAACATCCATTAAATCTGATCACATCATCTTCTTTATCCCTAGCTTAACATAAATATCTATGGTAGTGGTTACTGAAAAATAGTAATAATTGCCAAAACATGAATTAGAATGATGAATCATTCTTGAAAGTGGAAGCACTAGGACATTTAAAAATATTAACAAAACACCAGAAGGAAGTATTAACCCAATTAATTTCTCTTGCGATTGTGAGGATGTGTCATTTTATTAGTGATTTTTCTATATCCATAAAATCCTCATAAGCCATTGTATGAGGCCACTGAAAATGTACACTCTTTAGCTACTTTGATCTTTAATTTCTTGTTTTTCAGTAATGTGAAATTTGGCTTCTCTACAGACCAGAACTTTATTGTTTCTACACATGACTTATAAAACTAGGATAATATCTGAACTCCCTCTTATCTATCAGTCCAAATTCCACAAGCTGATTTGCAAACTGCAGATAAAAAGTTAAGTAATAAGAATAATTCAAACGTGCAGAGTAATACACTTCACTCCCATATAGTCAGTGTATTTCTGACCTAACAAGCCAAAGCTATTTTCTTCTTCTTTAAAATAATGGCTCGTGTGCACTTGCCCCTTCACTTATCAGGTTTCGTCACTGTTAGGAATCTAGTAGAGGGCATGAAATCTTGAACTGTGAGATGGCAGTTGTGAACTGAGCTTGGATCCTCTGTACAATTAGTTGTGACTCTTAATGGCTGGATGAAGTTTCCTCTACTTCTTTCTTCCTTTCTCATTTTCCAATCATATAGTTATTTATATTGATTTAAATACACAAACTTATTTTTATTATTTTAATTATTATAAAATAATTCATTTTGATACTCAAATTGCCCCAACCTTGGATTGGTTTTTCAGTCAGTCTCATATGTCCCTTGCACAACTGCCAGTCATTGTGAAGTCTTTCATGTACCTCCCTATTTTAAAAACTTCATGATGTTCCTGGTTCATCTTATTTACTCCATATTCCAGATCTACAGTTATTTCTTTAAAGAAATAATTAAAATTAATTTATCTATATGCATCCATCTGTCAGTGTTTATATAAATTTTCCTGTGCATAACTATATCTATGTTAATCCAAACCTGGATTCAACTCTGACCTATTATAACACTTCATTCTAAAATTGTCATCCCATGTCATAATTTCCCACTCTAACTGTAAGGAATCAGGTTCCCTTTTCACTATTCACTGATTCTTGATTAATTCTGATAGATGTGTGCAACACTCTATTTATGGTTTCCATGTAGTAGATTCAGCCAACTGTATGATATATAAAGAAAAATGATCTGTATTGAATGTGTATTGCTTAATTTCTTGTCATTATCCCAAAAAACCATAGCACAACAAATGTTTACACAGCATTTATATCTTCTACAGAATAGTTAGCAAAATACAGATATTTACTACTACAATATAGATGTAAATGGAGTCTTTAATTGGTCTAGAAAATAACAGGTCAGAGTCAGATATAGAGGGAAATGCTCAGAGATCAGAGAGAAGGAGCAAGCCACAGCACACCTTACTTCCTAAGTGTCTCCACAGAGAAGAGAAAGATTTCCTGTTTGTCCTTTCTTATATACTGTTACCGCCCATCTATGTCACTTCCTGCCTGTCTGTACAGACTTGTAGATCTATATGGTTAGCTAGTGGCAAGCTCCACTCCCTTACACCCAGACAGGCTTTATTTGAGAAAAAAAGACATTACCACAATAGACTACTTGCAAATCATAAATTATTTTATATAAGAGATTGGAGCATTGATGGGTATTATGAGTTTCATGATACACAATGTGTATTGAGGCGCAACTATATGTGGTTTTAGATCAGCAGCTTATATCTTCATGGGAACTAACATTATGAATAACGTTCAGTGTAAATGCACAAATGTTATTCACAGGCCAAGTTAATTTTTACACACATCTTTCATTGAGGTGTTTCTATAATTATGCAAAAATCATGTTATTTACTATACTTTTCCATCTATTTTTACCTTCTCTAGATTTTTTACATTTTATTATAATTTATTATAAATTACAATTTTTATAAATCATCACTTTGGTTTCCAAAGTGGCTGTGCAGGTTTGTACTCTCACCAGCAATGGAGGAGTGTTCCCATGTTCCACATCCTCTCCAGAATGAGCTGTCACTTTTGTTTTTGATCTTAGACATTCTGACAGGTATAAGATGAAATCTCAGAGTTGTTTTGATTTGCATTTCCCTGATGGCTAAGGATGTTGAACATTTCTTTAAGCATTTCTCAGCCCTTTGATATTCCTTTGTTGAGAATTCTCTGTTTAGAGATATACCATATTTTTAAAAATTGGATTTTTTTTTTCATGTCTAGTTTCTTGAGTTCTTTCTGCATTTTGGAGATCAGCACGCAGTTGGATGTGGGGTAGTCAGTTATCTCATATTGATGCTGCCTGTCCTTTGCCTTCCAGAAGCTCTTCATTTTCATTAGGTCTCATTTATTAATTGTTGACCTTATTGTCTATGCCACTGCTTTCTTATTCAGGAAGTTGTTTCCTGTGCAAATACACTTGAAGATATTCCCCTGCTCAGGGACACCTGAGGCCAGGGGACTGCTCAAGAGATTTGAACACAGCAGGATCCAACACAACCAAAAGACTGCCAAGGCCCCGGTACCAGTCCCAACTCCATCCACCAGAACAGGTAGGCCAGAGGCTGTTTCCAGTCCAAGTTCTTCTGCTCTGCTCAGGGACACATGAGGCCAGGGTACTGCTCAAGGAATCCCATTTCCATGTGATCCAACACACCCAGAGATGGCCAAGGCCCCAGTACCAATCTTGCCTCCATCCATGAGATGAGGACAGACATCAGAGTATTGTAACTGTTTGCATCTACCAGAAGGGAACCTTGGTCCTGTACACACCAGGAGAGGAAGAGACTCCTGATGCACCCAACAGAAGAAATGATGGGAAGAAGACAATATAAAAGCACATTCAACAACAGAAAAACAATATGACACCACCAGAGTCTAGGGACTCTACGGCAGCAAGATCTGAACACCACAATGTAGATGAATCGGTAAAGAATGACCTTAAAAACATCTTCATGAAAATGATAGAGGGCCTTGGAGAGGATATGAGAAAATCCATGAGAAATGGAAGAAAAAACAATCCAAAAATACAAGATATAAACACATCTTTTAAGGAAACACTTCAAGACCTAAAAACTGAAATAGAGACAGAAATTCCAGGAATTTCTGAAAAGAAATTCCAGGAATTCCAGACAATTAAGGAATGCTGGAAATAGAAAAGTTGGGTAAATGATCAGGAACTACAGATGCAAGTGTAACAAACAGAATACAAGAGATGGAAGAGAGATTCTCAGGAATTGAAGATACACTAGGATAAATAGACTCATAAACCAAGGAAAATCTTAAGTCCAACAAATCCCTAACACAAAATATCCAGGAAATATGGGATACCATGAAAAGACCAAGCCTAGGAATAATAGGTATAGAAGAAGGTGAAATAATCCAACTCAAAGGTACAGAAACCATACTCAACAAACTTTTAGAAGAAAACTTTCCCAACCTAAAGAAAGACATGTCAATGAAATTGCAAGGAGCCTACACAACACCAAATAGACTGGATGAAAAAAAAAGGTCTCCTCGCCACATAATAGTCAAAACCCAAAACATACAGAATAAAGAGAAAATGTTAAGAGCAGCAAAGGAAAAATGTCAATTAACATAAAGGCAAACCTATCAGAATTACACCTGACTTTTCCATGGAAACAAGGAAACCCAGAAGGTCGTGGATAGATATTCCACCTACTATAAGAGACCACTGATGCTAGCCCAGACTACTATACCCAGCAAAGCTTTCAATCAATATCGATGGAGAAAACAAGATATTTCATGACAAAACAAGATTCAAACAATACACATCCACCAATCCAGCCCTACAAAAAATTCTGAAAGGAAAACTGCAACCCTAGGAAGTTTACTACAACCAGAAAAATATAGGCAATTGACAATCCCACTTTACCAACAGCCAAAAGAAAAAGGAGATGGAAACCCACACATAATTTCACCACCACCACCAAATCCAAAACAAACAATAATGAACAACAAATGGTCATTAATATCCTTCAATATTAATTGTCTTAAATCACCTATAAAAAGGCACAGGTTAGCAGAATGGATAAGAAGACAGAATCCATCCTTCTTCTGCATACAAGAAACACACTTCAACTTCAAAGACAGATGGTGCCTAAGAATTAAAAGTTGGGAAAAGATTTTCCAATCAAATGGACCCAAGAAACAAGCAGGGGTAGCAATCCTATTATCCAACAAGTAGGACTTTAAACTAAAATAAATCAAAAAAGATGAAGGAGGTCACTTCCTATTCATCACAGGAGAAATCCATCAGGATGAAGTCTCACTTCTGAACATTTATACCCCAAATACAAAGGCATCCATGTTCGTAAAAGAAACATTACTAAAACACAAATCACACATAAGACCGCAGACACTTATAGTGGGAGACTTCAACACCCCACTCTCACCACTGGACAGGAAAACCAGACAGAACTGAACAAAGAAACAAAGGAACTAATAGAAGTTATGACCCAATTGGGCTTAACAGACATCTATAGAACATTCCATTCAAATACAAAACAATATACCTTCTTCTCAGCACCACATGGAACCTTCTCAAAAAATAGGCCACACACTTGGCAACATAGCAAACCTCAACAGGTACAAAAAAGTTAACATAACCACCATGATCAAGTAGGCTTCATCCCAGGGATGCAGAGATGGTTCAACCTATGAAAATCAATCAATGTAATCCACCATATAAACAGCCTGAGGGGGAAAACACATGATCATCTCACTAGATGCTAACAAAACCTTTGACAAAACCAACACACCTTCATGATTAAGGTCTTGGAGAGGTCAGTTATAAGAGGAACATAACTTAACATAGTGAAAGCAACATACAGCAAGCTGACAGCCAACATCAAATTAAATGGAGAGAACCTCAATGCAATTATTCTAAAATCAGTGACAAGAAAAGGCTATCAACTCTCTCCATACCTCTTCAATATTGTTCTAGCTAGAGCAATAATACAACAAAAGGATATCAAGAGGATACAAATCAGAAAGGAAGAAGTCAAACATTCACTAATTGCCAATGATATGATAGTTTACATGAGTGACCTGAAAAAATCTACCAGGGAACTCCTACAGTTGATAAACACCTTCAGCAAAGTGGCAGGATACAAGATTAACTCAAAAAAATGTGTAACCCCAATATATACAAATGATACATTCATGTAGAAAAAAATCAGAGAAACATAACCCTTTACAATTGCCACAAACAACATAAAACACCTTGGGGTAATGCTAACCAAAAAAGTAAAGACCTATACCCTAAGAATTTTGAATCTGTAAAGAAAGAAATTAAAGAAGATACTAGAAAATGGAAGGATCCCCCATGTTCTTGGATAGGTAGGATCAACATAGTAAAAATGGCAATCTTGCCAAAAACAATCTACAGATTCAATGCATTCCCCATCAAAATCCGAACACAATTCTTCACAGACATTGAAAGAACAATTCGCAACTTCATATGGAAAAACAAAAGATCCAGGATAGCCGAAACAACCCTATACAATAAAGGAACTTTGAGTCGGGGTAAGAATACAGAAGAATAAGATAAGAGATATCATAATACAGGGAGCCATTATAGATTTAAAGAAAAATCTGGTGCTAGAGAAATGTCTGTAGATCTACTAAGATGATACCAAGTAGCAATCCAGGCTACAAAGAAGATTCTACCTTAAATTACCTCCCCTGTTAATGTGACTGATGACTGATTTATATGTCATCCTATAGCCTCCACCCAGCAGTTGGTGGAAGTAGAAGCAGACACCCACAGCTAAACACTGAACTGAACTGTAATCCAGTTGCAGAGAAGGAAGAGTGATGAGCAAACAGGTCAAGACCAGGCTGGTGATACCCACAGAGACAGCTGACCTGAAACTCTTATTTCCCAGACTGATAGCTTAGAAATCAGGATGGGACTGATCCAGACCCCAGAACATGGGTTTCAGTGAGGAGACCTCGGAAATCTATGGGGCCGTTCATAGTAAATCAGTACTTATCTCTAACATAGGAATACACTTTGGCAACCCATTCTACATAGAGGGATGCTCTCTGAGCCTAGACACAAGGTGGTGGGCTTAGGCCCTATCCCAACAGACATGACAGCCTCTGAAGACCCTCTATGGAAGGCCTCACCCTCCCTGGAAAGCAGAAAGGGTATGGGATAGACAGGCTGTTAGTTGGAGGGGGTCAGGAAAGTAGGGGAGGCAAAGGGAAGTAAGATTGACATGTAAAATAATCTTGTTTCTAATTTAAATAAAAATGGAGAGAAAGAAAAAATGTTTATCCTGTCTTGATTTAACTTTGGTAAGTGGTATCTATCCAGACCTTTTTCCATTTCTTTCAGATTTTTCAATTTTGTGGACTAAAAGCTTATGAAATATGACATAATGACTCTCTAGATTTCCTGAGTGTGTTTTCTTATGTCCTCCTTTTAATTTCTGATTTTGTTTCTTTGGATAATCTCTGTCTGACTTTTGGTTAGTTTGGCTTGCCTATCTTATTGATTTTCCCCAAAAAAGGAACTCATTGATTCTTTGTATTGTTCTCTTTGTTTCTCTTTTATTGATATCAGGCCTCAGTTTGATTATTTCTTGTCCTCTATTCCTCTTGGGTGTGTTTTCTTCCTTTTGTCCTAGTGCTTTGAGGTATGCTGTTATGTCAGTAGTATGAGATCTCTCTAGTTACTTTGTTTTTCCTTTTTTGTTATCATTTTTTAAATTTCATTTTAAATTCCAACTAAAATTCTCCCTCCCATTCTTCCTCTTGTTCTCCCTTACCTCCTCCCTCGGGAAACCCCATATACAGCTCCCAACAGAAAGAGTCTACAAAGTCTGGCACATTAAGTTTGGCCAGGACCATGCCCCTCACTGCTGCCTTAATGCCAATTAGGACATCCCCTCATAGGGAATAGGTTCCAAAATGCCAGCTCATGTACCAGGGACAGATCTTGTTCCTCCTGCCAGGGGCCCCTCTGACAGTCCAAGCTTCACAGCTGTGTTCCACATACAGAGGGCATAGTTCAGGCTCTTGGAGGTTCCACAGCTGCCAGTTTGGATCTCATGTGTTTCCACAAGCTTTGTTCAGCTGTCTGTAGATTTCCTATTCATGATCTTGACCTCCCTTGTTCATGTATTCTCTTTTCCCCCTCTCCAACTGGGTTCATGGAGGTCATCCTGGTGCTTGATTATATATCTTTGCTTGTGATTCCATCAATTACTTGATGAAGGCTCTATGATGATAGTTGGGTTATTCACCAATCTGATAACAATGGAATGGCAGCTCAGGCACCCTCTTCACTATTGCTAGTAATCTTATATGGATCATCCTTTTGGATTCTTGGGAATTACCCTAGTACCGGGTTTCTACCTAAACCCATAGAGGCTCTCTCTATCACGGTATCTCTGTCTTTGTTCTCCATCTCTATCTCTTCTCACCTCAACCATTTAGTTCCCTCATGTTCTTATCTTCCATCCCACCTCTGTTACTGACCTCCTCTCTCCCAATTTACCCAGGAGACCTCATCTAATTCCCCTTTCTAGGTCAATCCATGTGTCCCTCCTAGGGGTCTCCTTGTTACCTGGCTTCTCTGCAGCTGTGGGTTGTAGTCTGGTTATCCTTTGCTTTACATCTAATATCTACTTATGAGTGAATAAATACCATGCTTGCCTTTCTGAGTTTGGGTTAACTCACTCAGGATGACTTTTTCTAGTTCCATTCATTTGCCTGTAAGTTTCATGATGTCATTGAGTTTCACAGCTGAGTAATACTCCGTTGTGTGAATGTACCTCATCTTCTTTATCCATTCTTCAGTTGAGGGACATCCAGGTTGTTTCCAAGTTTTAGCTATTATGAACAATGCTGCTATGAATATTGTTAAGCAAATGTCCTTGTGTTTTTATTGAATATCCTTATGAAGGCACTTAGTGCTATGAACTCCTTCCTGGAACCACTTTGTCTCAAAACTTTTATTATGTACATTCATTGTCATTAAATTCTAGCAAGTTTTTAATATATTTTACTTCTTCCTTGACCCCATGGTAATTCAAAGAGAGTATTTCAGTTACTATGAATTTCTGTTGTTGATGATATTCAGCTTTAATCCATGGTGATTGGATGTGATGCAGGGAGTTATCTCAATATTCTTGTATCTGTTGAGGCTTGCTTGTGACTGAGTATGTAGTCCCTTTTTGAGAAGGTTCCATGAGGTGCTGAGAAGAAAATGTATTCTTTTGTGTTTGGTGAAATATTCTGTAGATATCTGTTAGGTCCATTTGGGTATAATGTTGGTTAGCTCCAGTGTTTCTCTGTTTAGTTTTGTCTGGATGATTTGTCTATTGGTGAGAGTTGGGTATCGAAGTCTCCCATTATCAGTATTTGAAGGTCAATATGTGACTTAAGCTTTAGGCTTTAGTAGAGTTTCCTTTACAAATCTGGGTGTTCTTGTATTTGGGGCACAGGTGTTGAGAATTGAGAAGTCATTTTGGTGGATTTTTCCTTTGATGGGTACGCACTGTCCTTTCCCATCTCTTCTGATTAATTTTGGTTTGAAGCCTATTTTGTTAGTTAATAGTGTAGCTATACCATCTGGCTTCTTGGAGCTATTTGTTTTTGCCAGTTCTTTACTATCTGAGGTAATGTCTACCTTTGGTATTGAGGTGTTTCCCGTATGCAGCATAAGGATGGATCTTTATTTCAAATCCATTCTGTTAGTCTGTGTCTTTTTATTGGGGAATTCAGTCCATTGACATTGAAATATATCAGTGACTAATAAATGTTAATTCCTGCTGTTTTGTTGTAGTTGCTGGTGGTAGTGTGTGTGTGTGTGTGTGTGTGTGTGTGTGTGTGTGTGTGTGTGTGTGTGTGTGTTTTCTTCTTTGGGTTAGGCTCAGGAAAGATTATTTATTGCCTCTGTTTTTGTGGGTGTAGTTTACCTCCTTGGGTTGGAGTTTTCCTAAAAATACCTTTGGTAGGGCTGGATTTGTAGACAGGTATTTTAAATTCTATTTTATCACGGAATATCTTGTTTTCTAGATCTAGGATATTTCAAGATTTTGTTGGGTTTATTAGTCTAGGCTGGCATCTGTGGTCTCTTAGAGTTTGCAGCACCTCTGGACAGGCCCTTCTAGTATTTAAAGTCTGCATTGAGAAGTTTGTGTAATTCTAATAGATATGCCTTTATATGTTATTTGGTCTTCCACTCTCACAATTTTTAATATTATTTCTTTGTTTTGTGTGGTTACTGGTTTTATTATTATATAGGGAGTGGTCTTTCTTTTCTGGTCCAATCTATTTGGTGTTGTAAGCTCCTTATACCTTTTATCGGCATGTCCTTCTTTAGGTTAGGAAAATTTTCTCCTATGGCTTTGTTAAAAATATTTTCTGGGCCTTCGAGCGGGAATTCTTTTACTTCTTCTATTCCTATTATTCTTAGGTTTGGTTATTTCATGGTGTTAAAATTTCCTGGCTATTTTGTATCAGATTTTTTTTTTAGATTTAACATTTTTAGATGACCATTGTGTGTATTTTTTCTTTCATATCTTCAATGCCTGAGATTCCCTCTTCCATCTCCAGTGTTCTGTTGGTAACATTTGCATCTGTACTTCCTGTTCACTTATATTCTTCATTTACAGAATTCCATGTTTGTGTTTTCTTTATTGGTTCCATTTCCATTTTTTGGTTTGGTCTTGAACAGTTTTACTCATTTCTATCACCTGTTTGTTTTTTCTTGGTTTTCTTGATATTCTTTAAGAGATATATTTTTCCTCCATTTTTATAGTCTTTTTCTCCATTTCTTTAAAGGATTGATTCATTTACTTTTTAGGGACCTTTATTCTCATCATAAAGTGGGTTTTAATGTTGTTTTCTTGTTGCTTCATCTGTGTCATAATATTTAAGGCTTGCTGTAATGGCTGGATTCTGGTGGTGATATATCGCCCTGGCTGTTGTTTGTATTCCTTACACTTGTGTTTAGTTATCTGGATTTGGAGTGATAATTGATCTAGGGACCAGTTTCTGGATTTGTCTCTGTTGGATGGGTATCTTCTTCCTTGGTTTCTGTTTCCTCCCTGGTTCTGGATGACACTGTGGCCTGTGGTTGAGTAGAGAATCTCCATCTAAGTTGGGGTCTGAACTTCTGATGGCACGAATGGCTTCCGGTCCATCAGGGCATTGCTGACCAACTTTGAGGCTGGAGTTCTGGCTGTGTATGTAGCCTCTGATTTGGCCAGGGGTCCTCTGGGATTCAGGATGCTGGCCTGGTGTCTGGTGGGGTAGGAAACTTCTGCCTGGTTTTCAGAGATAACCTAATCTCTGGGGTTCAGCATGATGTCTGACTTCTGGATTTCAGGATGCTGGCTCGGCCTCTTATGGATAGAAGGCTACTGTCAGAGGTATGGTCCAGGATATTGTGATGGGGTGAGTGACACTTAGGGTTATACTAGGCTGGAATAGGCAGGGAAGGGGCAATGGAGGGCAGTCTTACCTGGGTTTCAGGATGCTGGCTTAGCCTCTGGTGGAGTTGACAGCTTCTGCCAGAGGTTTAGGCCAGGATAAATTGACAACAAGAGAAGAGGTACTTGGGATTTTACTAAGCTGACACAGGTGGGGCAGGGTAGGTCTGGGTGATAGTTTCCATTGTTTTCAGGAAGCTGACCTGGCCTCTGATAAAGTAGAAGATATGAGCCAGAGGTGGTGACTGGGATATGGTAATAAGGAGAAAAGAGTCAGTTGGAATTATGCTGGGTGAGTGTGGACAGGTTGAGTGGAAGTCTTACCTGGGGATCAGGATGCTGGCCTGGCCTCTGGGGGAGTAGAAAGCTTATGTCAAAGGTATGGGCCTGGATATTGTGACAAGAAGAGGGGAAGTTGGGATATTGCTGGGGACACATGCACAGGGTGGGGAGGCTCATGTTTAACTTTTTAATACATATAGATTTGTTTACCACCTCTATACTGTGCTTTTTACAGAAGGCTGTGCACACACACACACACACACACATATGATATTCACATCTTCATATATGGATATTCACATATCTGATATTCACACATGCACATATATGTATATATTTGTAGTAAGAGATTGAAAGGGACTTTTCCAAATGGCTTTATTTCAACATCTATGCTATGGATTGGCCTTTGTACATGGCTTTGCATATTTTCTTCACCTGTCTTTTTCTTGTTACTCAGCAATTTACTACTGTGTGAATTGTGTGAATGTGCTTCAGGTTTTTATCACTGCCATGTTGGAAGAACAAATTAGTTGCTTTAATTTTTTTTTTTTTTTTGGTTTTTTGAGACAGGGTTTCTCTGTGTAGCTTTGGAGCCTATCCTGGCACTCGCTTTGGAAACCAGACTGGCCTCGAACTCACAGAGATCTGCCTGCCTCTGCCTCCTGAGTGCTGGGATTAAAGGTGTGCGCCACCAATGCCTGCCAGTTGCTTTAATTTTTAATAACAGTTCATTAATGTAACTATAAACATTTGTGAGCTGGCTTTGTGTGTGCATGTTTTTAAATGAAATATAATTGCCAGATCATCAGGTAACAAGGTGTTTAGCTTTATTACAGACTCATGCTTTATATTCTGGCATGGTGAATAGCCACACTGCACCAGCAATGAATGAGTTTTTGTTGTTCAGCATCTTTACTAGAAATCAGTATTGCAGAATTTGTTTTTTTTTTTTTTTAGGATTTCAGCCATTCTTAAATATGTGTAGTTGTATTGCATTGTTGATTTCATTTGCATTTCTCTAATGCAAATGAGGTGGAAAATATTTTCATGTTATTTACCATATGTATGTCTTTGATGAGATGTCTATTCAAGCCTTCTATCAATTTTTCAATTTGGTTGTTTGTTTTCATATTCTTGAGTTTCAAAAAGTTATTGAATATTTTGGATACATTTTCCCTTTTATATATGTGTATTGCAAATATTTTCTCCCAGTCAGTGACCTTTCTTTCAGTTGAATGTTTTACAAAAAGAAGTTTTTAAATTTACTAGGGTATACATCTTTCATTCATGGATTATGTGGTTTGGTTTTATACTCTAAAAGCTTATGGAGTGGGTGTGTCTCTGATGCTTCTGCCTGCTTTTGGGACTCTTCCTCCTAATGGTTGGCCTTGTCTAGCCTCTACATGTGGGTATTCCCTAGGTTCTATTGTTTCTTGTTTTGACCTGTTTAGCCATTGTCTCTTAGAAGCCAGCTCTTTTTTTAAGGAGAAATGAAGGGGAAGTGAATCTAGGAGAGAGTGTCGGTTGGTGGGAGCTTGGAGGAGTGGGAAAGGGGACGCTGTGCTCAGAGTGCATTGTATGAGAGAATACCCTATTTTCTTTTTTTAAATTGTATTTAGAGAATAGCCTATTTTCAATAAAAATAAATTACAAATGCTGATGAAAACCAAACAGCATTTAAATTTTCTTAGGTATTTTTCCAAAAGAAGTTTTCTAGTTTTGTATTCAATTTTGATGATAATAGTATGTTGGTGGCAGAGGTGGTGGTGGTGGTGGTGGTGGTGGTTGGGTGTGTGTGTGTGTGTGTGTGTGTGTGTGTGTGTGTGTGTAAAGCATAGGTCAATTTAAAGAGTGTTTTCCTTATACAGACTGATTTTCCAAAAGTATTTACTGAAAAATTTCTCTTTTATCCACTGAATTGTCTGTTTCAGGAGTCATTGTTTAGTAAAATTGATTCGTTCAACTGTTCTTTCTCTAAGACCAAACTACCTTAATTTCTGTAGTTATTTAGTAAATCTTGAAATTAAGTAGTATAACTCCTCTAACGCTTTCTTCATCATTTTGAACATTATGTCCTTTGCTCTCCCTATAAACTTAAGAATCATTGCATCAAGTTCTGTAGGCTATCTTGCTGAGTTTGCGTTGGAGATTCTTAAGTTTAGAAAGATCTATATATTTAAAATGGTGACTCCTCCATCCATAACCCACCCTATATTGTCTTTTCAATATTTTGTAACATTCAATTTTTTAATGGATTAGTATATGTATTAGTATATGTATTAGTCTCTATCTGTGATTTTGGTAGGTCATCTTCCTATGCCTTTCTTTGTTGCATTGAACATAACACACAAATCATCTATATACCTCCTTTTGATTTTTGACATCACCTATACTGCATTTTTAATTGAAAATCAAGGATATATTTGTTTAGATGTCTTCTTGCAGAGCTCCATTCTGGAGACCATCAGCAATCTCTTGCCCTTTCCTTCCTGAATATGGCTACTTGCTTGATCAGACAAAGCAAGGAAAAAAACACCCTCTCTATTATTGCCTCTGTCCTATAGATTTGTGGTAAAGCACATCAAAAAGTTATACAACTCAGCATTTCCAACAAACAATACCTGTTTTACCAGAAAGTTCAGCTGTGTATCTGGGCTGAGAAATCACTGACAGTGTTGGTGAGCCTGCATCCTAAACTCAATAAATACAGAAGAAAGTTGGTCAGCTCCATTGTGAAAGCATGGTCTCAGAAAGTCATACAATGAAATAAAAATGTACCAAAGAAGTTGGAAAGGAATCTGAGCAAGAAAATCATGTGCTTTTTTAGTAAAAAACTACTCTCACAGGTTAAATGTGCTTCCTACACAGTGCAAGTTTAAGGATAGGATATGACAACTGGCTTAGTTTCTTTTTTCTCTTTCTGTAAAAAATACTCCAAAAAAGCAATTCAAGCAATTAAGGATTTTTTTTTGATTAACAATTCTAGGTACCGTCTGTTGTAGTGAGGAAGTAAAGGCAGCAGGGGCTTGAAACAGCTGGCCACATCACATCATTGTCATCAATTAGAAATGAAATGAATGCATGCTGCTGCTTGACTCCTTTTCCACACATACAGTCCAGGATCGCCATGAGGGAATGGTACCCCAAACAGAGGGTCAGTCTTCCCACCTGAATTTACACAACATAATCTCCACAGGCATAACCAGAGGCCAAGTGTTACTCAGGAGAATCGAGATTCTTTCAAAGACACAATCAACCATCATATGTTCAGACATAGGCTAAGTGCTTCTTCCCCTACAGCATAGTTTCACCAGATTCATGATTAAATTTAGGATTGTTTTCAGAATGCACTGGCAGGGTATTTTGTACTTAACTGTTTTCATGCATGCTTTCTCATTTGAGAAGGAAGCAAGCCTTCTATGTCTTCTAGCCTTACTCAAGTAGCTGTTCCTGGCAGCCTTCATTTTGTTAAATTGACTATGTGATGCTTAGTAGCACTCAGTACTCCTTTCAACATTTCATGTAGCAAAAGAACATGTGGTTAAGTCATTATATTATATCCCCACTGTGATGCAGTCAGAATGGAAAAGGAAAAGAGACATAGATTTCGTATTAATGAAAAATATGAATTAGAGCATATACTGCAGAGTTATTGATAAATGTTGAAATACAGATCTCTGGACTAGAGACAGGCCAGTCACAGATAACCAACAGCAGATTACTTATGCAAGATATGGATACTGAATTATTCTGTAGTATAATGAGAGGACTATTTTAACCCAGCAAGAACATTCTATTACAAAGCAATTCAAAAATTGAAACCAACTTATTACACAGAGCAAATGTAAATGCAAAAAGAAATGAAAACTAATGTAAAAGTAGAAAATTTCATATTTGTAGATAATGATAATCATTATTATATTAAACTCAATTCAAATCTCAGAAATATTTCTTTTTTCTAATCTGAATTAATTCCTTAAAGGTTCACTGCAGTAAAGGTTCCTGCAATAATGTCCTGTAGAAACTGGATTTAAAACATGTGATGTTTTTGACTATGATGCTATGAAGTTTCTCTATTTTAATTTTATGTGAAGTTTTCTTTGTGATTTTACTTAAAATATTTTGGAATTTAAAAAGTTCTATCTTAGGGCACACTCATGTTTATTAATTTTTTTCCAGTAAGAACAGAACAGCTGTCATTCATTTTTTTGGTTTATAATTATTACATCATGAGATTCTCTTATAAAAAGGTAGCTTGGGGGATGATTATTACAAACCGCATGCAAATTCTTCTTAAACATAGTTTATTGCCACCACGATGAATCTCAAATTTACACACAAATATTTATGTTGCTATGCAGAGTATGTACGAGAGCAGCTTGTACTTGAAAAAATAATGAATTCTGTTAAATTGCAGGAGAAAGAATTTATTAGAGAAAGAGACATTTGAACTGTGTTAGACATCTGACTGTTGAGTATGAAAACATTTGCGATAAAGAAAATGGCAAGGACTAGAAAAATGGTTCCTTGGTAATGAACAGTTGCTGTCAATGATGAGGAAGTGAGTTCAGAACCTAGCATGTATGTGACAAGCTGGCTTGGTCTTTCATAAGCCTGTAACCCCACCAGAGTTGGGGGTCATGGACAGGATGGTCCTGGGAGATGGTTCCTTGCCAGCCTAGCTGAAGAAATGAGAGCTGGATTCAAGGGGAGATCTTGCTTCACAGAAATAAGGTGGTAAAGGAGTGTAGCTGTGGTCCCTTCTGGCCTCCACTTGTGTGTACACAGGCATGCATACAGATGTGCAGGTACATATGCCATATACCTCTTTCTCTGTCACACACACACACACACACACACACACACACACACTTAAAGAAAAGTAAAAGGAAATTTTTACTATTTCTTTTTATGATTCTCTCTCCAATCCCCACAATTTAAAACATAAGCATAAAACTAAATGATTGCATAATGATTCCTAAACAAGGCATTTTATAGCTCTGTTCAGATTTATGTATTTATGCCCAAAAGCCTGTAAAGGAATATTGCATCCAAGGTCATGTTCCCAAGTGATACTTGGTAAGCTCTTGGAGAGTACTGTAAAACAATCAGAGCTGTGCTTTGAGAAGCCTAATATAACAGCAGAGTAGACGATTGTATGTATTGGGGGATAGAGTGTGACCAGGAAATGCAATTATGTTAATATGAACAAGTACATGATGAAAATTAAACACTGGTCATGTCAAAGGGAAATTTTTTCAAGATAAATTATATACAAAAGAAAACCAAAATAATAAAGTGATTTCTGGCCTTCAGATGTCTTAGGAATATTGAAGCATAGCTGTCCCAAAGAAACTTTTTAAATAAAGATCCAGAACTTAACTGTGTAAAAATTACCTTGAATTTGACCTTACATTTCATTACAATTATGGGCTTAGGTGAAAGCCCCAAAGGAGACATTTAAATGACAGAGATCTGTAGTTGTTATGACAATGATTCACATACCACCTTGAGACATGCTAAAATGTTAATACTCCTAGTAGTGAAAGAGGTTTACAGTCTAACCAGACATCTTTTTTGAGTGGTTTCTCTATCCTGGGAATTCATCCATAACTCACTAAAGCTATCTGACTCTAAGTATATGACCATTTAATGATTAAAGAAGGAGATATTCAACTAGGGTAAAAGTTAGCAGGCAAACCTCTGGAGAAAAGTTAACTTAGCTTTTTGAAACATATCCAGAAGCACAATATTAGATTTTCTCACTATATATCTAGTGATTTCTCTTGTGTTTAAATATTTCATATTTGAAGCTTATTCAGAGTAAACTCTGAGCTGATATGGAAATTGAAGTGCTTCTGTGACTGTCCATACCCCATTGCTAATTGTCACCAGAGAAAATTGGGAGAGGTTGGTATCATTTTCCTTAGTTAGCAATGCAACTTATTCTTATTTGCATTTTATTAAATACAAATAATGTCAATTTTAATATGTTAAATACCTTTTGTTTATATGTTTATAATACATATTTTAACATATTACTGACTACATCTAATATTGGAGAAACCAAATTTTCTAATTTTTAATCTTTACTTAAATGTTGAATTATTACTTTGAGTATTAAGGTTTGAGAATTAAACCTCTTTAAAGTGGTTTCACAATAGCAAGTAAGGTGCATAAGACACCAATTCTATTACTTACTGACCCCTAGAATGGTTTACACAATTAAATTAAAGTGATTTTTAAAGCCAGGGTAAAATACAAAGTTGTAAGCTTGCTATAATGTTAATTAAACTATTTTTCAAGAGTAAACATTTTTCACAAAAGTAAACTAATAATCTGTTACAAAACTGAATAAAATTATCTAAGAACTACAAATAATCCACGTAATCTCCTTATGGTATTGTGCTAAATATGCACCAAGCAAAGTAAACATTGCCCAAATCCATGATGAATTTAAATAGCTTCTAAACTATTGAAGCATTTATTAGACAGAAACTCTTGAAAATATGGCTAACTCTTCTAAACAAACATAAAACATTTGCACTTAGCCTTTTCAGATAGACAATACGAATGGAAGCTCCTGTCAAACAATCATTTTGTTTTCACATATTTAGCCAAAGTATCCTTATTTCCCTTACTCAAAAAGCTGACCTCATCATATATAATACTCTTCATTTGCTGCCTCTGATTTTCAGACATGGGAATCTTCACTTATTTAGATGCTTCATGGTGATATCCACTTTGCTACAATTCAGATTTTATGCATGAATAAATGACATATTCGGGTGTGAGATAATTTCCAGTGGTTCAACTCTGCCTAGTGAAGAAGCCAAAAGCTGATTGTGCAACCTTCCCTGGAGATACTAATAAAGTGATCTCAGTCATGTATCAAGAGATAGGAGAACTGAGACATCCTGATTCATTGCTAATTCTTATCTTCAATAGTTGGATGTTAGTAACAACACAATTGGGATCTGAATGAGAGCCTTTGATGAAAGTGAATGAAAATAGAAAGATTATTACCTCTGAAAATTCCAAGGGGACATGTTTCCATTTCCAAATGTTTTTAAATAGGTAGTAGTAAAAGACTCCTCTCTATGATGTGTGTACTCACTCATATATGGATTGTAGACTCAGAGCAAAGGATTAACAGCCTACAATCCACACTGCCATAGAAGCTAGGAAACAAGGAGGACCCTAAGAGAGACATACATGGTCCCCCAGAGAAGGGGAAAGGGACAAGATCTCTTGAGATAATTGGGAGCATGGGGGAGGGGGAGAGGAAGATAGGAGACAGAGAATGGGAGGAGAAGAAGGGAGAGGACAGGAGGGAGCAGGAAGATTGAGTCAGGGAAAGAATATAGGGGAGCAAAAAAGAGATACCATAATAGAGGGAGCCATCAGTTTAAAGAGAAATCTGGCACTAGGGAAATGTCCAGACATCTACAAGGATGACACCAACTAACAATCTAAGTTATAGTCGAGAGGCTACCTTAAAAGCCCTTCTCCAATAATGAGATTGATGACTACCTTATAAACCATCCTAGAGACTTCATCCAGTAGCTAATGGCAGCAGAAGCAGACACCCACAGCTAAACACTTGAGTTGAACTCCTGATTTCCAGTTGCAGATAAGTAGGAGTGATGAGCAAAAGAGACAAGACCAGACTAGAGAAACCCATAGAAACAGCTAACCTGAACAAGGGGGAGCTCATGGACCCCAGATTGATTGCTGGGAAACCAGTATAGGACTGTTACAGACCCCCTAAATGAGCATGTCAGTTTGGAGTTCTGAGCAATCTATGAGGCCTCTGGTAGTGGATCAGTATTTATTCTTAGTACACGAATGGACTTTGGGAGCCCACTCCACATACAGGAATACTCTCTCAGCCTTGGCCCCCCGGGGAGGCCCTAGGCCCTGTGCCAAATGATATGACAGACATTGAAGATGTCCCATGGAAGACCTTACCTGCCCTGGAGAGCAGAAAGAGGATGGGATAGTGGGTTGGTGTGGGACAGGGGAGGAGGGGAGAGAGAGGGAACTAAGATTGACATGTAAAACAAACTTGTTCCTAATTTAAATAAAGTAATTAAAAGAATAATTTCCAGCACTCGGGAGGCAGAGGCAGGTAGATCTCTGTGAGTTTGAGGCCAGCCTGATCTCCAGATCGAGTGCCATGATAGGCTCCAAAGCTACACAGAGAAACCCTCTCTTGAAAAACCAAAAAAATAATAATAATTACATTTTAAACACTGCAATAGATATTTAGAACTACTGTTACTGTGTTTCTGACTCTACAGTATAGTCTATGAAACAACAAACAAAACCAAAATGTTTCTTTATCCATGTGGCCTTAGAGTGAAAAGAAAATGAAATGAGAAAGACAGAATGTATGCATATGGTTGAGAAAGATATTTCCAAAAACACAATGAGCATGTGTAAGAAAGGATATAGGAGATATGAGAATTAGTGATGGAACTCATCATATAGACACCAGGTATGTTCATTGGTCTATATGAGGCTGTTTAAAATAGTTCAATTCTTGGAGTTGGTAAGAATTCTGGAGAATATATATATATATATATATATATATATATATATATATGTCAACAGTCTAGTTAGGTAACTGCAATTATACAGTGGAGATCAGGGGCAGAGCTTTGCTACTAAGAATACACAAAAGGAGCAATTGGCAGTCCTTACCTAATTGAGATTGCCTTGCTTTGGAGAGCTGCTTTTAATCAGACAAGAGATAGTATTAGAAGTACTAGAGAGAGAGAAAAAAAAAGAAGTACTGGAGAAAATGTGGTCATAAGTATAGAGGCTAAGACACATTTTATATGAATACTTTAGGAAATCCACATAGAATAGAAATTAGAGATGAAAGGATAATGGGGGAAGTCCTTCTGTGTATATGTTTGTCTTACTGGTTGATAAATAAAGCACCGTTGGCTAATAGGAAAGCAAGATAGGTGGGGCTAGGAGTCAAGGAGGATTCTGGGAAATGTAGTGAAGACAGGAGTCGCCGTGTGATCACTGGCAAGACTGGATGCATAAGGCCAGCATTCTCAATAATATAAGACCTTATAAAATATATAGATTAATGGTTATGGTTGATACTTAAGACAGTGCTAGCAATACAAAATCCTAGTCATTGGCCAGCAGCATTGTAATTAATATAAGTCTCTGTGTGTTATTTTGGGGGCCCTAACGTGGTGGCAGAAGCAGGTGGCTGGTGGAGTTATCATTACAAAAGACTCACTAGCCTTAATAAAGAAACATAGAATTGATGGCATCACTGGGGATCCAATATTGAGCTGTACTTCATCCCACTTCTGGAAGTAAGTTTTCTACTAACTTGAACTTAATTCACCATTAAGGGAGAGCTATCCAATAAGAAGTTAAGCCATTGACCAAATAGTTCATAGTTAATATAAAGCCTCTGTGTATTTTTTGGGGGTCTAAATGGTGGTGGGACTAGGTGGAACAGAAACTTCTGTCTACAGTGATCCTAATATTTTTGTGTTTTTTAGGTCAGAGACTTGCATATAGGAGAGATTTGCTAAAGATAGTTGTTTGACTGAATAAATTATTAATGAAATATATTCTCTATACATTATTTCTAATATTTATCATTCAGAAGAAAATTAGAATGCATATTTAACATATAAATCAACCCAAAGTTCTTCTGTAACTTTGGGGCATCCATCTTCAGCCTAGAGTGTCTGGCAGATTTCTCATCGAAGCAGGAAATTCAAAACTGTTCCCACTGTATCGGCAGTTTTTCAGTCATTTTTCTGTGTCCTGAAGAATGTCTGGCAGACTCTTCCATGAATCAGAAACCCTGCAGGACTGTCCCTTCTTGTTTAGACAAGTTCAGTAGTCACTTTCCTGTCGGTCCTGCATGTCCAGTTTTACAGCATACAGTCAAATAGTCCAGGTAAGAGAAGTGTCTTGTCCATATGATTAGTCTTATCATGTTAAAAACAAATGCTGCAAGAAGTTTCTTTGATGGCCATCTTCCTCTGTGACACAGTTGGTGTTCCCAGGAGCAGTTGTGTTTCATTGTCATGAAAAATTCTAATAACCATTTTAAGTGCCGTATTCTGTGGGTCTTTGAAAGGTTTTGAAAAATACCTATTCATTTGAAATATGTCTTGGTATTAGTAGAAAACCCAATATAAGTTTTGACTATTATATGTTACTATTATAATCTGTATTTTTATTTATAAATTACATCTTTTCCTTTTTTATTAGTTCAAATTAGGAACAAGCTTGTTTCACATGACAATCCCTTCTGCCTCTCCCTCCCCTCCACCCTACCGCTCCAACCCACCCCCGACCTACCCCCTACCCAATCCACCCTCCACTCCCCAGGCAGGGTAGGTACCTCGACAGGGGTTCCCCAAAGTCCACCACATCATCCTGGACCAGGTCTAGGCCCTCCCCCATGTGTCCAAGCCAAGAGTACAACCCCTAACATGGGATGGGCTCTCAAAGTCCCTTCTTCCACCAGGGAAAAATACTAATCCACTACCAGGGGACCCCTAGAGTGCAGAGGCCTCCTCATTGACATCCATGTTCAGGAGTCTGGATCAGTCGTGTGATGGCCTCCTAGACAGCAGTCTGGGGTCCATGTGCTCCCTCTTGTTCAGGCCAGCTGTTTCTGTGTGTTTCACCAGCCTGGTACCAACCTCTTTGATCTTCATTCTTCCCTCTCTGCAACTAAGTTCCAGAGTTCAGTTCAGTTTATATCAGTGAATGTCTTCCTCTACTTCCACTAGCCACTGGATGCAGGCTCTAGGAAGGCATAAAAAATTAGTCATCAGTCTCATTATAGGGGAAGGGCTTATCTTTTCCACCATTGGTTAGGTTATCTTTTCCAACATTGCATAGATTTTCAGTTTGTGTCATCCTTTTAGGTCTCTGGAAATCTCCATAGTGCCAGATCTCTCCTCAGACCTATAATGGCTCCCTCTAATATGGTATCTCTCATCCTGCTCTCCTCTATTGTTCCCCAAACTCAATATTTCTGCTCCTCCATTTTCTCCTCTCCTCTCCTCTCCTCTTCTCCTCCTCTCATTCTGGCAGCTCCCTCTCCCCTACGCTCATGCTCCCAAATAGCTTAGGAGTTCCTGCCACTTCCCATTCCTGGGGTCCATGCATTTTTCCCTTAGATTCCTTCCTGTTCCTAGTTTCTTTGGTGAAGAGGATTATAGGCTAGTAATACTTTGTTCTATGTCAAAAATTCATATATGAGTGAGTACATACCATGTTTGTCTTTTTGTGACTGGGTTACCTCACTCAGGATGGTTTCTTCTAGTTCCATCGATTTGCCTGCGAATTTCAAGATTCCATTGCTTTTTTCTGCTGAGTAGTAATCCATTGTATAAGTGTACCACATTTTCTCTATCCATGCTTCAGTTGAGGGGCATCTAGGTTGCTTCCAGGTTCTGGCTATTACAAACAATGCTGCTATGAATATGGTTGAATATATGTCCTTGTATGAACATGCATTACGTGGGTATATGCCCAAGAGAGGAATTGCTGGATCTTGAGGTAGAGTGATTCCCATTTTTCTGAGCAACCACCATACTGATTTCCAAAGTGGTCTTATAAGTTTGCACTACAACCAGCAATGGAGGAGTGTTCCTTTTTTTCCACATCCTCTCCAACATAGATTGTCATTGGTGCTTTTTGGTGTTTTGATTTTAGCCATTCTGACAGGTGTGAGGTGGTATATCAGAGTTGTTTTGAGTTGCGCTTCTCTGATAGCCAAGAATATTGAAAACTTTCTTAAGTGTCTTTCAGCCATTTCAGATTCCTCTGTTGAGAACTCTCTATTTAGTTCTACACCCCACTTTTTAATTTCATTGTTTGGTGTTTTGGTGGCTAGCTTCTTGAGTTCATTGTATTTTTTGGAGATAAGCCCCCTGTCAGACGTGGGGTTGGTGAAGATCTTTTCCCATTCTGTGGGCTGTCATTTTGTCTTACTGACTCTGTCCTTTGTCTTATATAAGCTTCTCACATTCAGGAGGTCCCATTTATTAATTGCAGATCTCAATGTCTGTGCTACTGGTTTGATGTTCCGGAATCGGTCTCCTGTGCCAATTTGTTTAAGGGTAGCTCCCACTTTCTTTTCTAGAAGATTCAGTGTGGCTGGATTTATGTTGAAATCTTTGATCCATTTGCACTTAAGTTTTGTGCATGGAGACAGATATGGATCTATCTGCAATCTTCTGCATGTCTGAGTCCAGTTGTGTCACCACCATTTGTTGAAGATGCTTTCTTTCTTACATTGTATAGTTTTAGTATCTTTGACAAAAATTAGGTGTTCATAGGTGTGTGGGTTAATATCAGGGTTTTCAATTCTATTCCATTGGTCTATCTGTCTATTTTTGTGCTAATACCAAACTATTTTCAGAACTATGTGGCTCTATAATAGAGCTTGAATTCAGGGATGGTGATGCCTTAAGAAGTTCCTTTATTTACAGAGATGTTTTGGCTATCCTGGGTTTTTTGTTTTTCCATATAAAGTTAAGTATTGTTCTTTCAAGGTCGGTGAAGGACTGTGTTTGATGGGAATTGGGTTGACTCTGTAGATTACTTTTGGTAAGATTGCCATTTTTAATATGTTGATTCTACCTATCCAAGAGCATGGGAGAACTTTCCATTTTATGGTATCTTTATTAATTTTTTCTTTAAAGACTCAAAGTTCTTACTGTACATGTCTTTCACTTTTTTGGTTAGTGTTACCCCAAGATATTTTATGTTGCTTGTGGATATTGTATAGGGTGATGTTTCTCTGATTTCTTTCTCATTGCATTTACCATATGTATATAGTAGGCCTACTGATGTTTTCGGTTAATTTTGTATTCTGATACTTTGCTGAAGGTGTTTATCAGCTGTAAGAGTTCCCTGGTAGAGTTTTTTGGGTCACTTATGTAGACTATCTTATTGTCTGCAAATAGTGAAAGTTTGACTTCTTCCTTTCCAATTTGTATCCCTTTGATCTACTTTTCTTGTCTTATTGCTCTAGCTAGAACTTCAAGTACAATATAGAAAAGATATGGAGATAGTGGGCAGCCTTGTCTTGTTCCTGATTTTAGAGGAATTGCTTTGTGTTTCTCTCCATTTAGTTTGATGTTGGCTATTGGTTTGTTGTATATTGCTTTTATCATGTTTAGATATGCTCCTGTTATTCCTGTTCTCTCCGAGATCTTTGTCATGAAGGGATGTTTGATTTTTAAAAGGCTTTTTCAGCATCTAGTGAGATGATCATATGGTTTTTCTTTTTCAGTTTGTTTATATGGTGGATTACATCGATGGATTTTCTTATGTTGAACCATCCTTGCATCCCTGGGATGAAGCCTACTTGATAATGGTGGATGATTTTTCTGATGTGTTCTTGGATTTGATTTGTCAATATTGTGTTGAGTATTTTTGCATCAATTTTCATGACAGATATTGGTCTGTAGTTCTCTTTTTTACTTGTGTGACTTGGGTATCAAAGTAATGGTAGCCTTGTAATAAGAGTTTGGCAATGTTCCTTAGGCTTCTATTGTGTGGAACAATTTGAGGAGTACTGGCATTAGCTCTTGGTTGAATTTCTGCTAAAATTCTGCAGTGAAGCCATCTGCTCCTGGGCTTTGTATGGTTGCAAGGCTTTTGATGACTGCTTCTATTTCATTAGGGGTTATAGGTCCATTTAAAATGCTTTACTGTTCTTGGTTTAATTTTTGGTAAGTGATATCTATCCAGGAAATTGTCCATTTCCCTTAGATTTTTCAAATTTTTTGGAGTACACATTTTCAAACTATAACCTGATGATTCTCTGCATTTCCTCAGTGTCCATTGTTATATCCCCCTTTTGTTTCTGATTTTGTTCATTATGAAGCTCTCTCTCTCTCTTCTCTCTCTCTCTCTGCCTTTTGGTTAGTTTGGATAGATGTTTTTCTAGCTTGTTGATCTTCTCAAAGAAAAAACTGTTTGTTTCATTGATTCTTTGTAATATTTTCCTAGTTTTCACTTTATTGATTTCAGCACTCAGTTTGATTTTTTCCTGGAGTACACTCCTCCGTGATGAGGTTGCTTCTTTTTGTTCTAAAGCTTTGAGTCATTCTGTCAATTCTCTAGTGTGACTATTCTCCAGTTTCTTCATGTGGGCACTTAGTGCTATGAACTTTTTTCTTAGTACTGCTTTCAGAGTGTCCCATATGTTTGGGTTTGTTGTGTCTACATTCTCAATAAATTCTAGAAATTTTTTTATTTCTTCCTCAACCCAGGAATGGTGCAATTGGGTGTCATTCAACTTCCGTGAGTTTGTAGGTTTTGTGCAATTTATATTGCTCTTGAATTCTAGCATTAAAGCATGGTGATCTGATAACATACAGGGCGTTGTTTCAATTCTTTCGTATCTATGGAGGTTTGCTTTGTTGCCAACTATGTGGTCAATTTTAGAGAAGGTGTCATGTGGCGCTAAGAAGAAGGTATATTCTTTTGTGTTTGGATGGAATGTTCTGTAGATATCTGTTAAACCCAGTTGGGTCATAACTTCTGGTATATCTTTTGTTTCTTTGTTAAGTTTCTGTCTGGTGGTCCTGTCTAGTAGTGAAAGGGGGTGTTGAAGTCTCCTACTATAAGTGTGTGGGGTTTTATGTGTGGTTTGAGATTTAGTAATGTTTCTTTTACAAATGTGGTGCCTTCAGATTTGGGGCATTGATGTTCAGGATTGAGACTTCATCTGGATGGACTTTTCCTGTGATGAGTATCAAATGCCCTTCTTCATTTCTTTTGATTGATTTTAGTTTGAAGTCTAATTTGTTAGACATTAGGATTGCTACACCAGCTTGTTTCTTGGGCACATTTGATTGGAAAATCTTTTCCTAACCCTTTTCTCTGAGGTAATGCCTGTCTTTGAAGTTGAGGTGTGTTTCTTGTATACATCAGAAGGATGGAATCTGTCTCAGTATCCATTCTGTTAGACAATATCTTTTTATGGGCAGGTTAAGACCATTGACATTGAGGGATATTAATATCCATTGATTGTTGGTTCTTGCTTGTTTTAAATTTATTGTTGGTGGTGTCATTGTGTGTGGATTTTGCCCTCCTGTTTCTTTTCATGTTTGGTAAAATTGAATTATCTATTGCCTATATTTTTGTGAGTGTAGTTATCTTCGTTGGGTTGGAGTTTTCCTTCCAGAACTTTCTGTAGTGCTGGATTTGTTGATATGTATTATTTAAATGTGGTTTTGTCATGGAATATCTTGTTTTCTCCATTTATAGTGATTGAAAGTTTTGCTGGGTACAGTAGTCTGGGTTGGCATCCATGCTCCCTTAGTGTTTGTAGGATATCTATCAAGGACCTTCTGGCTTTCAAAGTTTCCATTGAGAAGTTTGGTGTGATTCTGATAGGTCAGCCTTTATATGTTAATTGGCCTTTTTCCTTTGCTTCTCTTAATATTTCTTCTTTATTCTGTAGGTTTGATGTTTTGATTATTATGTGTCAAGGGGATTTCCTTTTGTGGTCCAGTCTGTTTGGTGTTCTGTAAGCTTTTTGTACTTTCATAGGCATATCTTTCTGTAGGTTGGGGAAGTTTTCTTCTATGATTTTGTTGAGTATGGTTTCTGTACCTTTGAGCTGTATTTCTTCACCTTCTTCTATCCATATTATTCTTATGTTCAGCCTTTTCACAGTGTCCCATATTTCCTGGATATTTTGTATTAGGGATTTGTTGGGCTTGAGGTTTTCTTTGGTCTATGACTGCATATCCTCTAGAGAGTCTTCAACAACTGATATTCTCTCTTCCATCTTTGAATTCTATTTATTATACTCACATCTTTAGTTCCTGATTGTTTATCCAGCCTTTCTAATTCCAGCATTGCCTCATTCTGTGTTTTCTTTATTATTTCTATTTCTGCTTTCATGCCTTGAACTGTTTCAAGTGCTTCCTTTACTTGTTCGGTTGTTTTTTCTTGGCTTTCTTTAGATTCTTTAAGAGATTTGTTTTCTTTTTGAATTTTTTGGTTTGTCTTTTCCTCCATCTCATGTAATTTTTTGCTTGTTTTTTCTTCCATTTCTTTAAGGGATTTTCTTGTTTCCTTTTTAAATACTCTATCATCTTCCTAAGATAATTTTTGAGGTCCATCTCTTCCTCATCCACTATGTTGGGCTTTTCAGATCTTACTGGTGTGGAGTCCCTAGATTCTGGTGGTGTCGTATTGGTTTTGCTAATGTTGAGTGTGTTCTTACTCTATCTTCTTCCCAGCTCTACTTCCAGTGAGTGCAGGTGGGGTCTCTCCCTGTCTCCAGGGCTGTTGGAGGGCTCAGCCTCTGGTGCTAGCCAGATGGCAGAGGGCAATGTGTGGATAAAGGTGGGGTGTGTCAGGACTCAGGGTGGCCCTTCCAGGTCTGCATAGGTCCACTCTTGCCCAGGTGGGCTCAGGCAGAATCAAGCAGTTGGTGGGGGGGATTGGGGGGACAGCAGTGCCCAGACTCACCTGAGGCTCAGGCACCCGCTGCAGGACAGAGGGCAGGGTGTAGAGAGGGGTGAAGTGTGTCCAGACTCAGGGTGGGCCTTCTGGGCTGGTCCACTCTTGTCAGGGGGAGGGCTTCAGGCAGGAGTGGGGAGGGGTTGATGGGAGAGGTTGGAAATATAAATTACATTTTTAAAGGAGCTGTATATACACAATAACTAAACAAGTGTAAAACTGTACCTATAACAAAATTGACTTTACATTTGTATCAATAAGCCAAAATCCATACCAAAGCAATGTATTAATTTCTGTATCATGTTCTTTTGTTTCCTTTACTGTGATCATTAACCATTTTAACCAACCCCATTTAAATGAAAATTTAAAACATTTATTAACAATGCTTGGGAACATTGGAGCAGTTCTCGCCAAACTACATCCTGTTATTTGAGGATACGATCAATCCGATAGGGATCCTGAGAAAACCTGGCCAAATCCTGGCTGTAGTAATATGATGCTGAATGTTCTTGGCTGTTTTGGATGTTGGATCAACTGGGCTATTGCTTGAGGGTATCTTGCTTGATTAAACCATATTGGTCTGCAAGGAATACACAGCTTTTCATTTCATGTGGCAACAAAAGCAGACCTCTTTTCAAAAGTAATATGTTTTTGACTTAAATTTTGAAGTCAACGTATTTAAAAAAGTTATGCATTGGATTAATCCTGTATCATTAATATTCAAATGTCTTTTAGTAGCTCCTTCCTCAGCAACCAAACATTTAAAGACAACACAATAACATACAATATCCTGACTCTTTGTGTATTTTCCATAATTATGTGGCTTTTTTATTTCTCTATTTCTTTTACTTTTATTTTTTGTTTTTTTGAGACTGGGTTTTTCTGTGTAACTTTGGCTGTCCTTGAAGTCACTCTATTCACCAGGCTGGTCTTGAAATCACAGAGATCTTCTAGCTTCTGCCTCCCAAGTGCTGAGATTAAAGGCAAGTACCACTACACCCACCTTCTCTATTTTTTTAAGGCTTTTCTTTCCCTGTTCTTTTCTCTCCCAAGCCTGTGTATATTTTTATTCACATTATATACCCTTTTGGTGTTTTTCTTCATTTGATTCAGTCTATACTGTATACCTCTTTCTTTTTTCTGACCAAAAGTCTTTTTTCTGCTAAACAGAGTTGCTAGGATTGAAGCAGATATTTTGACCACTGATTCCAACCAGTTAGGCTTTCCAACTCTGTAGGGTGTGTTTACCACCACCTTTTGGAGCTGTGCTCACCACCTCAACTCTATGCCACCATCAAGCAGCTTGTGGCACACTACAAATAAACCATTTTTGTCTGTACAAGTAAAAGCTAAATCTGCCACATAGCATGCTGTGTGTCTTGGAGACACAGGCTCTGTGTACCACAGTGGGAATCCGCCATGCTATTTTCAAACCTGAATTCCATAGTGTTTCTGCACCATGACCTGCATGAGACTGTAAGACTACAAAGCCCACTGCAGCTCTGTTTTATATGGAAATTCTTGCCTTACATTGGGAGCACCATTTGTACGTGGAGTTCTTAATTGGTCTAGATAATAAAAGCCAGAGTCAGATATAGATGGAAATGCTGAGAGATCAGAGAAAAGAAGCAAGCCAAGGTGCGCTTTCCCTCCTTAGCATCTCAGCAGACCAGAGCGCTTTCCTGTATCTCCCTGCTTATATCTTGTTTCTGCCCAGCTCCATCACTTCCTGTCTGTCTATACAGACTTCCATAACTCTAGGGTCAGTAATGGCACATTCTATTCTCAGATCTTCAAACAGGCTTTATTTGTACCAGCAAGATATCACCACAGACCACAATCCATTATTAGAAAGTCTGAGGTCTAGTTGTGAAACAGATAAATACAGAAATATGAACCCATATAAAAGTTCTATATCAGATTACTTTAAAATTGTGGGAATACAGAATTTCCACTAACTCATGCAGAAGAAGTGAAAAAATATTCCTCGGCAAGTGACCTTTGAAAAGAATTTTAACAAATTACATTTGTTGTCTATAGAAACTGAAGCAAATGAAGCTGATATAGAGGAATTTATGGAAGTATTCCACATTTCCAGTTACCTAATAGAAATGTGTGTGTGTGTGTGTGTGTGTGTGTGTGTGTGTGTGTGTGTGTGTGTGTGTGACATACCATCATATTCCTTCAACCTCCCTAGCTTTGAGATATTCCACAAATTAGTTTTCATACCTCTTGTCTGAGGCTCAATCAAGTTCAAATGCTACAATGGCAATAACAGTATTTTTGATTGGTTTTAGTTTTTTTTTTTTTCAAAACACAGCTGCTCCTTTTAGATATAGTGATTTCTCTGACATGTATCAAGAAGGGTGAGAAATGAAGTATGACAGTTGCTGAGATCTTGTGGAGGATATTTTCATGGGAGTTGGTGAGGCTGTAGAGCAAGGGTGCTATCACAGCAAGGTCTGTCTGAATAGTTAAGAGGAAAGGATATAAGCTTAAGCAGAGAATCTTTAAAGTATGGCAAGATGGTCAATTATTCATCATCAACACAATAACATTGTAATTCCAAGTTGTAGCAGCTTTTCAGGTAGTAGGAACTTAAAGAATAGTATCTATCATTGATTTCCTCAGATTTACAGCTAATGATATAAACCACCATGTCCAGAACTCAATCCAGCCTGAAATAGTGTCTCTAGTTGCACATAGGAACCCTACTGAGCCCATGTGTCTTGGGAGGAATTGTTTGTAGGAAGGAGGAACCAGCTTTAGCCCAAGAACATGAAGCTCAGAAATTAGTCATCAATGTGTTCATTGTTTTTCTTGGTTCCTGACATAAAAAAAAATGTTCTTGTGGCTTAGAGAGTATAAAGGATTTTTCAGATATTTAGTAATAACCAATTTCCTTTTAATTTAACTAATAACATATCACCCAGGAGTACATTGCCTATGTAGGCTCCTAAAATTATGGACTTCAAATCTAGTATGACTTTGGCAACAATTAATAAGCCAAAAGTACTTTCTTTACCTTTTAATCAGTGGCTTTCTCCTCAAAGAGAAATCTAGGTGACTCTTAGTTGGCCATAACAAAAATTACATAAGAAGGAAAAAAGAAAGAGAAAGAAAACAAGCAAGGATGGAAGTTAGGAAGGATAGAAGGGAGGGAGGGAGGGAGAGAGGGAGGGAGGGAGGGAGGGAGGGAGGGAGGAGGGAGGGAGGGAGGGAGGGAGGGAGGGAGGGAGGAAGAAAAACCAAGCCAGTCTTAGTTGTCCTAACTAGCTTTTTCATTACTATGGACAATGAAAATGAGTCACAAGGAACACAGTACAAATTTAACTCTTAAATTGAGATAAATGTTTTTGACTTATAAACAAAACCAGTTTCATATGGATGTCAGAATAAATAAAATATTTTTTTTTACTTAAGCCATTACCATTTTGACTGTACCTATTAAGAAATCTAAGGTAAGAATATTTACCAGTCTTGTTGCCATTCTAAACACACACACATTATATAAAATGAAACAAATGTCTACTTAGACACAAGATACATTACTAATTGTTCATAGGCAGTCTTTTGCCACTTAGAGTAGCCACTGGCATAAACTCTGCTAAACATGCTGACCCAAACATGTCTCCAGCAATTTTCAACATCTGGCTTAAAAGCGTCCCTGTAATTATTTTCATTTTGCATAAGCAAAACTTGTTAAACTCTACATCTGTGGTGGTAATATACAGAACAGATACATTTGAAGGGATTCAATAGATAATGCTAAAGAAAATGGGCCACTGGCTTAGTGTCATTTAATGTCTGTTCTTTAGTGAAGGAGCCAGCAGTAAAGGACAGTTTTATTAAAAGAGTATTCAATGCAACTTAACTTGTGTTTTGCTTTAGCATATTTATCACATAGGAAACAATGTATATCAAAGTTATAGAAATACAAGTATTTTTCTGTATGTCTCTTTTGTCCTTCATTTTCTATATAAAGTTTAGGAGATAAAACACAATAGTGATTAGATATAATATAGATAAGAGATGTAATCTGAAACTTTTGCTGATACAAGGTTGTCTTACATGATAAAATTCACCTAGAAAACTATGTAAATATATTTAAAGGGTATATATTTTAGCCAATCTTTTCTAAGGCTTAATGATACATAAACATATACATTGTGTAAAACCTCATAGTGGTAAGTTACAGATGTATGTATGAATATATATATAAAGAGAATACACACACACACACACACACACACACACACACATATATATATATATATATATATATATATATATATATATATTAATAGCAAGGAAACCTCTCCACTATATTGTACTTTTGCTTGACTGTTGTGTTTTAATTGTATGCCAGTATGCCACAACAGAACCCTATCTGATTATACTTGATGTATTAACCCCAGCTAAATAAACTCATCCATATGAAAATGTTCAGAACTGTTTTGAATATATGTTTATTTTTCTGTCTCTAATCTTTGCTTGGCTACTTATTTCAAACTGATGTAGGGAAACTGGAATAATCTGGGTTGGATGATGTATATTTATTAGATTCAGAATCACATCTGTGTGCTCAGATTGGAAGAAAGGTCATAAACACAATGGGTGTTGCTAGGAAACCATGTCTTTTAGTCAGTTTAGTTGTGAAGATAAAAAAGAATTTTTTAAAAAAAATGAAGATGGGCTATTTGTATAGTACAATGAATAATCATTTTATTTTGATCTTTGAATTTATCATTTAAAAATAATACTTTTCATTAGTAAGTTTTCCTATTTATTATTTATTTGGATTTCAAATGTTTGAAATTCATGACATGAATGTAGCTTTCTATGAAAAGAAAGGTTTGTGGCAATTTTCATTTAAAGTAAATAATCTTAGTGGAATTTAGAGATACCCAATGCTTGGCGCAAAGCCTGTGAATCATAAAAACATTGATAATCAAATAATAAAAGCCAAGGAACAAGTAGCTGAGTCCCTTGAAATGCCATTAAGAAGATTTTGAAAGCACAGGTGCTGTAAACATCACTGACACTTCTTTTGTGTCTCAAGACTTCATGCTGTGATCCAGGCTACTTTCCACCAAGATTAGTCTAGAAGAAAACAGACATACATTTCTGGGCAAAAAGGATTGATGATCCTTCCATATAAGGAGACACTCCGGGACACAGGATTTGTCCACTTATGCACCTAATCAAGTCTTGATGTTGACTCTTCCTTTTCTGTCACCATATGTTGGGTGGATGGAGACAAGAAGCATAGCTCCCCAATGCCACTCACAGCAGTCTGAGAAGTTTCGATGTACTTTTAAGGACATCAACTTAGGCCAAACCAGACTTGTGACTCTGACATAGAAAAAATAATTTCATGGCTAACCTTATGAAGCAGTTTGGGGTTTAAGGAAGACATTTTAAACTTACTGTATTAATTGTATCTCTGTGTGTGTGTGTGTGTGTGTGTGTGTGTGTGTGTGCGTGCGTGCGTGCGTGCGTGCGTGCACGAGTGTAGTATGTTGTAAGAATGCAGGTCAGGTGTGTACCTGACAAAGTCCACATGTGGAGGTCAGAGGATAACTTCCTGGAGTCAATTTTTCCACCTTGCTTTGGAGGCATGGTCTCTCTCGTTCCTGCCATACTGAATATTCTGGAATATCTGGCATGTGAGCATCCAGAAAATTATTTTGTATTTATCTCTTATACCTCCCCACAGGAGTGCTGCAATTACAGGCACATATCAATATATCCACATTTTAATGTGGAGTCCACAAATGAAATCCAAGTTGTTATGCATTTATGATAAGTGCATTTACCTACTGATCCACCTTCTGGCCCTAGAAGCTTATATATTTTCAGTAGTACTGCATTATTCACACAGTACTCAGTAAGCAAGACTTCCAAAATAAGTATACCAGAGGATGAAAATCAAACTAACAAGTTAATAAGAGGCTTAAATAAGTAGGTATAGCTATTCTTATATCTGATAAATTAGACTTCAAAGTAGAATTAATCAGAAGAGATAAAGAGGGGAGCTACATATTGATAAAGGGGACACAATATCAAAAAGATATAGATTGTAAATATATATGCACTAAATATTGAAGTGTCTAATTTTATAAAACAAACACTAAGTGACATAGAAGGCCACATAGGGCCTGACATAACAAGAGTAGACAACTTCATTGCTTGACTCCCTTATTTATATAGATCTTCCAAGCTAAAGTGAGCAAAAAATCTTCAGAGCTAAAATGTGCTTTACATCATCAGCGCTTAACAGATATAACACAAAATGCAACACAGAAATTGATGGCAGAGGAGAAAGAAAACTACTTGAGAGAGTGAGGAATAAATCATTAGGAAATGGTGAACGATTGAATAAAAAGCAATCTTAGAATAAAGTGAAATATAAGCACAACCTACCAGAACCTCTAGGATACAAAGCAGGCAGTCCTAAGAGGGAAGTTTATACCTATCAGTGCTCATTAAAAAGTGGGGAGTCACAGATTAACAGTCTAATAATACATCCAGAATATTTTAACATAGACTTAAGCATGAATGCTAAGTGAATGAGAGGCACCTGTGTGTGGGCTTTGTTTTTCTTTAAGACAGATTCAATCTTGTGTAGCCTAGTGTGGCCTTGAACTCATATATTTCTATCTGTCTCTGTCTCCTGAGTGCTGGGATTAAAGGTGTGTGTCACCAAAGCCTGGCCTCTATGGCTAATTAGCATGGCTAGTTCTGCATTCTGATCTTCAGGCAAGCTTTATTTGTTAGATCATAAACATGTTCACGTATGTGTCGATGTAGAGCATGTGGCTATGTGAGCACATGCATATGATGGACAGAAGTCAAATTCAGTTTTCCTTTTCAGGAATGCTATCTGCCTCCTTTGAGAAAGGCTATCTCATTGTAAAAATCTAACCAATTAGTCTTTGATGGTGACCAGCAGGAATCCTGCTGTCTGTGTCTCTCCAGTTCTGTGGTTATAAGCTTATTCTACCACATTCAAAATTCCTACAAGGTTTGTAGTGACTAATCTGTTATAATGTAAGAATGTTATCAACTGAGTTATTTCTCCTGCTTCCTTGTGTCCATTACATTAATATCATGTGAGTTAAACATTTAAATAAGTCTATTCTGATAACTGTATAGACAAGAAAATTGAGTACTGGCAGACTAGCTTCAAAATTCAATAACTTACTGCTAGAATTTCATGGAGTTGGGGTGAAAACAGTGACCCTTCTAATTACACCCCTCATTTTTTCTGGTATACCACACTGGAAAATTCAGTTGCAAAGATTGAAGGCCCATAGGGATATTACAGAAGCAGTTTGCCTACACAACAACATCCCCAGTTTACAATGCCCGAGTTGCTATGTTTAATTAGTTTTCCATCCTAGCCTTTGTTCTCTAATGTCACTTCTTGCTGCAACCTGCCTCACAGAGTCTCCCTCTCTAGTGATCTATGTTATTATGCCATGAGCTGTGAAAATAGATAATCAAGACAGAACTATTATGAATATAGCAAGTTAAAAAGTCATTGAGAGCCTCTGATTAGTTATACACTGTGACCTCACTGTATCATCTTTGAGCATGACTGTGGCTATTCAGGGCCTTATTTATTATCTCATTATTTCCTTGCATTTATGTTATAAACAGGATAGCCTGTCAAATAAATGACTTCTGATGGCTAGTGCATAACGTTCATGCATCTTTTTCCCCCTGGACCACAAGCTTTACTTTTCACATTGCTAAGGGTCAATTTCACACTCAATTTCTAGAATATCTATTCTAAAAGTCACAGAGGATCTTTGATTGTTCTCTCCAGGCAATGGAACTTATAAGAAAACAATCCCAAGCTACAACTTAACAAAGAAGGGTGCAATTTCTTTTGAAATTACTTCCTTTGTGTGTGAATGGAACTTCTAAGAGGAATGCCTTCTTTTCCCCTCAACTAAGAATTGGGAGGCTCCTCACAAATTCTGGATCCTCATTATTTTCCAAGTCTGATCTTATGTCTGTTGTCCTTCTGGCTCTATCACTACTGTCCTTTTATTCTGTCTGCAGTTTACATTGAAGGTCTTTCAAGAACAAGCCCTCAGCACCTTCCCTTGTCCAATAAAGCCAATGTCATATGTTTGCCAGCTGTTTTCTTAATCAATAGCACATGGATTTGAGTTTTGTTCTCTTGAGAGTGATGTAAGAGTGGCTAAGTGGAAAAACTTCTACAATGTTTTTGAAAAGAAGTTGAAGATGAGTAGAGAAAATTAAGATAAAGTATTGGAGAGAGTTAAAAATGGAGGGCATATTCAAAAGTCTACATGAAGATGAAAGGGCTCTCTTTAAAGCAAAAGAAAGTGGTTGTAATTATTCATTTGGGCATGGGATTGAAAGAAAGGGATAACCTCGATATCTTCTTGCTTATAAAGATCAGAGGTGAGGAGTGGAAAGAAAATGAATTCTGTGTGGTACTGATTGAGTTTGAAATGCATCTGAAATTTTAGAGCCTTCTTGGGGCCAATACACTTTAGGGTATAAGTACTCAGTAAAGCCATTTCAACCAATGAAACTACCCCCCAAAAATGTCCCAAAATAAGAAGGAAGACACAACACTACAGAAAGCTAGATTTGTGAATAGCTAAAGAAAAATATTTCACAAGTAGAGACATTGAGGAGAAACGAGGAAATTTGGGTCTTCCAAAGTAAGATACACTAAATAAAGAGTATTCACCTGTGTAGTCGGCTTTTGAGATGAGAGGAAAGGGGCTAGAAGGCTGGGCTTTGAATTTACAAACTAAGGAAATCTGGTGGAATGGATTGTTTCATGGGGTAATGAGGTAGAGGAAGCAGTTACATTTTCCTGTGAATAGTTTAGAAATGAAAAGGGAAAGGCAAATGCTGCCTATCTGACTAATTAGAGAGATGCCCAGAAGTTAGGAAAACTATGCAGAAAAGTTGCTGAATGGCTTAGAAGTATGAAAAATGCTGTGAGACACTTCCAGATGCAAAACATCTTTTTCTAATTAGTTACCAATTGAGAGGCAATATAGGATTATTCTTAAAAGTACATATTATGATGTTGACCTGATCTACAGAGAGGCAGCCCAGTCTAAATATGAATGCCTGACCATGCTTCATCCTTCCTAGAATAGGGTTAAAGGAGTGCTTACCTCCAGGTTAATGTTATTAAAAATCACCCATTTAAATATTCATGATACCAGAGTGTGGAAATACAGGCCTATTTTACTAGAATTTAGGATGTTGTTTCAGGAAAAACTAGTTCAAGGTCACTTATCTATATGAGACTCTGTATCTCTCCCAAAAGAAAAGAATGCAAAATATAGTAGTAAATAATGATAGAATTGTATAATATATGGCAGTAAAATAATGATAGTTTAATTTGTTAACTATAGAAGAAAGAAATAGAGATATTCCTACATAAATGCATCATCTTATGCAATCATGGTATTAATGAAGATAACATGTCCTATTATTCCAACTTCTACAGAATTCCTGAAACAAAACAAGAATGAAAGTACAATTCCCATAGGTTTCCAACTCGGATATATAAAGTCTATTGATCTTAATTTTTTAACATAAGAAATTGGAACTGCTGCAATGATTTGTCTAATTTGTGGAAACCAATGAGAGCTGTATTTGAAAGACAGTGATGAATATATGCTAAACCAGTATTCATACCACAATATTATAAGGTAAGGTATATATGCTGTTGAGGAAGAAATGTGCATAATTGTGTGTATGTGACCAGTATTAGCAATAATCTCAGGTAGTTTTATGAATTACCTACAATAAGACTTGCATCTACTGCCCAAGATGTGTTTGTTGCACTTCCACACTCACAGAATGAATATTAACTCACTAGTTAGTTTAAGTTAATCTGGACAGTATGCCTAAGTAAAGAGTGAAGAGTGAAGTGTGTGTGTGTGTGTGTGTGTGTGTGTGTGTGTGTGTGTGTGTGTGTGTGTGTGTGTGTGTAAGAGGACAATCTAGGATTTCATTTCTCAAGCACACCATCCATTTGTTCATTTTATTGTCAGAGCCCCTCCCTAAACTTGAACATGCCAAGTAACTGCCTAGACTGGCTTCCCAGGGAGACATAAGGGCCTTCCTGTCTCTACTTCCCCTGTTCTGTAATTACAAATCACTACGACCACACCCACTGTTTCTATACGAGTTCTGGGGTTCAAAAGCTGGACCTCATGTTTTCAAGGAAACATTTTAGCAACTGAGATAGCTATCTTCCTAGCTTGCATTACCAATAAAACCCTCACAGCCATGTTTAAAGTGATGATCATCAGTTTACAGATTAAAATGATACAAAAATCCTAAGTGAATTTTCCAAGGTGACTCTCTCATCCTGGGAGTTAAGGAAGCCAGAATGTGAACCTACCTTGTCTAGATGTAGGATCCATACTTTATTGGATTCAGCTGCTCTACTCACTGAAGTCCAATAACACTTCTCTTATGAACAACCCAGCAAGTGGAATCCAGAATCCTTCTGGCTCTACTGAGCTGTCTGTAACTAATTTGCTAGTTCCTGGGAAAGAAGAGGCTTTTGTCAGTCTTCTTCATCAATAAAATTAGTATTTTCCAGACCTATCCACACTGTTTGCTTGGATATTGTGTGAAATAACTAATCAATAATTGCAAAATACTTTGAAAACACGGAGTGCTAGATACAAGTTCAATATTATGATATGAGTTTTCAATGTGATAGAACAGTTATAAAGGTCAAAGCTATTTTAAACCACATACAGATCTGCATGCTGGTGTAAAGTACAGAAGCAATTGCTGTCTTTAGAACAAGAGACCTGAGGATTGGGAATATTTTCATAGAAATATTTCACTGAGGCTGCTGCTCTGTTTAGGTGAAAACAACCAAAATTAACAAACCAGACACTTGAAATACAGAAATCAAAGAAGAGTGAAAATAATTTAGTCTGAGAGTTAGAGGGATTTTGATAGATAGGAAGTGAGGGAGGTACGGAGAATTTGGGAGGAATGAAAAAAGGAAATGATGGGAAGTTGGTTCATTTGGGTTATTAAGAGTAAAAATTCTCAGGAGCAAAACCACTTTGGCCTAATTCCTGTTAATGGATGTGAATCATTGAACAATTAACTCAGCTGTGATGCAGATAATGATCTTTCTCAGACCAGATAAATTACCATCCTGCTTCCCAGGTCATCTCAAGACATTGCACTGCACTGATGTGAATGATCCTGTATAAAACTAGCTTGTGGGATATGGGCACAACATGGGCAATATGAATGATGAAAGAAAATACGGAATGTTTTCTTGACATTGTTTTGTATCAAAGACTCCTGACTCCTGTTGAGACATTTTTCTACATAACTTTCCTATCTACTGTAAGCAATTCCTGTGATACTGTGGAATTCATGTGTCTGGAGATGTGTCTCTAGGTCTCCATTATCATCAGCAAATGGTGGTTTCAACGAGGGCAATTCCAGTGGTATGCCACTACTGAAAACACAGAGGCACTCTGCCAGCTCCCAAGCACAAGTTGATTCACTTTACCATATTAGATTCATTAAGGCTGTTGGTCTCCTTGACTTTTCATAATTAATGGAGAAATCAAGGCACAGAGATTTAAATACCTTGGTAGATAATATAGCAGAAGAGCCAAGCTTTCAAAATTCAAGCTTGGTCTTTTGGTATGTGACTAATTTAACTTAAATACTGGAGAGTTAAAGTTAATTTTCCAATAAGAGCATTTTATGTTTTTCTTGGACTGTCCTGGGAAGAAGGTTAATCAACAACTTGACAGTAGTAGTTAGGAATAGCCCAAACCTAGGTCTCCTGTGGGAATATTTGTCATGGAAGACCTTTAATCCATTAATTTTGTAGAACGAGGGGTCTGTAGCACCTCAAAATGATTTTCTTTTAAATTTCAGAGATAGCGTGCCATCATCAAAGTCTCTATCAGTGAGGTAGTGCTATTCTTAATTGATACCCTTTTCTTCTCAACTAAAAAAGAAACCTTATTGTCCCAAATAAATTGGAACTTACTAATACAACCACCAATCAGAATGGGATCTGCCATTCATGCTTAGCTTTGTTTTTGATGCATTTCTTAGGTTCCATTCCTCAAAATTTTTCACAACTCTGGACCACTGAGTTCATCTCTAATCACGACCTGCTATGTGCCTGAAACAGCTTCAGGCCTTATTTCCCACAGTGTTCTAGGCCAGCCTTTACTAGGAAAGCCTGATTTTCCCACCAAACTGGATTCTTCCATTCTCGATACCCTCTTTAAGTCATTGGGCAAGGAAAAAGGGGCAGCCTTTCTTGTGTAAAAAGTTGATGAGATCCTTCACTTCCCTACTCAAATGCTTCAACATGGCTGAGTTATTCCATGGGCTCAGGATACTACTGACAGCTTTGCCTGGTACATCCAGGTGATAGAGGGTCTCTCCTTTCATCAATTGCATTGTCTTCCTGTCGGGGACTTAACATTTCATCTGCACAGCCAGTGGGTAATTCCATGGAACAGGAGAACAACAGTGCCTAGGACATGCTGAACAATCTGCTGAATCAAAGTCTTGTTCCAATATGCCAGAAATTAATTCCTCTGCTTTGAGCATTTATCCAGTAGGAATCTGCATCTAATGTATTAAAACCTAATTTAAACTTAATTGCTTTGTGAGCAACATTCAATAAATCTTCCCTAAGTCTTTCCATAGTGAAATCTCTGTAGCCAGATGTTGATTGTGTACACATTGTTTTGTGTTGCTTGCATAAACATTATAATCACATATAGACAACAGCAGAGCTACAATATTTAGAAAACATTTTTCACACCTCCTTATTAAGCAAGACTATGAAAATTATGACTCATCACTGCACCATTGTTTTTTCCTGTTTTCTTGTACTGGTGAACAGTCATAGGCAGCTGGTATTAATACAATAGATAGTGCTTAGGGAATTAAATGCATGATGTAGAATACACCACAAAGGTATCTGTCATGTAGAACAATAGGTGTGATGATAGAAGACGTATGTATTTGAAAATTGTGCTCAAATGTGAGTTTTTCAGTATAAAGACATACCTTGACTATGCTGCAAAATTAGTTTTTAACAATTGTAAGAAGTCTGCCCAAAATGTGCTTTTATTTTATTTGTGATCCTGAGAGCATTTAAGCTACTAGGAGCAGGCGTATACGTGCTCCTCTCCTCTCTGCTCCTATCAAAACAACACCAGAGCGCTTATGCTCCAGGGAGATTTGTATAGAATCTGACGCTTGTATCAGCTCTGAAAAAAACAACAAAATTACAGTCTGAGGTGATGTAAATGATATCCTTGGTGCATCTTCCCCGTGCTCCTGCGAGGCTCTTGACAGCTGATGGTTGGATTAAACAAAAAGACCAGTAACTTATGACTATTAGCTCAAAGCAATCATCTCTCATTATTTCAATTACATGGGTAAATGCGTGCAATCATGTATCAAATCACTTTTCCCTTTTGAAGAGGTTCTTTTCAGAGTAGGATTTCTGCCAGAAAAAATGTGCAAATATTTACACTGGTTTTTCATCCAACTGCACCTTTGTTTGGCAAAACCACCCTATGGCTACAATTCTGAGTGATATTTTGAAAAAGGGGGAAAAAACAAAAAAGAGAATTGGAAATAGTATGCGATTTTGGTGACTCATTAGCAGTCTGTAAAGGAGACACCTTCCGTTACTTACTGCTACCTGACTTGTCAGTATGAATGTGGCTCCTATTCCCTAAATCACACTACCTGTGAATAGAGCTCCGCTGGCCAATTCAAGGCTCTTTAGGCAACTATGATTGATGACTCAGTGACTAGGAGAAAATTGCCTTCAATGAATAATTCATCAAGCTATCTCTTTGCTGTTAAAGTAGCTGACAGGAAAGTTCTGACACCGCCTAAGCACAATCCACTTACAAATCAGTTACAAGGAAATATTAAAAATAGCTCGGCTACAGCATACCAGCACAGTATCGAGTTGGGGCTTTTTTCTGTCTACAGTGAACGTCTCTGAGAACATGAGGCGCTCTCCCCATTTAACCATTGTGCTAATGGCAGGAAAGGCAGTGATTAGATAGAAAGTGATGTGATCTGTATTGGCTTTGAAACAATACACTGTTTTTAATAATATGAATCTCTAAATTTAAGGTAGACAATTAATCAAGCAAATGGTAATATTTAAACATCTCCCAGGAAAATAAATAAATACGATTTGTTGCGAAAGGTAATTCATCCTTGAGTTATTATGCACCCACAAAAAGAAGAAAAAGCTCATATTGATTTAACTAAGTTCGTTATTAATTTTAATATAAAATATTCAATAAAACATCCAGCAAAAATGAAAAATACTACAAAAATTCAATAAAGCTACAAATAGTTGCAGATTGCTTTTGATTCCATAAATGTATTTACTCTGTCACTGTTAAAATGAATTATTCCTTGTTTACTATGATCAAAATCCAAAAATATGACATCCAGATTAGACAAGCTATATGCCATCAGCAAGAGCTCTGTCTCATTTGACTTCTGACCAAATTGCCTCCTTTTTATGTATTGACGATCTGAGGTTTTGTGGAGTTTTAACTCTTGAAAATTTGTTTTCTCTTAGCATAAAAACCAGAAATTTCCTTTTCAGTGATTTTTTTCATCAGTGTGTCAGTGTAGATTGAATTGGTGTCATTCTGAGTGCTAGGGAAAGTGGACCAGTCATAGATGCATGTCTATTAGAGCCTGGGGATCTGAAGATTTCTGCATTTTCTACACTGACCTTGACCTTATGGGGCATTAGCTCCTTTTAAGAAGGCTGCCTTTGCCTGAGACAGATGACAATGACTCCAAAGGACTCAGACCTTAGCCTGGAAACCACTAATTCCATTTTCTATATTATGAGCACATCCCTAATACCATAGTTGTCATTTTACAAATGATTTTAATAGCCGAAGTTTTGTTTTGAGGCTTTCTTTTTAAAAACATGGTTTTTATTATTGCAGCTTCTGCCTCTTTACCCTGCCCCCATATGCTCCAGCCAGAGAATTCTATTCCTGTAAGACACTGTGTTTGCTTCCCTGCGGAGTGCCGGGATTCTGAACAACATAAGCCCCAGTTGCCAGAATGTTCTGACCTACACAAAAAATTAAAGTTATTTTCAAACTCTCTGTTTTCTTTCTGTTTTTATCTTTACTGTGGAAGAATAAATTGTTTTGGATGTATTTCTCGGCAAAATCTAAATAATATTTTAAAATTATATTTAAATTGACTTAGGTTGGCAAATTTTCCTAATTAATTCACAAATCTCTAGTAACTGGAAGCAAATGATATAATATTTTATTGTTTTCCATCTATTAATACAATATTTACACACCCTATCCATTGACTGCAATACAGAATGGGTCCTCTTTATCTGCTAAAAGTGGTGCATAGGTTACCCATAGGTCATCCAACAACATACATTTATCCTTATTTGTTTTACTTTGAATTAATATAAAAACTTTTATGCAAAATGTATTTCTGATCAAAGATTATAAAAGCAAAAATAGAACAGCAAACTTCTCCTATTTTAAAAAGCAAGGTCAACATTTTATCATTAAATACTGAACTATGAGCCTATGTCTGAAATGAGATAAAACCATAATCAAAAGTCCTACTTGAAAGTTTATTCTTGAAGAAAAAATTGTAAAGAAAATGATAACTTCCTGTTTGATATATACTATTCCGCAACCCAAGGTATGGGATTTTATATTTAAAACCTAAATAACTTTATTTCAATTCTGGTATATCAAACCATCTGCTGCTAAATATGAGTCCACTTACAAAATTCAAGTAAAAAAAAGCTAAATAGTAATATTTTGAAAACATTTAGCATCATTTACTAAAAATGTGGATGACAGAGCAAAAATACTTGAAGGATGTATTGAAAAGCAACGCATCTGTTTAATGGCTCTTCCACAAGTCCCCATCAGTTTAGCATTGTGGAGAAAATCGCTACTAACAGCAGTTCTGCATGTATTAACATCTTGCCCTCTTTTCAGAAATGTTTGCTCACTGTAGTTCTGCAGTGGGATAATAATAATGTTTCACTTATAGAATATTTTGCTATTTTCAAAGAAATATATGTATTCTAACTATAAACATATAAATACATATTTCTACTCACCAATACAAGACACTCATACACATACTTAAATACATAAATTTCACTAACTGTGCATTTAACTTTGATGTAGTTCTTGCAAATCCCTAGCATTTAGGTATCTATATGAGATTTAGGATTTGGGAGGTAATTCTCTATAGACAATTTTCAATGATTAATTAGTCATTGGAAGAAATAAGGATATTTCAAAGCTCCATTGTCTTCTAACATCTGCACTTCTGTAAACGTACCATGGGAGAGTGCAATTAATGCTTCACTTAATGGAAACACATTTTTCAATTGTCTGCAAAATCTCAGTTGCATGTTTCTTATATTCTGTGTGCACTATTTCCAAATATTTGGATCTATTAGTGTTGATAAACACTCTCTTCATGAAGGAAGGGCAGAAGAAAGTATCAAGCATATAGAGAAACTAAAGATGCAGGCCTACCTAAATTTAATTTTGCTTCTTGACATTCTAAGAATTGCCTTTGTTCTATTCAATGCTATTTTTTTTAATACTCAGCTCTCAAAATTAGGCATCTCAGAACGATTGCTTTATGCCTTTCGTCTTTTGATAATTTTGGTGGAGATGAAGATTTGAAATTAATTTTTTACCTCTTCTCTTCCTAATCTTACCCATCCTCTCTACCACAAGCTGCAAGTAAGACCAAATATTGACTGAAGGCTCACAATTGCTAACCAAATCATCTGTGTTCAATATCTTGGCTTAAAAAAATAGGATCCTAAATTTTTTATCTAATAATATTGCACAATGGACAGATTTTTAACCAGAACAAATTCAAGTACAGGTTTCAGACCAGTCAAGCCCAGGAGACAAGCAGGAGGCCTGTGCTTCCTCAGCCGTTCTGTCTGCATTAGCCACTCTTGCTCAGGCTCCGTCGACCTGTCAGAGCCATCACAGTGATTGACTGCCCCGGCAGATGTGCTGCTATAACAGGTAACTTGATCATCCAGACCCATCTGTCTCTAAGTCCTCTTCAATTCACACTTTGAAAAATTTAGAGGTTGGGAGGGGTGGAATTCTTTGTTGTGATTTTTTAAAAAAGTAGGCAATCTGTATTTCCCAGAAAGGTTACCCTCCAGTAACTGAATGGGAGGAAATATAGTGCATTTGCACTCTTCAGTGAGATGAGCTGCTTCCAGTGTATATTACTATCAACATTTTCAATTGGCCAACATGTTCTGGGAGTTTTGAAAACCTGGTTTCCAAAACACAATCTAAAGTTAAGGAGCAAATTTTAAAGAACAACCGTGATAATAATAGAAGGATGTTTCAAAGATAAGTTTCCCTATGAGTGAGACAGATGGACTGGTTGTGTGTGGAGAAGAAGCGAATCTCAAGCGATAAGAGCAGCCTAGTGCTTACTCTTCAATACCCATAGCCCAGAAAATGTAGTGAAGTCATTAAGCTGAACTGCTGATTTCATATGGGTCTGGAACAGGAAATGGCAAGGCAAGGCGAGGGTCAAACAGAAATGTTCTACTGTCAGTATTTCTGATAGTTGCTGTTCACCAAAATATTTTGTGTTATGCTTGTGTGCAGAGCATTTTATTCTGCAAGTCAACACCCTGAATATGGAGTTGGTCAGGATCTCATCACAGCTTCTATTAGGAGAGAATATATTCTTGAGGAGATGAGTATCTAACAGTTTTCTGTTTCTCAGGAAAGTCTATTGCCTCCCAACTATCAAGGGATGAACACAGGCTGAGAATGACACAGGTCAATATCCAAGGAACAGTATCATATCAAAGCCATAGAGCAAGGAATAGTGAATGACCACTGACAGAAAAGCAAATGAATTGATTTTTGATATAAAAGAAATAAATATACCAACTGTGCTCATAATGCTATTTGCAGAACCTGAAGAGACAAATGAAGATACAGATAGTTTTTGTTTGTTTTTCAATGCTTTGGCAGATGCTTCACAAACTACCCATACTCATACAAAAAAAAAAAAAAAAAACTGGATTTGGAATATACCAGAATTCACTATTTTTCCATTTCAAAATAAGTTTCTAATAAATAAATTCCCCAAAGTTGTTTTTCTTAGCCAAGTTATTTAAATGAGTTCTGTTCATAATTTGCCATTTTTTATTGACTGGCCAAATTCCATAATTTGTTTTATGAAATTGAACAATATTTCTTCTTCAAAGTTATAGAAAGAATAGAATTTTCAATTTATTTTAAATTAGCAACTGCTATTCTTTCTCCTTTTCAGTGACTTCAGGGAGGTTCCATTTTGAAAGGTAGAGTAGGGAACCATTTGGAAAGAGGCTGTTGAATGTGGTGAAGATTATTTATTATTAAGTGTGGCTGATTTAACAGGATATACTCTTCTATTCTGCCACTTCCTACCTGAAGTGAAAAAAGTCACATATTTGAAAGCTAAATCTATTCAGAACTTACAAGGAGCTGAGAACATGATGTCACCATCGAGGGTAAAACTGAGTCCTGACAGAAATTATTTTGAATAATAACAGTGGTTGTAAATGTTGACAATCATAGCCTGGGCTCAGGGTTGGGGGATGGTGCTGAGGCAAGAAGACCAGAGGTCAAAGCCATTCTGGCTACATATCATGATACTTGCCTTAACATCTTATTTCTAGCATAATTCATTGCTTTTTAGATGAAGAAGTACTTGGTGTTCATCACTGTTTGCCTTGCAGATTGTACAATTACCTCTTTAGATAAAAAGATTTTTTTTTCCTAGCCATGCAGACTGCAGGCTTCCCAAACCACGGAATGAGACATGCAAGTGTTCCCGATAAGGAATGAGGTTCTTTTTAAAACTCGCAAATATTCATCTTTCACATCATGTAACTCACATTCTTAAAAAATGACTGAAGACTTTTCTTGTTTCCATGTGGTTCCTGCTTTCTAAATTTTGTTGCTTGTTTTCTCCTTGGAGTTCTAAATGTTGCTTTAACATCTTTAGGTGTGATATAGATAGATTTAGAGTGATGCAGTTAGCAAGTCTCAAGCTGCGGCTTTAAAATACATTTGAAAGCCTTCTTTTGGAGGAAAACAAGCACTCTCAGAGGAAAGTTACACTTTATTTTGGAAGCATCTCTTGCAACTTTTCTTTCCAAAGGTGTTGAATTTACTATGATTATCAACACGTGTAATTAACTCCAGCTAAGCTTTTTCCTGTACAATACTTCAATAGTAGTGCAGCCTTTAAGTAGCATAAATACTATTTTTTAAGAAGAGATATGTAGATCTATTTATTGAATCAAACACACTTGAATGTTTGAGACACTGTCCTTTTACGTAACACTTATACCGTATGATGGTATGAGCTTGGGCACAATTCGCCTCTGTGCTCTCCCCTGTAACTACAGTACTGTATCTATCTCAACCCTGATCTGGTGATTGTTTATCTCAAAGAATTATAGCCATAGAATTCAGAATACATGCGATCTTAGCAATTTATAACAGGAAAAGTGGCTTCTGCTTATTTGAAGTTCATGTTGTATATTCAATTACTGTTAGCAAGCACTCCACCTACTGGCTTATATGCTGCCAAGCAAGCAGATTCAAGGCAAGCCTCCAGTGGCAAAAGATACTTTCAGCTCTGTAGTATGAATAGAACTACAGCTTCATGATCCCCATGCAGGGTCAGTGGTGAGTTGGCTTGCTGCTTGCCAGGATTAGGATAGTTGTTAATATTTGAACTGGGTAACTGGACAAGTGCGCTGTGAAAGAGGTCCTCAGGGGTTACTTGAATGCTAAGATAGTTCACTGGGTTCTTGTAATCATAACAAAAGGGGAGAATCACCCTCCAGAGTGTCATATGGATGTTTCTTTTTTTGAGTCTAACTCTGACACCCAGCTGGCCTAGAATTTAAGATCCTCCTGTCTCAGCATCTCCAGCACAGAATTCACCACCATTTGAACATGTCCAGCTTAAATACTTCTTTATAGCTCTCTAGATTAAGTACATATGCATATAGATACAAAATGCTTTTGTATAAAACTCTTTTTAAGTGAGATATTTAGTTTCACAATAGGTTAGAATTTTTGACTTGGACATCACTATCTCTTTTCCACCAACATGACATTTTGAATGATAAAGTACTGCAATTGCAATGGAAAAAAATAAAGCTTGAAATTTTCTTTAACTACTGATCCTCTGCGTCATGAACTTTTAGCTGAGCCATCTTTATAATGACTAATTATATGACAGCTAAAGAGAAATTAGTATTAGACATTATAATGAAATCAAGAGAATTAAGCCAGCTTTGTCCCAAAATGTCAACATAAGGTATAAATCATCACCTTCTGCCCACTCCACCCACCAATGTCCATCTTGACATCTCTTTGGAAGGACAATTTACTATGTAATTATTGCCTCTGTGCACATATTATGTTACTTTTGAATGTAGCAATAAACAATATAGTAATTAATGTGAAATAATACAAGAACAAATCAAGGCTCACAGGCTAGATATAAAGGCAAAGCACCAGGGATACTGAAAACAGCCATAACGGAAATGCGAGTTGGAGATGCTCTTCCCAATACTGTCTCAGGGTGTTATGCCGAGTAGAGCTGCAAAAAAATGCTGAAGGGAGAATGTTTCACTGTAGGAAATGTTTCTTGGAGTCAATCGTATTTTACCATCAGTTTCCCATCTCCAGAATGAAGGAAGAAGTATCATATGTTCCTAATAGCATAGGAAGGTCTCTTGACTCCTAAAAGTCTTGAAGTTTGTAGTTAAACTGGAGCACAATATGGCATCAAGGAATAAAACCTTTCCTGCACTAATGAGTTCGTGTGCACTGATGCTGGAAACATTTTTGTAACTGCTTTAGTAACAGCCCAATAGAACTGCACCCCAGATGCATGGATGTCTCTTTTGGCTTTGCAAGGAAAGTTTTCACAGTTAGGGGGAAAAAATCAGTTGCATTAAGCATTTACCCTTCAAAACAGAGACTGAAGAATCTTAACACATGACGACACAACAAAATTTACCTGACCCTTCCAAGCTAAGGAAAACAAGACAGAAGGTCCTCTAGAGAGGCGGTATCATATATATGTTCAGAGCCTGTGCTGCCCATATGCTCAATAGGACTGTTGTATCTCAAAGTTATAATAATTTGCAACGAGGTGCCAGAACCAATTATTAAATATCATATGATCCAACAGAGATGAAATAAAAATATACAGGGTCGATTTTACTGGCTTTGACTATTATAAGGCATTTTAAGTACTCTGAATTTACAGTTTAACTCGAGGGTTGTATTAACGACATCCTTATGCTAGGAGTTTGTTCCCAGCTGAATATCATAAGCTAAATGCAGATGGCATATTTTTCCAAGGACAAAAGGAGTTTTGGCCTTATCCTTTTTTTAAAAAATTTGTATATCAACTCAGGAAAAGGAACATGCTATTATGATATTCTCCACTAATGTAAACCTTTATTCAAAAGCGCAAATGACAGCCAAAAGTACAATTCAAGTGAGAAAAAGGTAGCGTGCGATGGTACTGCACACAACGATACAGTCCCGGCCAAATTGCTGCCTATAGTGTAGAAAAGGGAGATTAAGGCTTCAGTGTAAACACTCGTAATTTGTTTATAATGATATCCATAAAGATGAACATGTGAATGTTTTAAATTCAGGTTCTGGTCTCATGTTAAGGTCACAGTTTTCCCCTTGTTTGTTCTGATTCCTCCCTCACTGAAATCAAGACTGTGTGGAATGGTGTTTGCTTCCAGTAAAGCCGGGCATTTGGAAGACAAGGTTCTTTTTGATATTAGTATTTCAAAAGCGCTTATCAAGTCCCCAAGTCTAGATGTGACTAGAGTGAAACCATCTCTCAGAGAGAATTCTTTGTGAATCAAAGTTGAAGGCAAGCTCTCTGGTGTGAGAGTGGTGTGTCTGCTGAATTCTCAACGTGGTCACTTTGGAGACCATAGCCTCTTGTCCTTGCAGCCCCAGAGTTCAGCAAGCGCAAGAGCTGTTGTCTATACGTGTTATACCACCTGCCAGTTGATACATGAGAAACAAGAAGGGTCATGTAAATCAATCCCTTCTTTTGCTGAATATTTAATGCAGTCTGCTAGAAAGAAAAGCACAAACATTCTACTTTTCCATTGCCGGTCTTCAAAGCCCACTCCCAATCTTCTCGAGGTACCAGTAGGTGAGCTTCGATCGCTGTCAGGGAAAGCACCCACTTATTCCAGATTCTTCACTTTCTGTCTCGGCTTCCTTCCTGTCTCCTCAGATGAAATTTATTTTGGCCACCTCCGAGCAGACTTGTGTGTATATATTTTCAGAGAAATTAGATTTTCCATATGGATTTTTAAATCAGTTTTCAGATCAAGTTCAAAAATATGTAAACTGTTTTGTTGTCAGACCAGGCAGGGACAGAGTATGTCACTCAGAGAAGAGCACCAAATACTATAAGTGATTTTTAAATGAGATAACTAGTGGGTAAGTCAATTAAAGCAGCCAATAATGGGAAACAATTGCCCATCCAAGAGCAATTGCAAGACATTTAACCCAAGAAGAAAGTTGCATTATACGTTTTTATTAAATTGAGGCTAGATTCACACTTATTGTGGTTTGAAATGTGAACCAATATTTTCTATCTTTGGTTTCCTTGCTTTAAGATCTCTTAATGTGTGTAAGATGTACTTCATAATATCATATGACTGTTTTAAGTTTGTAAGTTACTGTTTCCAAAGTTATAATTTAATTTAAATTGACAAATACCCATTAAACTACTGTGCTCTCTCATAAAACAGTATCTAACCTGCGATTAATGTAACAAGACCCTGGATTTTCTAAAACTCCCAAGTCTTTGTCATTTTAACCCTATTTACAACATAACACATCCAATTTTAAAGAGCACTATCATTTAGCACAATGTAAAGTATTAGCTTTCAAAGATGTATGCAAATCCTATTTAAAGCTTAGACCTGCTGCTCCCATAATCTTTATAATGAGGAAAAAGAAAACGATTAAGGTCCTAGCAACCCAAAACATATGCCCACTCAAATCCTTGTGAAAGGGGAGTAAGAATGATATCAGTAACACTTGAAATTGTTTGGCTATCTGAAGACATGGGTCTTGGAAGAAAAGAGACAAAGAATGTCTAAGACTCCAAAGTGCTTATGAAGATGGCAGACAAGAATTCTGCTTTCCAAATGGAAGTCGTCATGAGGATAGTGAGTCCAATGCAAAGACCAATACAACAATTCTGAGTAAAAAGAGAAGACACAAAAACCTCCTCTATATGATCATATTGTGGTACTGCAGAATGGTAATTCCAAAATGTCATCTAGGGAGCAGCCACATGTCTACAGGCTTATTTTCCTTTCTTTCTTCCTTCCTTTTATCTTTTAATTATGAAAAGGAGGGAGAGAAAAAGAGTCAGAGACAGAGACAGAGACAGAGACAGAGACAGAGAGACAGAGAGAAAATTCAAGCCAGAAGAGGGCACTGGGTCGCCTGGAGCTGGAGTTAAGGCAGCTGTGAATGGTCAGTGCAGGCACTGAGCACAGGCCTCTGGTCTTCCACTGAGATATCTTTCCAACTCCAAATATGATAATTTTCTAATACTGAATATTTTTGTAGTTTTTCTCAGCCACCCAAAGAATCCAACTTCCTTTCAGGCTATGAGTTTCATTGCTCTGGGCAAATAATCCCACATGAACAGAGAGACTTGTAATAATGAAAAGGTTTAGTAAGAACAATAACATTGTCATGTAACAAGTTGCATGTATTTAGAACTTACTTGAATAATTGTGTCTATGAGATTTTTAAGATTATCTCAACAATTTTTTCCAACTTTGTAAGATTATTTTTAAATATATATTTATTTTTCTGTGCATGAGTGCCTTGCCTGCCCATATGTATATGCCCCACTTGTGGGGCCTGTTACCTGCACAGGTCCCAGTAGATAGTCAGCTCCCCTGGAACTGAAGTTACAACAGACATTCGTAAGCCACCATGTGGGTACCTAGAACTGAACCTGGGTCCTGTGCTAGAGCAGCCAGTGTTCTTAAATTATGAGTTATCTCTCCATCCCTAGATTTATTTTATATTTTATTTTTGGTCACTTTTGCTTAGTGCTGGAAGTTAAACTCAAGCCCTGAAGCATGTTAAGATTGTACAATGTCACCATACAATCTCTTTATGCATTCATGATACATTTACCAGGCTGATTGCAAACTCAAGATTCTTCTGCCTCAACATCCTGGAAAGGTGAGACTACTGGTATGTGTCACTCACTGCTCCAGCCTCTATGCCCAGTTTCAAAATAAAGTAGTGGATTCTAAGTAGTTGTAGACCATGAAACCAGTGATAGCATAGAGTTTCTTTTACAAGTAACTCAAACTCCCTTGTTTATACTTAAATGTATATTCTGCTTATATTCTAAGTTGCAATCCTTGACGATCAACCATTTAATTTTGAGATTGCAAGTGTTGCAATCTGACTCTAAGTACATGGTTTACTTCCCACCAGTGAGAATGAAGCCACAGCAGGTATTTTACAATGCATTTTTATTTCTTCTTTGGGACTTTAATACATGAATCCATAAAGTGTATTTTGAGCCTATACCCACTTGCCTCAATTTATCCCAGACCACCTTCCAATGGATTTTTGTCTCAATTTTATAACTTCTTTTATTATTTTTATAATCCACTAATTCTAATTAGTGTTACCTTTATGTATATGGATCGAAGGCCATACACTGGAATATAGACAATGTACTAGGGGCCAGAATCCTGACAAAAACTGACCCTTCCTCTCCCAGCAGCCACAGACTGCTAATAGCTCCTTAGTTAAAGGTGGGACTACTGAGCCCCTTCCTCATGTATTCTGGAGTTTTGTCACTAGGACATCTTTCCAGTTTTGAGGATAAAATTAATTAGTAGCAGGACATTATATTCTATATAAGCTGATCAAATATACTCATTGCTATTTTAATAGTAAAGTCTCATAACTTATATGGGCTTTAATTTTATAATAAATATACCAAGAATGATCTCAAGAGAAACATACCAATGTCTGCAGAGCTAAAAACAATTAGTAATGATACCCCAAGCAGTTATATCCAATTTGCCTCTCATACTTTTTCTCTAAATGACCATATCATATGATTTATTCTGGAGAAGCTATTTATGTAGTTGAGTCGACATGTCCTTCTTGTTCCTACTAATAATAAACTCAGATAGAAACAGGAATAGCCATCTATGCAATAAAACATTAAGTTCAAAGACCATTTACAAGGATTTGTAATCCACTGAGGTTTGCTTTAACAGAAGAAACATTATTATTAGGAATTTTGTGCTTTTTTAAAAATTAGTCATCAACATATCACCTAATTTTCTTTCACTGTGTGTCTGACTACTAAAATCAGATGTGTATGTATTTGTTTTAAAATAGATCTTTAGCAAAGCAAAGTTTAATTAAATTGTTGTAAAAATGGCTGCCTTGCTTGAGTGAAATAGAAGCAACTGGGTAGTTTCTACATTTTAGTACAAGAAAATTTTGGATCCCAAGTTCAACAAGTGGAGAAATCAAGTTCAATGCTTTGTGCTAAATCAGGTTGAAAAGAGATCTGGCAAAGAAAGGTGATTAAATGGTATAAATATTAGAGAAACTACAACAGTCAGGTCAGAAAAGTCGTGAAAAGATAAATTGCAGTGAAAGAGTGTTTCTAGGCAGCCAAGGATCAGCTGGCTCACTGCTGTCATAAAGTGGTCCATGCCATTTCAGAATCACGCATACTCACCTATTCACCAGAGGGGAGAGAGAGTCACACCATATCAAAGACCATGGCAGATCTCTAATAGATGCTTTGTTGGCCTTGATTTTAATTAAGTGCGTACTGAAATTTAAGTAAAATATGTTTCAATATTTATTCATTTGTGGGAGGGAGGATTTTTGTATGTAGTATTTATGTTTTCTGAAAGAGTACAATGCTGCTAAGTTTAAGATGTTTAGAAAGAGGATGGAAAAGTGGTTCAATACTGAAGAGGACATACTGCTCTCTCACAAGATCCAAGTTTGGCTCTCAGGATCGACATCCTGCAGCTAATGATCACCTGGAACTTCACCTTCTGGAGGGATCAGATGCCTCTCCAGGCACCCTACACTCACTCATTTGCACATATTTGAGCATACATGCAGTTAAAAATAATATAAATCTTTAAAAATTAAAAGATTACATAGAAAAATGTTAATTCAACTAGCAAATATCTCTCACTGAACAAGAGTGAAATGAATATATTGAAAGGAGATTGCTAAATATAAGCAGAATATTTAGTTTCCATATATAACCAAATGAAGGCACCTACTGTATAACTATGTATACTAGTCAATCCAAAGCATCTAGTATCAAAATAGTTAAAGTAATTATGCTGTTGTTATAATATTAATCAATAATTTACTTTTAGAGACAGTGAAGTGGCTTCTTGAATAAGAGAGCTTACCATGCAGTCCTGGTGACCTAAGTTCAATTGTAGGAATATATGTTAAGATGCAAGGAAAGAACAGACTCCCATAATTTGCTCTTTAACTTCTGTGTGTGTGTGAAGGCATCACACCCTTTCTCTCCACACACACACACACACACACACACACACACACACACACACACACACACACGCCACAATAATAATAAATAATTTGTCTTAGGAGACAAATTTACTTTTGGAGAAAAGTCTCTTGATGCCCCATTCCTAGCTAAGGAACTAAGGGTAGATGGTGGTTGCTGAGAAAGGCTGAGTCACTTATTTGGCAGGATCAGTCATTGGTAGGTTGGCCATTTCTCAGCGAATGATCACACAAACATGCATGTATGCCAGGCACTAGTTAGACTTAATAGACTATAAAGAAAAGACATGAGGTGGGGGATAGAAAGAAAATATGTTGGGGACACAAAATGAGATAGAATGTTGTAAATAGAATTCAGATTTTTCAAGGGAATGGGAGATGGATATGGCCAAAACACAAAGCATGTATAAGAATTCTTGTAACTTAGTGTTAATAAAATTTAAACTACATTATAATTTATATTCTTTTCATGATTCATAATTAGTTTTATTCCAGTTACCCTTCTACTCTTGCAGAAAAAACAACAACAAGCAAACAATGTTTTAAAATTGTGGTCTGCTTTTGAATATATCGTTGCTTTGGAATAAACTAACTAGGAAACAAAGCATTATGTTTACAGTGAGAATCTGACGATCATTAATTCACTTTTATCTTAATAAACCTTAAACACTCAGAAGATAGTAACTATAAGGTTAAATCAGCACATATATTATTTTCCATTTGGCATTTTATTTTTAAGTTTTTGGGCATCCATATAAGGTTATGTTTGCAAACATCTCTTAAATGATGTCACACATAAGATTGCTAAGATGATACTAGTTGCATTTACTAGGAGTTGCACTAATAATAACTAGATATAAGTAAACACTGCCATTACATTAAATCTATATTAGTATCTGTATGCATTTCTTGTATAGTAGGCACTTTAGTAGCTGAGAAGTTTCCCAAGCCCCACAATGGAGAATTATTTGATAATAAAAACAAGATCAAATAGGGTAAAACATTGTGAATATTTTTTTTTTCGTGACAGGGTTTCCCTGTTTAGCTTTGGAGCTTGTCCTGGAAGTATCTCTTGTAGATCAGGCTGGTCTCTAACTTTACAGAGATCCACCTGCCCCTGCCTCCCTAGTGCTGGTATTACAGGCATGCGCCACCACCCAGTTACATTGTGAAGGTTGAGGTCATATGTTTTGTTTACATTAAAATGCTCTTGTTTGAATGGTATACCTTCAAAATCAGTAAAACCTACTCTCAGAATGAGTTATTGCACTACATAGATTAATTTGGATAACTCCACATTGACTAATAATCTGCTCATTGATACACATTAAAATTATTAAATCAGTATTTATGCCTCATATGCAAGTCCACATATACAAACTTACTAAGAGGACATGTAAATGTGCATGAACACAGTGGTATCTGCCTCATCTTCTGGCACTTAGTCAACACTTAATATTCATTTAATAAATCAATCAATAACAATGTATCACTATATGATTAAGTTTAAACTCAACTTTTCAGTAGCAAACAGATTAATGCCACAGGATGTACACTGAGTAATTTTTTGAATTTCATTGTCTCTCACATTATTAAATAATTATAGTCCACTGATACACAAAAATGATCTTCATGAACTCTCATTTCTAAATAAGTAACATTATTAAAATATTTAATGAGCTTTCACTTGGAGATATTGTTATTGTTTCAGCCAAAGAATAAAAACAAATGATGCTGTAACTGTTTAAAAAGTTGCCAGTTACTCGATGACTCTGAAAAGCCTAAGATAACTGCAATGGACCCCTTAGCCATACTGTTAATTTAGATTACATAAAAGATAATCAATGTATATTAATTTTGAAGACCACAGTCCTTGAAAAATCAATATAAATATCATTTTCAATGCCATTTAATTTACACGAGTTGACTACTCTATCCTTCTGCAGTTGTATTTTTGTTTTGCTCAATGGATTGAGCACTATGTGTTGTTTTAAACAGATGTGACATGGAGTATACTGGAGAACAATTTATAATTTCACTAAGAATTTTAAATGAACTTACTCTAGAATGAATTATCCATTATAAGCAGACAGACACTTTAGAACATGATACCAAATGCAAGGAAAATTACTTAAAGTATCAATTACATTTAAAATGATGAAATCAATAACAATATTTTCTCCATGATTCTTTTTTTCTGATAAGCAAGAATCTTTTCTTTAAAGCCACATTAAAATTTAATCACAATCTGTGTGCTTTAGCAATTGCTAATTTCTGGACAGCTGTCTTCTGCTTTGTTTAAGTCTTACATTTCTTCTATTTAAGTTATGCCTTTTAATAGCTGGATTAAGTACATTTAAAAATGGATTATTTGAATCTGATCATGTTTATCACCTTCCAATAGTAGCTTTTGCTTTTACGTTACTTCACAGTAATATGACCTGGAAGAAAGACTTCCTGGCCCCAACCAACTGGAATGTATGTTAGTTTTATAATTCTGTTTTGACCTTATTTTCTTTCAAATTTCTTGTGAAAAGACCGTGTTTGTGGAAAACATAGAAAAATACTAGGCTGCTGGCTAGAATCTCTGCCATCAGCATCACTAACCCAGGCCCTAGCATATTTGTTTGCCACACATTCAATAATGAAAATGTATATTGAGTGCTTTAAGAAATAGCTCTTAAAGGCGTTTACTGGCATACTTAAAAATATTACTTAACTCTAAGAACCATCTCAGCTATGGAAACTGAATGTATATGACCTCCTTTATATTTAAGATGTTAAGTCATCACTATGTATCAGCATTTAGTATCACAGAACAGATTATATCACATCAGTTTAGCAATTATTGCTGTCCCAAACTTCTCCCATTGTGTGTTTCATGAGACAGGAAAGGGTTATCTTTCAAAGTGCTTCCTCTTACTACATTTCTCCTTTAATCCCTGAACATCACTATCCAAGATGGGAAGTGATGATATCATATTTATGATCCTATGACTATTGTAAAGGATCAATATGCTCAATGTTAGGCTAGCATTTAGGGTATGAAGGATAAAATAGCTGGTACAGTGGTCATATGACATTGCCTTGTGGTAAAATATTTTTATTGTGTTGTTTTAATGTACTCAGCCAAATCAATAAGTTTAACTGCATTTGCAGGGATTCAGACCAATGAAATTTATACCTATACAGGAGCATAACATATTCGATGATATTTACTTCTATCTTTGCATCAGATGCTAATTAATTAAATACTTCTGCTAAAATTAATAAATAAGTAATAATTAGATAAACACATTGCAAAAACATAATTTGAAGGAAGCAGATTGAAGTGGCTTGGGAATATAAGTAGCCATATAGTATGTCAATTAAGAGAAAAACTGAAATATTCAAATATGTCCACAATATGTCCAAATATGTCTGCAATATGTCCAAATATATGCACAATATTGCAAAATTTAAAATGGTGCATATTTTAACATATATAGAAGATGGAACATGGACCTTTACATGGGTTGTTTAAAAATTATTAGTAATGGCAATTTGAAGGTGTAACTCATATGAAATTCAATCAAGTCAAAACATGTTCTTTTGATAACATAATTTTAGATATGTGTAAATTATATAGGACAGGTAGATTATTCAACCATAAGTGACACTTGATTCCTGTAAATAAGACTGCTTTTGGTGAAGAAGAAGGTAGTAGAATAAGCATGCCTTACAATGATGTGGCAAAGCCATGTGCAAAATATGTCACATTTTTAGTTTCAAAAACATGTCATGAAGAAATTTAAGATGCATGCTATAAAGCATGCAGCAAATTTAGTTTCATTTCCCTTGAAGCACAGTCCCTGTCTGTGACCAACATCAGTGCTGTTTTCATCTGCATTTCCTCCTCACCCTGCCCCATTGTCTTTGGTATTTTATATTCCAGGCTGTCACTTTTAAATGTTCAGGAGTTAAAACTGCTTATTGTGAAACAAACCTAGAAATTCATAAAATGGTAAATTCTTCAGGGAATTAATTTGAAATAAAGCCATTTTAGCATACTCCCCAACCCCGAGTAATTTTCTTCAAATCTCTTTTCTAAGGTTGGATTTTGACACTATCCCCTTTTTTGACTATACATTACTCCTCCTATTACTAAACTCGGTGATTTGAAAGCGTTTTTTTATTTTACTGCCTCTAGCATATTAGATTAAAAGGAAAAGGTGAACATTTTAGTGTTACATAAAATCTTAAAGTGACAAAGAGTTAAGCTAAGAATTTCAGATGAATATACTAGCAGTTTGCCATTCTGACGGCAAAAGCCAAGCTAGTGCTTAAAAAAATGCAAGTTTGAAAAATGCAAATGGTGTTATCCAAATATGCAGCCATATGTCCATAATACACACATTTTTGGGAAATTTTTTATAAAGATTTCTATCACAGAATTGTATCTCAAAATGGTAGGAGTCTTGTTTTTTTATATTGTGCTACCAAGAAGATGGTATGATGTTGAAATTATATTTCACAATCTTCTATATATATTATGGTGGGAAATACAGTATTTTTAGGTTTTCAGAGAAATTTGGCTCTACATACTAATAATTCATTTTGAGTCGATGCTCTACTTCATCTATAATACAGTTAGCAACATTGTCCAAAATATCCAGATTTTAGTCATGATTTTTTTTCTGTCCGACAACTGAAGTTTAAGACAGCCTCTTCAAACAAGCTAACAGTTCTTGGAAGTAAATGTGTATTACTAAGGAAAAATATAATTAGCTTGAGTACTGATAAGCTGTGAAATTTGGATAACCTCTAAGCAACTTTGCTCTGTTGATCACAGCATCCGCAACAATAGGAAAGGGAAGCCAAATGCAAATGGAGAAACCTCCAACAGGAAAATATCAATTAATCTTTCTCAATGGAGTTGAAGTATGTGTAATCCCCTCGTTAAATAGTTTGAACCTTTCTCAGAGTAAACAAAGAAGGGATAGTGAGTGAAGCTGCCTCACTTGTTTACATGGGGAATCTTCAAGAGGCTTAGGCATAACCTCTCAAGACAGAGGGCTTCTTTGCCAGTAGCACTAATTACCCCCCTTTAACCTTATTTGTGTAATAAAAAGGCTGCTGTATTCAGACTTAACCTAAGATACTTCATAACACAACAATATTTTGTTCTTAAACCAATACATTAAAGTATGTTAAAAAAAATCTGAGATCCTCACCAGCAAGTAAACCAAAAACCAATGTCTAATATATGTTTGGCTAAGTCTTTATTTTCTCACACCTCCTAATAAAGAGCTATTTCTATTACAAGCAACAGGGCATGATGACTGCTAGAGATGGTTCTAACTATGCATGGGACTATTTCATCACCCTCAGACCTCCTATTCTAGGAAATTTCTGGGTTGGACAGAAGAGAAGCCTAGAATTAACATGTGTTGTGTCATCTGCCAACCAGTTTGTCCTTGATATTGAAGTAATATGAAAGTAAATGCATTCTTTAGTTTTCTTGTCAAAATGCTAGCATAATTTAGAAGTGGCCTGATGCTTTCAAATATTCGTATGATGCTAGTTTACATCAGAAGTCATTAATCACCAACTGCAAACATTTTTTTTTTTTGAGTACCAGATAGACATCTACAGGAAAAGGTGGAAAATTTTAGAATGATATGTAACTGGAGTCCACATTTCTTACTAAGCTATTTATAATCTTGGTATTTTAGTGAGATTTCCTGTGACTGAATAGATATTAATATTAATAAAGATGTAAATGAACTTGGATATTAACAAAGCTAATATTAGTAGATATTAATAAAGTTGGTGTTAGTAGATACTCGGGGCAAAAGCACTAATGTTCTTCCTAAAGTCTTCTATATATAACAAGTTAGGAATACCACAGTCGGTGGCATGTAAAATAGTAAAGATGTAATCAAAGACATGAATAAGAGACAAGGAAATGAAATTCTTAAACAATTCTAACTTTACAGAAGCATCTTTCTATTATCCCCCTGCTACTCATTTTCAACAATTCATGTGCATGATGCTATGTCATACTTTCTCTGGATTCTGCTCTATGTGTTAAAACATGAAATGATCTAAGAACACACATGGGCTCAGCACACAGGAAGACAGTAACTTCACATCTATTATCTGTGGCTACTATTTTCTTTAATTCTACAAATATCATCATGTATTTTGAAGTCAAATTTCAAGAATTTAATTAAGTAATAAAGTCTGGACAATTTACACATTTTTCTATTCTTAGACAACTACAATATTCTGCTGGATGAAACTTTAGTAAATTGAGAAAATTGAGAGACTCATATAGCTTTATCAATTACACTCTTTGTTTTAGAAGTATCTTGGAAACCACATGTATTTAAATGTTATGCATGTGTTTCTATTTCTATTTGAATACTCTGTCTGCCACATAAAATTTAGAAATATGGCTTAAAAAATAGATATGGATAATGATATGATAGTAGGCAACTTACTTAGTTACAGCTACCTCATGCATAATTTAGAGAGGTTTTTATTAAAACATTCAATGAACGATTTAAACCTTGAGAATCTATGGATAGACCATAACGACATTTATATAGTATTAAGATTGGTACACCAATTGGTATTACTTATTCTTATTTATCTGTATGTGTCTCAATATTTTATTTATTATTTACTGATGGAAATTTTATTTTAGTCTGATAAGACTCTGGAAAAATAACATACACATACATATGTGAGTTTGCATACAAATTTAGTCAAGACTATGTTAGTCACTATCTGCCATAATTCCAAAATTGATAATAACCCTGAAGAAAAAAATAGAACTTTATTTTAATAAAATATATGCAGTAGTTATTCTAATGGTGTAGTTAATAGTTAAAAACAGAATGAATTATTTGTAGAGATGTAAAAACTCACTATGCGTAGGAAAACTTAGTCAAAGTTTACCTCTGTTTTGCTCTGTGTGGTTGATGAAATTCCACAGAATCTAAATACAAAAGACATAATACTTATTAAAATCACACACAAAATATTCCTCTGCCCTTATGCTTGTTTATTTTTTCCAAGTTTATGTTTGTTAGAGATTGCCTATTATTGGAAAATTAATTAAGAAATGTATTTACACCTACACAGCCACCCATTTGCTTTCAGAGAGTGTGGAGTGCTTTCTCTTGGTTAAATGAGCGGTGTGTTGGCCAATTAGAATACACTTTAAATTGAGCTGATTTGCATATTTCTGTATCTACTATCAAAAGGCAATTGCAATGCCACTCATACTTCATTTTTTTCTGGAGAGACTTTGTGTGATTGCAATGACTATAACTGAGAAGAACTATTACACAGTAAATATGAAAAGTGCTGACTCATATCTTCACTTTAGTTTGTGTTTCTTAGGAATGTTTCTGATCTTGAAACAACAGTTATTTTTCTATCTTTTTCAAAATGTCTGTTCCAGAGTGATGCAACTACAAAATACAAAAATGTATTCAACATATTACACAATAGAATGAAAAAATTGAGTGTTAAATACTAATATGTAGCTTTTCTAGCTTTAAATCTTTCACAAATTGTTAGTATGAGCTGACAACTAAACCAGTAATTTTATTATCTTTCTAATTTATATTATTTGCAATGTGAAAAACAACATTAGAATTTGTATTCCCAGTGACACTCTTAAACATAATATTTTCACAATATGGTCATATTATATAAAATATAAATCAAAAAATCCTCGTTGCTTACAGTCATATTTCTCAGAGTAAGAAAACAACATTTTGCTGGATCTTGTGGTAGACTGATTCCCATTTTCCTAAGGAATCGCCATATTGATTTCCAAAGTGGCTGTACAAGTTGGCACTCCCACCAGCAGTGGAGGAGTGTTCCCCTTTCTCCACATCCTCTACCGCATAAACTGCCATTGGTGTTTATGATTTTAGCCATTTGACAGGAGTAAGATGATATCTCATAGTTGTTTTGATTTGCATTTCCCTGATAGCTAAGGATGTTTAACAATTTCTTATGAGTTTTTTAGCCATTTTAGATGCCTCTAATGAGAATTGTTTATTTAGTTCTGTACCCCCTTTTTAATTGGATTATTTGGTGATTTGCAGACTAGCTTCTTGAGTTCTTTATAAATTTTGGAGATCAGCCCCCATTGGATGTGGAGTTGGTGAGTATCTTTTCCCATTCTGTGGGCTGCCATTTTGTCTTGTTGACTGTGTCCTTTGCTTTTCATAAGCTTCTCAGTTTCAGGAGGTACCATTTATTAATTGTCAATCTCAGTGTTTGTGCTACTGGTGTAATGTTCAGGAAGCTGTCTCCTGTACCAATTAATTCAAGGGTGTTTCCCACTTTCTCTTCTAAGAGGTTCAGTGGGGCTGGGTTTATGCTGAGGTCTTTGATCCATTTGGACTTAAGTTTTGTGCATGGCAATAGGCATGGATCTATCTGCATGAAGTCTTCTACATGCCAGCCTCCAGTTATGCCAGCACCATTTGTTGAAGATACTTTCTTTACTCCATTGTATAATTTTAGCTTCTTTGTCAAAAATCAGGTGTGCATAGGTGTGTGGGTTAATATCAGGGTTTCCAACTGGATTTCACAAGATCCAGAAATTCCACTCTTAGGCATATACCCAAAAGAAGCACATTCATACAACAAGGACATCTGTTCAACCATGTTCATAGCAGCATTATTTGTAATAGCCAGAATCTGGAAGCAACCTAGATGCCCCTCCACTGAAGAATGGATAGAGAAAATGTGGTACATTCACAAAATGGAGTACTACTCAGCAGAAAAACAAAACAAAACAAAACAAAAAACAATGGAATCTTGAAATCCACAGCCAAATGGATGGAATTAGAAGAAATCATTATAAGAGAGGTAACCCAGTCAGAAAAAGACAAACAGGGTATGTACTCACTCTTATATGGATTTTAGACATAGAGCAAAAGATTATCAGCCCACAATCCACACCGCCAGAGAAGCTAGGAAACAAGGAGGACTCTAAGAGAGATATGCATGGTTCCCTGAAGAAGGGGAAAGGGACAATATCTCCTGAGCAAATTGGGAGCCTGAGTGGAGGGGAGATGGAGTCAGGAGAATGAGAAGGAGAGAAGAGGAGGGGTGAGGAGGACATGAGGGAGCAGGAAGTTTGAGTTGGGGAAAGAATAGAGGAGAGCAAGATAAGAGATACCATAATACAGGGAGCCATTATAGGTTTAAAGAAATTCAAGCACTAGGGAAATATCTGTTGATCTACAATGATGATACCAACTAACAATCTAAGCAACAGAGGAGAAGCTACCTTAAATGCCCTCCCCTAATAATGAAATTGATGACTGACTTATATGCCATCCTATAGCCTTCACCCAGCAGCTGGTGGAAGTGGTAGCCGACACCCATAGCTAAACACTGATTGAACTGGAAACCAGTTGCAGAGTAGTCCAGACAAGGCAGGTGAAACCCACAGAAACAGCTGACCTGAACAAGGAGGAACTCATAGTTCCCAGACTGATTCTGGGAAACCAGCATGGGACTGATCCAGACCCCATGAATGTGGATGTCAGTGAGCAGACACTGAAAATCTATGGGGCCTTTTGTAGTAGATCAGTACTTATCCCTAGCATAGGAATAGACTTTGGGAGCCAATTCCACATAGAGGGATACTCCCTGAGCCTAGACACAAGGGGGTGGGCCTAGACCCTATCCCAAAGGATATGACAGACTCTGAAGACCCCCTAAGGAAGGCCTCACCCTCCCTGGGGAGCAGAAAGTGTATGGGATAGATAGGGTGTTAGTTGAGGAAGCAGGGGAGGAGGGGAGTCAGAGGAAACTGGGATTGACATGTAAAATAATCTTGTTTCTAATTTAAATAAAAAATGGAGAGAAAACCCCACAACATTTTAGTTGTCTTTTGTTTTGTTTTTTTGTTTTGTTTTGTTTTGTTTTTTGTTTTTTGTTTTTTTGGTTTTTCGAGACAAGGTTTCTCTGTGTAGCTTTGGAGCCTATCCTGGCACTCGCTCTGGAGACCAGGCTGGCCTCGAACTCACAGAGATCTGCCTGCCTCTGCCTCCCGAGTGCTGGGATTAAAGACGTGTGCCACCAACGCCCAGTTTAGTTGTCATTTTTAATGGGACAGATTCTACCCCCCCCCCAAAAAAAAAAGACATCAGAAAAGAGAAAATTAGACCATTTACTTTGGAACTGACAAACTGATGTTTCAAAATATGAAAAATACAGTGGGACTAGCAGGAAATACTCATTGATTTGAATAAATTTTTTATACATTGCTCACCACTATCACAAACCACACTAGCCAACTGAGCTACCAATGATGGAGACATGAAGATGAAGGTTGCTCTGTACACAGAAAACAGCTCAGTAATTGAATTACCTCAGGAACATCAGAAGAAGTGGATATTTGTTATCTGATTTTACCACATCAATCCCTGTGATATCTTTGAAGAAAATGTAAGAGTTAAAACTTTAGACTCATCATTTAAAGGAAAAGGAGAAAACCCTGTTAGGCCAAACTGTGGACAAGGCTCCTTGAGCAAGTGCTTTGCTGCTTGCCTTTTTCAACAAGATGAAAGAATGCAGCCATCCTCTTTCAGTCCTGCATCCCTTGCTGTCATAGAGGGGTGATGAAACATCTAAAGGGGGCAGAGAAAAAGCCATATGAGTCACCAGTTGGAATTTGATCAGTGCTTTCCTCAAAACTTTCTGTGACTCATCCATACTTCTTTCTCCTCCACAGAATTGCATGGTAAAGTCAGTCTCTTAGTCACTCAATCAAAGGGGAACTGTAGTTGAGCTCTTTTCTAAAAATGAAGTCATAAAATTTGTTGGGTGAAAGATAATGAACTCTTTTAAATTAATGTACTTTTATCCCTAACAAGACAAAAAGGAATCCTAATAAAATATGTCTACCTAGATGCACAAGTTTCTTTATTTTTAGGTTTACTTTGCTATGCTTACCTCAATTTCATTTTGTGACAAGCTTCCACTGTGTGGATTGGGTTGGTTTTGAACTTCCATCCTTCTGCCTCACCCTACAAAGTATCGGGATTACAAGCAAATGTCACCACACCTCACTTGTAATATAAATAAGCTTATTTCCATTATGATTTGAGAACAAAAAAAACATGTTTTTTTCTCCAATTCTGTAATAGTTGAAAACAAATATTGTAACAATCCAAGTGAATTCTTTGATTTTTTTCTTAATAATGTTGTGATATGTAAAATACAGGGAAGAAACATAATTAGCAGAGCTGTGTGAGTGTGTGAAGAAGCTACATCCCAGGCTTCTATAATGTTCACTCTCATGTAAATATTAAGAACTCTACTTGTGTTACTGAGTATTATATAGCATCCACTGATTTCTTTTAATGCACATTAGAACCTACAAATTCTTGTGATGAAATACAAAATGTTCTATGTGTTTATCTCATATACATGCATATATATATATGTATACTTATAAGTTTATAAATGTTTCTCCATGAGAGAGGGGCAATTAACTTTATTGTAAGATAATAGAAAAATACCTTATCTGACTTAAGAACACTAGCTGGTTTTTCAACAGCCATATCTTATCTATACTCAAATAAATTTTTAAAAACCAAATGCAGTAATGAGCAAAATAAAAAGAGAGTTGCTGTATAACTCAAATAATCTACGTTCCTTTGTGACTAAAAAGTTATAAAAACGACATTGTAGGTAAAATGGTTAGAGGAACTAGAAAATGATCATTTCTTTCCCTGATTCAAGTTTATAAAGAATATTTAGTAGATTCTGTAACCTTTGACTGATATATGCCTCTCTCTCTCTCTCTCTCTCTCTCTCTCTCTCTCTCTCTCTCTCTCTCTGTGTGTGTGTGTGTGTGTGTGTGTGTGTGTGTGTGTGTGTGTGTGTGTGTGTGTGTTTGATGGCTGCCATTTGACATCGATTTTAACAGTGGAAAAGACCAGTTGTCAAATGGTCAGAGCTCAGTATGCTTTTGGTCTAGCAGATGACTCAATCATTTTCCAGGGCTTTAGATTGACAGGAACATGTTCAGCATGGAGCCAAGGACCCTGGATCTTTAGAGCGTTGCTTTTAAATATTCCCTGCTTTTTGAAGGAAGTTCAGTGAATAAAGCTGTGGGATCTGCCCCTGCACAGAAAGATTTTCTTCAAAGTTCAGAGAGTAGAATCATTTTGACCTTTGTCACAGAGCAGGAAATGAAGAGTAGCACCATGTGTTTTGTTCATCCTTTCCCTGTCCATGATTCTGAGTTGTTGACCTTTCTGTCTTCTTCTATACAAGAGAGATGACCTCATTTTATCTCCCTAATCCTCCCATAGAAGCACTGAACCTAACTTCTTGGGGTTAATTGTCTGATCCTTTTCGGCTATCTTCCTACACAAACTTTTTGTTCTGTTAGAATCTGCATCTCCTTGTTTACTGAATGCCCCTTAGTTGGATTTTAGTTAAACAAACATTAGCCAAACAAAGGTACAAGCTTTTAGATAAACAGATAGGTGATAGACAGACAGATGATATATATCAAGGGCATATATATCTCAGTGATAAATATCCTTCCTTTCACCCTTACCTCAAAATTAGATGTGCTATCCCCTTTGATAAACATTTAAAATATTCTGTCCAAAGATGAGCTAAACTATTTTCAACTGAGAACTTAAGTTCTGAATTTATTGTTTAGCAGAATATTATAAAGTGCACCAATATAAATAAATCCTAATTAATATCTGAATTATTTTGATGTTTATCTTAAAAATGTCAGTTTCAGTGCAATTTAAAGTTAAATATTATTTACTATGTACATCTTTGTTTTGATAAACAAAAGTTTTATTCTACCTTGAGTATGCACAGTTCACTAGAATTCCATTAATTGGCTAAAGTATTCAAATATTGCTTAACCCCACTGAGTTTCCTCTCACCACATGCATGGTGGCTGTCTTTCTAGGTTACTTTTCACCATATTTTGAGTCAGAGTCTCCAACTGATCGTATATGTAGCTTATATATTTGCTGAGATGGCAGGAAAGTTCCAAGGATCCTCTTTCCTGTGCATACCAGACCTAAGATTACAAGTGTATATTGCTATGCTAGGCTTTCTACATAAGTGCTGGGGGTAAAATTTAGGTCCTCCTTCTACATGTCAAACTCTTTATTCACTAAGCCATCTCCCCAATGCTAACCTACCTATTTTCTGAGATAATAAACATACAAAAATGGGTAAATACTTTGTAAATTGGCAAACTTGACAATTTCCAGCTGATACACAGTTTGTGTTTTTTGAGTGCAAAATCTTATTGATGCATGGCTTTATGGATACTTATAAGTTGTCTCAGTTAAGGTTATTATTCCTGTTATGAAACACCATTACCAAAGCAACTTGGTGAGGAAAGGTTATGTTTGGCTTATAGTTTATTATCATTGTTCATCATGGAAGAAAGTCAGGACAGGAACTCAAAATACAGCAGGAACCTGGAGGCAAAAGCTGATGCAGAAGCCATGGTGAAGCGCTGTTTTATTGCCTTGCTCCTAATGGCTTGCTCAGTTTGCTTTCTTATAGAGCCAAGGACCACCTGTCCAGGAGTGTATCTACCCACAATGGTTGGACTCTCCCCATGATCCCTAATTGAGAAAATGCTCTACAGGCTTCCTGACAGCCTGATTTAATTTGGGAATTTTCTCAATCTAGGATCTCTCCTCTAATATGACTATAGCTATTATCAAGCTGATATAAAGCTAACTAGCACACAAGTATAGCCTTACCACAATGACCATATTGCCAATGCATATCAACAGTCTTTCTTTTTCCAAACATAGTCACCCACAAGCACTTATACTATGAGATTGTACAGATGAATTCCTACATGAAGCAAAACCTTGGCCCTTTACATATTGGGGTTTAATCTAGGTGTAATAATGGCAGTGACGATGGCAACAAAATACTCTACCAAGTACAGCTTTGATACATCTTAAACTGTTTGGAGAAAATGTCATCCTCAGTATTTCATCCAGGAAGCATAGAACAAAACTAACTCAAATCCATGATACTCCAAAGCAGAATCAATAACTTTTGTTATTTGTCAACATAAAATACTAGTACATAAGCTCTAAATATGGATGTCTTCAGGGTGGACTTAGAGATTCATGCGTTGAGATTCATGAAAATCAAACTCAGAAGAAAATAGCAAGGATCTTCCTCTTATACTTGTTACAATGGCAAATTTTGATCATTTCATTGTACTTAACACTGGGAATTAAGCTTATCTTGCACTAGACCCATAGCAATGGAGGTATATGGAAAGCTATCTATGAGAAGGAGATATTATAAATGCTTCTGGGGGTTATGCCATTAGGTTACAGGGCATTTCTACAATGTAATAATTCAGAAAATTTGTGGAAAATAGTTCAATATCAAATAGGGAGTGAGTGTTCTTTAATTTTTTAAATTTAATTATATTTATGAACGAGTGCTCTGCTTGCATTATGCTCCTGATGTTCATCTCGTGCTTGTGGAGGCAGGACAGAGTTGGGTCCACAAGAACTGAAATTACAGATGGTTTTCAACTAGGAATCAAACCATAGTTCATTAGAAGAGCAGCAAATGATCTTAGCCAAAGAGCCACCTTTTCATCCCCTGGGTTAATGTTTTAATGCCAGTCTTAGAAAAGGAAAAACAGAAAAACAGCATGAAAAATAGATGAAGAATCACATTTGCATCTAATAAACTACATTCTCAAAAATGGCAAGACAAGATAGTAGAAACATAACAAAGATTTTCTATACTTAAAATGACTAGTTATTTTCATAACCTCAACATCTTTATCTTAAAATATCTTAAAATTCATATTTATTGTTTCATAAAATGAAGAACAGGAGAAAAATAACAGTTAAAATTCACATATTTGAAAATAATTATATACTGTGACATCTTTCTAGGCTGAGAAAATTCCAAGTTTACTTTTGTTTTAATTTGAAGTTTGAATGTAAAGCTGCATCTTGGTCTATGCCACTTTCTAAATAAGTGAGCCATAAGGGATAAAACTCTTGTTTGATAACAGAAAATATACTAATAGTTTCATAACTGGGGCTTGCACATCATGAGTATAGAAATGACTCCTAATTGATTGCCTTGGATTATTCTCAAGGTGAGAGGTACAGTAGAAATGTCCCAAGGTATTTCAGCTATCTTCTAAATTAACTCAAAGTACAAGCAGAACATCCAGAGCCTGTTGACTTCTCAACCAATGTGGATGGGGTACAAAAAGACTCAGAGGACTTAGCGACTTTCTAAATTGAATACAAGTTAGCCAAACAGCTAACATCACTTTATGTCAAAAAATGAGCCATATATCTTCACTGTGATTATACTTTAGAGCATGATAAACCATTAAGCAGCTTATCTATCTGTCAACCAATCAGAATATTAGTATCTTGAAGTTTTAAGGGTCTTTTTAGGCCCTTTAATTAAAATTTCTACTGAGTACCCATAACATTTTTATGTCTCTGTTAACAATTTGATTTGATATCCCTAATAGATGGTTAATTATTAATTTGGGGGAGAATAACTACTTTTGTCTTTAGAGTGATCAACAGAAAAATATTTTATATTGTAAGATTTATTGATCATTTTTCATTTTAAAACCATCTTTTCTTATTTTACATACCAATCCCAATTCCCACTCCCTCCCCTCCATTTGATATCCCCACCCTCCACCCACTCCACCTCCCATCATCTCTGAAGAGGGTAAGGCTTCCCATAGGGTAAAGAAAATGTGGTACATTTATACAATGGAGTACTACTCAGAGGGGAAAACACACACACACACACACACACACACACACACACACACACACACACACACACACAAAACAATGACATCACAAAATTTTCTGGCAAATGGATGGAACTAGAAAAAAAATCCTGAGTGAGGTAATCCAGACCCAGAAAGACAAACATGTTATGTACTCATTCATAAGTGGATATTAGATGTAAAGCAAAGGATAAACAGCATATAGACCATGACCCCAGAGAAGCTAGGTAACAGGGAGAATGCTAATGGGTAAGTAAAATATTTTCATATTACAAAAGAAATACAAACTGTAATTTACTATTTCAAGGTCTTTCAGTGGGAGAATAAAAACATGCAACTGCCAAAAAACTATGGTTAGCATCTTGAAAAGAGTGGGGATCCAGAGAAATCATCCAGGCTATCAGATTAACAGAAGATTGGGAGAAGCCCTACAGACATAGCACACTTGGATTAAATGTTAAGGCAGAAACAGCAAGTTATAAAATTGTTTTTAAATAATTATCTGAATTATGTAAAGAAAAGGTGAACAGAACAAGAAAAGAGACCAATATATAAAGCCTGGGTCTCTGGCACAGTGATATGTAGTTTTTAAAAATGTAGTCAGGAGAACATGTAATAGTTTGACACACAGGGAGGAAAAAGTCAAAACACCCAACAAAATGTTTGGCACCTAGAAAAAAACAAAGTGAGTATACTAGAGGAAAAAAAATCCCCCACCCAGTCAACCCACTCTAGTTTTAATGAGGTAGCATCAGTAAAATGTCATTTCAAAATAGGAAGAGATGAAGCATATTAACTGTGTCTATGCTCATGATGGACTTTTCTGTTCTACTACCTTATCTACTTCAGATAGTGTTCCCTGTAGCAGGCTGAACTGACAGTCATAGTGTCAGATCCTAAAAGCAGCAGTGTGCAGCAGAGGCGCATGGAACACTATTTGCTTTAACACACTCCTTCTGAAATGAATTTGAAAGAGTTTCTGAGTTGTCCTGGAAAAAAAAAAAGCAGCCTCCCACAGCTGGCTCCTCTATTTTTGGCTTCTCCTATCCCTGTTTTCATGGCAGCTGAGAAATATTAATGTGAGAAAAGTATCTTTATTTTAGTCTTTGAAAAATAACTCAAAAGAAAATCCTGCAACTTTATCGGTATAGGGTAAGATTCAGGATCACACTGCGGAAGAACATTATTGGATCAACCTTTAGAAAAGAGAATGCCACCTAAGAGGTTATGTTCCAATTACATATGACTTCCCAAATCATATGCTATTTATATATAATGCTTAGCAAACACATTTTAACAAAAGGTAAAATGTCCCTTAGGAATAATTATATAAACTAAGTGTGTGATCAATGACATGAAAAAAATGCACTGTCGAGAATTTTACCTTAATATATCACATTTCAACAAAAACAAATGGTTAACAGATCTATTTAAAAATGAGAGGAACACATAGTTTTCTCCTGAACTTTCTTTAGAACCATGAATACACATAAAGCTAAATAATTTATGCCATTTTTAAAAACAGGTACCACCTATCATATTTTATTCAGCAAAATGGCAAAACAAAACAAAAAAAAAATAAAGAACCCAAACACTGAGAGTAGTATCATGAAAGATCTGAGGCACATTTAAGAGCAACAGCAAGTTTTATTGCATTTTATTGACTCAGTCAGATCATATGGCGAGTCATTTCCAGACCTATCGATAAACTCATTGATTCCTCTCATTCTTGTAGTCACTGGACTATAGAGAAAAGGATCAGTAGCCATTTGACCTTCATTGTGTATTAAACAAACACCAGATGGCAAGGATTCATTCAGGAAATCCATTCTTTCTTCTTCATAGTCGTGTTCACACTGTTGCTTCCCACTGAGCCTTTATCTCTATTTGTCATGGTGCCAGAACTGCCTGCATAGCACCTTTCATGCATCACAGCCTTCAAATCTTGTCCCATTAGTTTCATTTTGTTTCCATCATAAATAATCTCCCACTTTCTCATACACTCTTTCATTATCTAATAATGGGCTGGGTCACCATACAAAGAAGCCAAGTATTAAAGGGTTAGTGAGTACAGTTTGTCCACTTGGTTTCTGTCCAGTGTGTGAACTATTTATTAAATGGACAAATTTATACAGCTCTAAAAAGAGGAGACTTAAAGAATACAAACATCCTTATCCTACTAACAAGTTGGCTGGAACACTAGACATAGAAAAATGAGGACATTTGAATCTCAAATTGGAAACTTAAAGCACCATTCCCCATGAGCATGGACCTAATTCAGCCTAATTATTTCTAGAAACACACAAAGCAAATACCCCATCCTCTGAAAAATTCCATCACCATTTCTCTCCTTGGCCATTCCCTGGACTCATTTGGATATCTGCCAGCTGGCTAGATGTGTTGAAATGCTGGTTAGCAATAACAAGTCAAGTCACTCAATTCGAAGGGTGTTATCCTATGAGTAAATTCCACAATGCCCCAAAAGGGAGACTTTTTCCTTTATTTTTTTGACAGTGTTTTATAAGACAAGATGTGAATGCTGTATTTTGTGTTGAATTTATAGTATAAAATTTAGCACAAGGAGGACTCCCTGAATTCCAATAAAGTGGCCGTTCAGTATTCATAGGAACTTAACTGTTAAGCAAATAGAATGTGTGAGCAGCTAGACTCAGATTTTTCCTTATTTAAGGAAATGTTAGGAAGTTTAGAATTAGTGAGCAGGATGCTGAAAATATGTTGTTGCTGAGTGAAGTCATTCTAGCCCATTCTTCCTAAAGGCAGCCAATTATCAGGGGATAATTGGACTGATAATGAGCATTCGTACTGGTCAAGAGAGGCCTCTGAGGCCACAACACCCTTTCCCTCAGAAGGTTGCCCTCTGCACAAAGCACAGTATGTTGTAAAAAGAAACCAAAACAGGTTATAATTTTCAAAAAATTAATTTGTATTAATGAAAAGTAAGATTCACAATGTTCAATTTAGAACAAAAGACAAAATCTATTTGTTTAAATATGAGACAATTTGAGTAATTTTCTCTTTTTTTCTTTTCTTATTTTTTTTGCAAAATATTTCTATCATATGAGATTGTTTTAACTATGATTAAAAGATACAAAAAATTTTCCACACATGCCTTTGTATCCATGATAGAGCCAGTTTAATAATTTGGGTTTGAATTACATATTTAATGCAATGTAACTCATAACTTCCATACACAATTGCTCAGTTCTACAGTTATTGTTGACAATAAACACATTTCTCCATGGCATCACATTTAAGTAAATATTTTTGTCCAGAGGTGACTGGTGCCTCTTCTAGCCATAGACTATTTATCTCTGTTGCTTCTCAGGTCCCAAGGCTTTTGTGACTTCTCCAGGTCATCACTCACAGTGCTTCCTCTTCCTTATCCATAACATAGTAAATTATTATTGGTTAGTGTTTATTTCTTGCTGTCAACAACAAATCTTCATCAGTGCAGAAGCATTTTTCTCTTGTGTAGTAATATATACCAGAATTGCATCATGCACACAACATTTGCTCAATAAGCAAGCATGGCAGAATAGACCACACAATGAACTTAAGCATTTTCTCTGATAGTTGTGATTGTGAGAGCAATCATAAGCTTGAAGACTAGAGACAGGTATCTTCTCAGCTAATTCTGCACATTTAATACTTTCTGCTCTATACCATCAGCTAACTTGATCCATCCTAGAAAAAAGACAAGCTCCAATCTTGGATATTAATATATTAGGACAAAAACAATCAAACAAACAAAGAAAATAGTTGTAAAAAAAAAAAGAAAGTGCTGAAAGCCCCCAGCAGGAATTATCAAGTAGTTGTGACCTGATAGATATTTCCTTTGAAGAGAACAGTTCATGTCTTTAAAGAATGGTCTCAGACTACAAATAGAATTTCTGAATTAAAGTAAAACTGAAAAAAATAAATGAGAACTCACGGCATTCTGCTTCTTCATACTGTCTAAGAACTACATATTAGAAAGTAAGCATTTTTTTTCACCACTTGAAAGCTCAGATCTCAAAGATTGTTTCAAATGTTGGTTTATCAAGCTCTGCTCTATTTCCTGCAACAGTAACAAGCCTGCTTTGTGTTTTGTCTTTTATGTTCTTCAGACCTAATGTTTTGAAGTTTTCACCATGGAAACCACTTTAAAGGAACTAACAATTTCCTACTTTGTCTTTTAAAAACTGCAATCCTAATGATAAATCATTTAGGACTAATTTGTGTTTCTTTAACTTTGTATTTTATATTATTAGGCCTTATTGCAGTTCACAGATTTAACATCATACAAAATTATTTTATTGACCCATCCCATAAAAATATTAGACAGATTATACATGTGATAGGTGATGTCCTTCTTTATATATGTTTCTCTTATTGGTTGTCGAATAAAACACTGATTGACAAGTAGCCAGGCAGGAAGTATAGGCAGGGCTATGAGACAAGGAGAATTCTGAGGAGAGAACACAGAGAGGGGTTGTGAGAGAAACACTATGTAGCTTCTGAGGAAGCAAGACACTCTGGTAAAATAAGACCATGTGCAAATATTTATATTAATAGAAATGGGTTAATAATTAAGAGAAAGCTAGCCAATAAGAAGCCTGAGCCATCTGTCAAACAGTTTATAGTCATTATACGTCTTTGTGAGTTTATTTGTGGCAAAGCGACTATGGTACAAGGCAGGACAGAAACTCCATCTACAGAATGGCACCCAAAATGTGGTAAGAATTTCCACAAAAACCAGACAAATGCTTAGAATTGGATTTTAAAAACAAAAGAACAAAATCAAGCATGGCTTCTTGGTAGAAGCATTTTCCCGAATGGACTCTGTTTGCTAGAGACAAGCAGAGGCTCATGGATCCTTTAAGAAAGGTTTCCTGACTCAGTGTTAGCAGCAAAAACCACAAGGCTCTTTTAAGGGGCCCTTCTACCAAACAATTTAATGGTGTTTATGAACAGGCTGCAGCATGCTTCTTGGTGGTAGAATGGACCTAGAAATTCTGCAGAGTTGTTGCAATAAGCATGGTTCTAACCAGTACTCCACCATGGAGCTACTCTCAGAAAGCCATGGAATTGTTGGGGGGAGGGTGGGAAGTCACTTTAATTTTAGCCATGCTGTTCAGCAGAAAAGACCCATGGTCAGAAAAAGATAGAGATATATAGTTAAAGACAGATTCAGAGAAAAAAAAAACTTCTAAATGGTTTACAGTGTGATATATATTTGGGAGAGAAAAGAAAATGAAGAGAAAAAGTCCCTAGTAGCTGGGTGTGGTGGCACACGCCTTTAATCCCAGCACTCCAGAGGCAGAGGCAGGCTCTGATTTCAAGGCCAGCTTGGTTTACAGAGTGAATTCCAGGACAAGCAAAATTACACAGAGGAAACTTGTCTCAAAGAATGAAACAATAAAAAATAAAAGTAAAAGAAATAGAGAATTAAAAAGGCCATGTAAAGATAGAAAATATACAGAGTCTGGATACTGCATGCTATTGTGTTGTCGTCAAATAGTTTAATTGCTAACAGCAACAGTTGCTAAAACACATTTGATTATAAATGCTGCTGGATTAACCCAAAATACATATTTTGACAATGCCTTGACTTCAAATTTTAACTCTAAGGACTGGTAACTTTGGAAAAGAGCTTCTGCATTTGTTTCCACAGAAGATGAAAAGCAGATTCCTTCCAGAGTAATATGATTTGATCAATAAAGAGGCCTTGAAACAATGGCCCAGTTAATCCAACATCCAAAAGAGCTGAGAAGATGCAGCCTCAGACAACTACAGCCAGGATTTGGCAGGGTTTCTGGGTTTTCTCTGAATCCCCTTGGGATTGACAAAGCCCCCAAACTTCAGGAAGCAGTTTGGAGATAACTGTGCTCACATTCCCAAATATTGTTTATAAATGTTTGTTTTCATTTGCATGGGGTTGGTAATAAATGGTTAGTGATTACAGTCAAGTTTTTTCTAAAATGTATAAAGAAATGTATACTTTACATTGGCATGCATTTTGGTTTATTGATACAAGTTTAATGCCAATTTTGTTATATATATATTTCTATTCTTGTTTAGATATTATGTTGGCATAACACATTTAAAAATATAATGTATAGTTAAATACAGATTATAGACAGTAACCTATAATAGTCAAACCTTATGGTTTTGTTAGTTAGGTTTTCTAGATATACAGAGAATATTTCAAGTGGACATATATTCTTCAAACATTTCAAAGACATACAGAATATGGAATTTAAAATGGTTTAGGGTTTTTCATGACATTGAGGCACAACTGCTCCTGGCAACATCAATTATGTCACAGAGGAAGGTGGGCATCAAAGAAATTCATTACAGAGTTTGCCTTGAACATGGCATAAATATTCATTTGGGCAAGGAATTGCTCTTGATTGGACTGTTTGTATCCTGTACAAACTGGGCATGCAAGACACACAGCAAAGTGACTATTGAACTTGTCAAAACATGATGGGACAGTCCTGCAGGTTTCTGATTCATGAAAGAGTCTGCCAGACATTCTGTAGGACACAGAGAAAAATGACTGACAAACTGCCAATACAGGCAAGGACATTTCAAATTTCCTACTTTGTTGAGAAGTCAGCTAGACACTCTAGGCCTATAGGCTGAAGAAGGATGCCCCAATGTTACAGAGGAACTTTGGGTGACTGTTCAGGCAGTGAGATGTCTCTGTAAATTCTAGTGTTTATATATTATCCTTCTGAGGTCTTTGATGGAGTTGAAGACAGTTATGGTTATGGTTTTCCTTAGTTATGATAAAAGATAAGTTACACATAAAACTTTAGACTCACAAAGATAAGTTAGGTGTTATAATATTTTCTTTAATTTTTGCCAGATGTTAATGGATTGAATATTATAACTATAATTCTTGCTTGATAACTTTTGTTATATATAATTTTACTATGTAACCTTCCTTTTTATTTAGATAGAAATGAGGAGATGATGGGGCAAGTCCTTCTGTATATATGTTTCTCTTATTGGTTGATGAATGAAACACTGATTGACCCATAGCCAGGCAGGAAGTATAGGCGGCGCTAGGAGACAAGGGGAATTCTGGGGAGAGGAAGCAAAGACCCGTTGTGGGAAAGACACCATGAAGCTGCTGAGGGAGCAAGATTCTCCAGTAAGATATGTCCATGTGGTAATACTTAGATTGATAGAAATGGGTTAATAGTTACAAGAGAGCTAGTCAATGAGAATCCTGAGGCATCTGCCAAACAGTTTCTAATTATTATTAGTCTTTGTGTGCTTATTTGGGGCAAAGCAGCTGTGGGGCCAGGTGGGACAGAAACTCCATGTTTATACATGCCTTTTTTATTACTTCATTATTGGAAAAATTGAAAGACAGGGCAAAGTTCTCGTCCATCCATTTACAAGCCCCCACAAACAACTACCCAAACAATGGTGTCAAATTATTGCAATCAATGACCACACAATGACACATAGTTTACATTATGGTCATAACCGTTGTGTAATCTACAGTACGTAGTGACATTCCCTCAACCATTAAAACCACCCCAACAGGATTAAACACTGTAAAACAATCTGTACACTAACATTCTTCCCTCCATTTCCCAATGTGAACCAGGGGAATTATTAATGTTTCAATCATTATCATGGCTTTTCTATGTATAAGATATTATCAGTTTGGGTCAGATACTTTATAACATTATTCCAGCCACTTGCTGACTACATCCCAACAAAATGTATAACATTGGAACAAATGAAGTGGCTTCCAGATAGCTGATGCACTACAGCATGAGGCTTCTTTTACTGACAAGAATACCTGAGATTCCCTGTCTCCTTTTCTTTACTTAACAACTTAGCTTTTTATAGCACCACAGTCAGACAATTTTACTTCTTTTCTCCCTCAATATGAGATTTGTCTCCTTTTGCATTTTCTCTATTTTGTTGTCTTTTCTTTCTTTTTACATTGCCTTTCAGGGCAAAATTTCTCTTTCCTTTTTTATTTAATTGTATGATTGTGTGAGAGAGAGAGACTGCGTCTGTGTCTGGTTCCAGAATTCCAACTCAGGATGTTAAGTACATTCAGATACATCCATACACACACACACACACACACACACACACACACACACACACACACACACACACGGACATGCATCACATACAACAATAATGCATTAACTAAATTTAAAATATATTTTTATTTTATAATTATGTATATATTACATATTTTGATATATACTTTGAACTATTTAAGTTAAAAATAGCTATTTTATCAACTATTATTTATGAGAGAAGCAATGAAATTCCCCTTTCTTAGCTTTTTTAAATTATACAGTTATTACCTGCACTCATCAATCTGTGCTTGATGATTAGCTTAGTTGCTTAGTTGTAGGTTGTACACTTCCATTTATCTGTTCTTTGTTTTTCTTCTTCTAGTAAGTTGTCTATCTAGGAATATTTGCTTTGTTGTATAAACTTTGGGGTCTGTTTGAAAGTGCCCCAAAACATCTTCCTGCTGCTTTGATTCAGATTTCACTATGTATAAAATTATTGGGGTGCACAGACAGCAGATTTCACTGTGTATAGATATTATTGTTTTGCACAGATATCTTGACAACATTGATTGAGTCTACTTGTTCATGAACATTGGCTGTCTCAGTTATTCAGTTATTATTTGTAGTTTTCATTAGGCTTTATAGCCTTTCTCCTTGAGAGGCATAATGATAAATGTTAATGCAGATGTATTTTGAATCCACAATACTTTTATCATCGCAGAGGGATCACGTTGTCTTATATTATGGTAAATGTGCTTCCCACAACCTTGCTGTAATTGCTTATTACTTCTAAGGCTTGTTTGTCAATTCCTTGGCATTTTCTACAGACACTATTTTGTCATTTATAATCAAAGGTATTATTATTTCTTTTCTCCTACCTACGTATCTTTTATTTTATTTTCTTGTTTTTGTATTTTGTTTTGTTTTGTTGTATTACATTATCTAGTATCCCCAGTGGTAAAGAGTAGCATTTTATTCTCTGCTCCTAGCCTTACATGATCCACAGCTTTCTATGATATATGCCAAATTGAAGTTCTCTGAATTCCCATTTGGCTGGCAGCTCTTACTAAATTTAGGTATTACATTTTAACAGCTAAAAGATTAAATTAATTGAATTTTCAAATGTTCAACTAGCATTTTATAATGAATACCACTTGATTATGTTATATAATTATTTTTAATTGTTGGATTTCATTTATTTTTTTGGATTTTTGCTTTTCTATTCATAAGGAATATTTGTCCATACTTTCATTTATGATGGCTTTTGTGTTGGTGGGCATATCTGTCTGCACTCCTTTAGCTTATTCCTTTTGAAGTTATCATTTTTGCATGCATTGCATGGAACATTCACAGTATTCTTTTTTTTTTTTTTTACAATTTTTGTTGTTGTTTGGTTTTTTGAGACAGGGTTTCTCTATGTATGCCTGGCAGTCCTGGAACTTGCTCTGTAGACCAGGCTGGCCTCAAACTCACAGAGATACACTTGACTTTGCCTCCTGAGTGCTGGGATTAAATATGTGTGCCACCTCTACCTGGCAACAGAGTATTCTTTTAGTACCATTTTCTATTACTCTTAATTCTTTGAAACAAAAATACATTGATTTATCCCTTCTATTTATTCCTCCAACCTTTTCCATTTGATGACTCTCAAATTCATGGTCTGTATTTCTTTAATTGTTGATATATATAATATGTATATTATATATCACATATAATATATGTGTGAGTATTTGTGTGGTATATTGATGGTCATTATATGTATAGTGATGACTTTGGCTCCTCATATTGTATATTTTATGTCTTATCTCATTTTTAAATTTTCATGAACAGAAACTCCTCAGTATTATAGATCCTTTTAAAGAACAAGCTTTTGAATACATTGCTCTATCCTTACTGTATTTGATTAATTTGAGTCATACACAGAAGGTCAATATGGACACACCAGGTTGTCTGTAGTTTGTTGTGTATCACAGACTGACCTTGAACTCAATATTCTCCTGCCTCACCATCTTGAGTTTTGATATTACTGTGTGCAACGCTACAACTTGCCAATTTAATTTGTTACCTGGAATTTTATTGTTTTACCAACATTGTATTTATTTTGCTCTTTTTCTAGTTTTCTAGGTAGAGGCCTAGATGATAGACCTTGGACCATTTACTTTTCTAATAAATACTTTTTTGTTGATGGATTTCATTCTAATTACCACCTTTGTTATAGTTCATATATTTTGACGTATTTTATTTTCATTTCTTGAATGCTAAAGAATAGTCCATTGTGTATATGTCCCATGAATTAATTATCCACTCTTCTGTTGCTAGACATCATGACAGATTCAATTTAGTTGTTATAATATATAGTGCAACAATTAAGATAAATGTACAAGTATCTCTTTGGTAGTGTACAAACTGTTTCTGTCTATGCCCACAATTGATATAGCTGGATTATATAAAAGTTCTATTATTAGTTTTTTGAGGAGCTTCTACACTAGTTTTCATATTTTCTGTACAAATATAAAATTTATAGGCACTGAATGTAAGGTTTCCCCTTTCCTCATATCCTCTTCAGTATTTTTTTAATTTAAATTCTTTAATTACTACTCATATTTACATATCCTTCCCCCCATTCCCTTGCCCTCCCATCCTCCCATGTTCCCTACCAACCCCCCAACCCATCCCCCAAATCCTCCCCAGGGATAGTAAGGCCCTCCACAGCAGACCTTCAAAGCCCATCATATCAAAGGGGGAGAGCCTCGGCACTCCTTGTTGTATCTGGGCTGCAGTAGTATCCCTCCATAGGAAATGGGATCCCAAAGTCTGTTTGTGCTCTATGGATAAACACTGGCTCCACTGTTAGAGGTCCTATATATTGACTTGACCTCTTAGCTGACACCCACATTCAGAGGGCCTGGTTGGATCCAATGCTGTTTCCCCAGCTTTATGACTAGGGTCTCCATGCTCTCAGTAGGTCAGGCCAACTGTTTCTGTGGGTTTCTCTAGCACTGTCTTGGCTCCTTTGTTCATCCCTCCTCCCTCTCCACAACTGGATTCCAGGAGTATGGTTCAGTGCTTAGCTGTGGTACCTTAGAACAGCTTGGAACAGCTACTGGATGAAGGCTCTAGGAATGGTAACCAGGGTAGACTTCAATCTCATTATATGGTAATGGCATCGATGGCATCCTCTCCCCCACTGACTTGATTCTTAGTTGGGGTCATCCCTGTGGATCCCCAACATTTCCCCTGTGCCAGACCTCTCTCCAAACATGTAAGGTCTCCCTCTATCAAGGCATCTCCTTTCTTGCCCTCGAGAAAGCAGTATTTGTGTTTTTAATTTTTTATTTTTATTGAAATTAGATTCTTCTCTCATATAATACATTATGACCACTGGTTGGGGGACACCCTTGAATGTATGGCACAGAAGACAACTTTATGAACAGATAATGAGAGCATAAGTACTAAGATAAAAAATTAATAAATGGGGCCTCATGAAAATGGAAAGTTTCTGGAAGGCAAAGGACACCATCAATAGGACAAAACAGCAGTCTAAAGACTGGGAAAAGATCTTCACCTACTCCACATCTGACAAAGGACTAATATCCAAAACATATAAAGAACTCAAGAAATTAGATATAAAAAAACAAATAATCTAATTGGAAAATGAGGTACATACCTAAACAGATGATTCTCAATAGAAGAAGCACAAATGACTGAGAAACACTTAAATAAATGTTCAACATCCTTAGCCATCAGGGAAATGTAAATAAGAACTACTTTGAAATTACATCTTATACCTGTCAGAATGGATAAGATCAATGACACAAGTGACAACACACGGTGGTAAAGATGTGCTGCAATGGGAATCCTCCTTCATTACTGGTGGAAGTGCAAACTTGTACAGATGCTATAGAAATCAATATGGTGGTTAATCAGAAAGCTGGGAATCAATCTACCTCAAGAACCTGCTATACCAATCTTGGGCCTATACCCAAGGACACTCCATCCTACCAGAAGGACATTTGCTCAAATATGTTTATTGTGGCTTTTTCATAATAGCCAGAAATGTGAAACAACCTAGATGTCCCTCAACCAAAGAATGGATAAAGAAAAATATGGTACACCCACACAATGGAGTATTGCTCAGCTGTTATTTATGTTTTGATGGTAATAATTCTAACTGAGGTGAGATGTAACCTCAAAGCAATTTAAATTGGCATTTATCTGATGACCAAGAATTTCAAACACTCTTTTAAATATTTACAGGCTATTGTATTTATTTTTTATTTGTCTTTCTTTTTTATTTGTCTTTCTTTTATTGAGAACTATGTACTGAGCCCTTTTGCTAATATTATGATGGGTTTATTATTTTTCTGTTTCATAGTATGTATTCTATGTAATGATCCTCTGTCAGACATGTAACTGGCAAAGATTTCCTCCCATTTTGTAATCTTTCTTTTCAGTCACATAACTGTTTCCTTCTTTGAACAGAATCTTTTTAATTTAATAAGGTACTACTTTTAAATTTGGGGAATGAGGGGCTCAAGAAATGGTCGAGTGGTTAGAGCACTTACTGCTTTGCAGAAAATATAGGTTCAGTTTCCAGAATAGACATGATGTTTTGCAACTATCCATAATACCAGTTCTAGGTGACTCAACACCGTCTTTTGATCTTCGTGGCTAACATATGCTTATTTGGTATACATTGTATACATAGGTAAACACTCATATAGATAAAAGAAAATAAATTAAATTTAAAAATTCATAAATCACACAGTAAGTTAAACATAAGGAAGTTTGTGAGTACAGTATAACATGAAGAAGGGAGAGCAAGAAAGATTTAAGTATTAGGACATGAGGAAGGACTGGATGAAGGTAGTGGACATGAGTTATAAAAGATAATACAAACCTAGTTGTTTTTCTAGTTCTCACTCTTTCATAGAATCTTTGGTTTCATTGGGGAATAAGTACATTAAATATATTCCATACTGAAAGCATAAAATTTAGTCTATGCTTCACAACTTCCATTCTAGATAACAATTTAACTGTATAGAAGTTCTTAATTTTAGTGTGTAGTGTTTCTGTTTATTTGCAACAATTTGCTATAATAAAGTTGATAAAGCTAACATTTTAACAAGACTGTTTTTCTATTTTGCTATTTGTCTTATGCCTTATTATTAACTTCTGGCATCAGTAAAGTACATTTTTTACAAGCAGTACTAATACACTGTTTTGAACCCATTTCAGTATCTCACACACTATTTTGTAGTTGTGATTTAATGACGAAGCACCTTTTTTACCCACATTAGTAATAGAATCCTATCTAAGATACTAATTTCTCTATGGTTGGTAGATTTCTTTGGGCTAAGTTTCACTGACAATAGTCAGTTCTCTTATTCTGATGACCTCAACAATTTGAAACCCTGGGGGTAAGTATTTTAAAACATTCCTAGAGGAGTTTGTCTAATATTTGATTCAGCATTATACTCAAGTCACTTATTTGGGTAAGTCAGGAAGCATATAAAAGCAGCATCTCATCTGCCGGCCAGCAGGACATCTCACAGTTGGTGATACATGGACTGTCTGGCCATGACCATGACTGTCAGTTTGCTCCACTAGAGGGTGATTGTTTTGGACCCTTTCCCTGTGTTGTACATTATGGAAGGAAGCCACTGAGCATAGTCCTATTTTAAATATTAAGAAATTGGGTTCTCTCTTAGAAGAGAAAGAGGGAGGTATCCTTAAATAAATTGGTACAGGAGAACACTTCCTGAACATAACACCAGCAGCACAGACACTGAGATCCACAATTAATAAATGTGGCCTCCTGAAACTGAGAAGGTTTGTAAGACAAAGGACATAGTTAGCAAGACAAAATGGTAGCCTACAGAATGGGAAAAGATATTCACTATTCACACATCTGATGGAATAATGATCTTCAAAATATACAAAGAACTCAAAAAGGTAGTCACCAAAACACCAAACAATCCATTTAAAAAGTGGGGTACAGAACTAAATAGAGAATTCTCAATAAAGGAATCTAACATGGCTGCAAGATACTTAAGAAAGTGATCAACATCCTTAGCCATGAGGGAAATGCATATCAAAACAACTCTGAGATACCATCTTACTCCTGTCAGAATGGCTAAAATCAAAAACACCAATGACTGTTTATGCTGAAGAGGATGTGGAGAAAGGGGAACATTCCTCCATTGCTGGTGGGAATGAAATTTTGTACATCCAATTTCGAAATCAGTATGGTGGTTCCTCAGGAAAATGGGAATCAGTCTATCTCAAGATCTAGCAATTGCACTCTTAGGAATACACCCAAAGGATGCACATTCATACAACAAGGACATCTGTACTACCATGTTTATAACATTATTTGTAATGGACAGAAACTGAAAGCAACCTAGGTGCCTCTCACCTGAAGAATAGATAAAGAAAATGTGGTACATTTACATAATGGAGTACTATTTAGTGGAGGGAAAAATGGAATCTTGAAATTCACAGGCACATAGACGGAACTAGAAGAAACCATTATGGGTGTGGTGACCTAGTCACAAAAAGACAAACATGTTATGTACTCACTCATATATGGATATTAGACATAGAGCAAAGGATTACCACCCTACAGCCCACACTGCCAGAGAAGCTAGGAAACAAAGAGGACCCTAAGAAAGATATGCATGGTCCCATGTAAGAAGAGGAATAGGACAATATCTCCTGAGCAAATTGGGAGCATGAGGGCAGGGGGGGAAGAAGGGGTTAGGAGAAAGAGAAGGTGAGAAGAGGGGGGAGGAGGACATGATGAAACAGGAGGATTGAGGTGGGGGAAGACTAGTGGAGAACAAGAAAAGTGATATCTTAATAGAAGGAGCCATTATAGGTTTAAAGAGAAATCTGGCACTAGGGAAATGTCCAGAGATCTACAAGGATGACCCCAACTAAGAATCTAAGCAATAGTGGAAATGCTACCTTAAATGCCCTTCTCTGATAATGATATTGATGACTACCTTATATGCCATCCTAGACCCTTCACCCAGAAGCTGATGGAAGCAGAAGCAGACACCCACAGCTAAGCACTAAGCCGAACTCCTGGAATCCAGTTGTAGAGAGGGAGGAGTGATGAGCAAAGGGTGAAGACCAGGCTGGGGATACTCATAGAAACAGCTGACCTGAACAAGGAGGAGTTCATAGACCCCAGACTGACAGCTGGGAAACCAGCATAGGACCCAAACCATGTCCCCTAATATGGGTGTCAGTTAGGAGATATGTGCAGTCTATGGGGCCTCTGGTAGTGAATTATTATTGATCCCTAGTGTATGAATGGACTTTGGGAGCACACTCCCCATGTAGGGATACTATCTCAGCCTAGACACATGGTGGAGGGCCTAGGCTCTGCCCCAAATGATGGGATAGACTTAATGATCCCCATGGAAGGCCTCACACTCCCTGGGGAACAGAATGGGGATGTGATGGGTTGGTGGGGGTCATGGGAGAATGGGAGGGAGAGGGAACTCGGATTGATAGGTAAAATAAGATTGTTTCTAATTTAAATTAAAATATTAATAAGCAAGAAACTAAAAAAAAAGAAATTGTGTTCTACCTTTTTGAGGGTGAAGCAGCTTCACAAAGTATTTGAAGTTCTTCTGCAAAAGCTCTCTGTGTTTTCCTCTCCATTTTTATTCAATAATTTACTTAAAAATCAATACTCATTTACAAATTTTTGGGTATCTCTTTTATACTTGGACAAAATTCAATACAACATTATTAGCTTCTTGATTTTATCATGGATCTTTGAAACTATAAGATATAGCCTAAAGGATACTGTGTCCCATTGCCATATTCCCAACACACACACACTCTCTCTCTCTCTCTCTCTCTCTCTCTCTCTCTCTCTCACACACACACACACACACACACACACACACACACACACACACACACACGGGTGAGCACCTTTCTTGATTCTCTGTTAAGATAAGATGATTTAGGCACATCTTATATACTTTCTATCTTAAACCGCCTGCAAGTTATTTCTTTCATTTCTTCTGGAATTCCATTTTTGTTTATTGAGAAATGATATTGGAAATCAAGGTGTACTTAAAAGAAATAGAGTATGGTATCACTTGTGAGGCATTTCCAGACAATACAGAGTGAGTCTCTGAACACCAGTCTGTTTCCATACAAATCACAGGAATACTCCTATGCATGAATATGTTATCTGTTTTAAGGAAACAAAACTATCCACTGACGTTTTCAGCTCTCATCCACTCTCACCTGATTATGTTACTCCGAATTTCCAAGATTAGTTAATAGGCTTCATCCCCACCAATTTCAGTGCTATTGTTTTATATATTTTAACGAAGACTGCCCTTTATATACATGCAGAAGCAGAAGTTCATCCTGAAATCTCAGAATCTTTTAAGAAATTTAAAAAGTTTTTAATAAGTTCTTTATTGACTCTTAGGGAGTTTCCATTCACCTCCCAGTCCCCCCATCCTTCCCTCACCCAGGCCACGCTCCCCCCACATAAAGAAATAAATCATAGTAAGCAAGCAAAAAAAAAAAATCATGAGCAAAAACAATAAAAAAAAAATTACACCAACACAAGAACCAAGAAAATGGAAAATCTTTTAGTTTTTTCCTGCTTCTCCAAACCGCTTCATTCATTCTTGTGGCAGTGGAGGCTTCAGTGTGCCACACAGAATACCTTTGTTCCATCAGTTTTACTGGCAAATGTCTATTGCAATGACTCACTGGCCGTGTTCAAGGCCTCTGGTTTCTGGCACTCCACCATCACTGGATCCTCACCAGAATTCTATGGCTGCCAGAGTTTGGGGGATCTTGCAGGTATTGTTCCACAGGACCAGTCCCTTCACCAGCTCCAGCAGGTCCTAGATGAAGTAGATGCTAGGGTGGGTTATGGGCTTGGAGAGTAGTCAAGCTGGTCTGTCCAGTTCCCTGGGGCCACTTACCTTGGGTCAGTGGGTGGAGTCATCTCACCTACATGCAAGCACTATATTCACTCTGGCCTTTGGTAAGGAACTCTCCCATCACCCCATCCCTTACCATAACCATCTCAGCTGTAACTCGACCATGGACCCAGACATGGCCTTTGGCAACAATTTGGGACCTGTAGACATCCTGGCTCTGGATGAAGGGACTAGCCAATCAGGAGGGAATGGTTGTGGTCAAGATTTTTTTTTATTAGTTCAAATTAGGAGCAAGCTTGCTTCATAGGCCAATCCCTTCTCCCTCTCTCTCCCCTCCCTCCCACCCCCCTATCACCTCTCACCCCATCCACCCTCAACTCCCCAGGGAGGGTAGGCCCCTCCATGGGCGCTTCCCCATCATCCTGGGCCAGGCCTAGGCCCTCCCCTATGTGTCCAGGCCGAGAGCATCCCTTCACTTGGGATGGGCTCTCAAAGTCCCTTCTTACACCAGAGAAAAATACTGATCCACTACCAGGGGCCCCATAGAGGGCCAAGGCCTCCTCATTGACATCCACGTTCAGGTGGACTGGATCAGTGATGCTGGCCTGCCAGACAGCAGTCTGGGGTCCATGTGCTCCCCCTTATTCAGTCCAACTGTTTCTGTGGGTCTCACCAGTCTGATCCCAACCCCTTTGATCTTCATTCCTCCCTCTCTGCAACTGGGTTCCAGAGTTCAGTTCAGTGTATAGCTATGGGTGTCTGCCTCTGCTTCCATCAGCTACTGGATGATGGCTCTATGATGGCATAAAAATCAGTCATCAGTCTCATTATAGGGGAAGGGCATTTAGGGTATCCTCTCCACCATTGCCTAGATTGTCAGTGGTTGTGGTCAAGATTTTTAAATTTTAAATTTACTGCCCTCTTCTTTGGATTTGGACAAATATTTTGGGCATCCAGTTTTGCAGTGAAATATTGGATGGTTTTACCACTATGTAAATCATGTTTCATTTGTATAAATATTTCTTCTCTCCCAGAAACCTCTTACCATCATTTTGTTTCTATAGATTTTCCTTTTGCAGTATGTCATATATTTGGAATCAGGTAAAATATAACCCTTCATAGTTTTTAGTAAAATTATTTTTTGAGAAATATCCCTATTTGTTCATGACTTGATGGTTCATTTCTTTTTATCTCTGAATAGTAATACTTCATTGTAAGCCTGTGTCACAGACTGTATGTTCATTCATCATGGATAGACAGCTTAGTGGCTTCTTAGGTTTTGGTGATCACAAATACAGATATTATCAGAAAGCACATGCAGGCTTTAGCATTGACATAATTTTATAGAAGGGCAAGACAAATATCTAGGAGCACACCTGCTGGATTATGTATGATAACCATACTTGCTACTGAGAGAAACCATCTAAAAGACTTCCAAAGTGATGGGATGATTAGATGGTTGAACTTCATGTTGCTCTACAGTCCTACAACTAGATAATTTGGGTTTTGATTTGGTTTTGCATTTTGTTTAGATAAGTCATTCTAACTCTTGTATAGTAACACCTTTTATTTTTATTTGAAATTTTGACAATATGTGATGCTGATCATTTTCCCTATGTGACTTGTCACCTGTAAATATATTTTATAGGCTTTCTGCTTTTTAAAAAAGTATGTTTAACAGATACATTCAAGCTTACAACTTGTGTATATTAGTGCAATGTTTCAATATATGTATACACTGAATAATGTTGAAATTAGATTAAATAACTCTACCTATTACCCTAACTTGTTTTCTATTTATGTTTTTAAGTATAGACTGAATGCCTGTTACTAAACATTTCTTCATTGTGCAGCACCACTCCGAATTTTTTGTTCTATCTAACCATAGCTTAGCAACACATTTTGACTCTTCTCCTCTCCCTATTCCCCTGGCTTCTGATAACCATAATTCTACTCTCAACTTTGAAATCAGTAAGTGAGATGATGCGTATGAGAGAGAACATCAAATCTTGTCTTTGTATGGATGGCTTATTTAACTTAATTTGATAGTGTCAATTACAGATATAGATATGACCATTATGGATAAGATGCCCATATAGATACCTTGCTTGTCTCTGTTTCTCAACTATGGGAATAGCAGCAATCACAGATGTTTGTGATTTACTGATTTTACTTCCTTTGGATATATACATGAAAGAAGAACTGCTGGATTCTACAAGAGTTCTGTTTTTCAGATTTTTCTCTTGAAACCCATGACATGTTCTGCAATAAATATATTCCCGCAGCATTGTGAAGTGGTTCCATTGTTCTACCTGCTCTCCAGGTATGCCCTTCTCCTGTCTATTTAACTCATTTTATAATCAGATCATTTATGGTTTTTGATTTTCATCTTACTTATGAAATTTTAGAGTCCTTAATGTGCCCTCTCAGATAAACAGCCTACACATATTTTCTCCCATTCTTGTGTGTGTTTGTTTTGAGGCCAACTCCTGCTCTATGTGACACAGACAAGACTTGAACACTAAAAGCTAACTTTCCCTACCATGCACTGACATCATAGGCTAGTACCAACAAGTTGGTCTATTTTGTCAAATTCTGAACATTTTCTCTTTGTGTGGACTATTAATTTTTCTTTACAAGATATTTTTAGCATGATATAATCACAGTTGTCTAATTTTGCTTTTTCTGAAAAGTTGAGGTCTTATTTCAAATACCTCATTCATATTAATTCTAAAAGAATTTTCTTTGTGTTTTCTTCTGTTGATTTCAGGCCTTATTTTTCAGTCTATGATTTACTTTGGGTTGATTTTTATTACTGGTAATAGATAACGCTCTAACTTCATTCTTCTGTGTGTTGGTAACTAATTAAGCCAGTGTCATTTGAAAAGGTTATGTTTTCTCCAATGTGCTTCTTAGTATAGTTTTCAAAACACAGTTATCTATAGATTCTTTGACTTACTTTTAGATTCTATTCTATGTTGAAATATGACTTCAATTTCATGCCAGTGTAGTGCAGTGTGAGAAAACTGTGCAGTATGAAAGTGTAAGGACTCATGCTGTGCTTTTGCTCAAAATTGAACTGGCTATTCAGAATGTGTCTGTTTCAGCCAGTCTTCCTGGCTGTCATGTTGGCACTTTGCTTTTGATGTTCAGTGTTCTGATAAGTTCAAATAAAGTCATGGATTTTCAGTTTGTTTTCAGTCAAACATTTCCTGACACTAAGGGTGGGTATGGCAACTGCCATTATTTTGCATTTGTAATGATAACTTTTTTATCATAATATCTTCAATAAGAGAATTAGTAAATACCTAATACTGAATTAAATCACTGGTTTCAGGGTTCCCCTTTTTTCATAAAAATATAGAAGATTTGTTGATTCAATATTCTAGAGAACCCTTATTGATTTTGAGTTGACATTTTGAATATGTGATTTTCTTTTGTTTCTAAATCATGACATCTTTTATTAAAGACTCAGGTAGACAGCTTTGCTTGCACATATCTCTATACATCTGAAATTAAATGGTTGTGTCCCCACTGTTCTGAACACATACATACATGGGTGGGCATGGCTCATCTAGAGCTACAATGTAAAACCATAAGCCAGGGGAAATATTAGTTCCAGTGTCATTCTCAAGTCTTAGAAACCTTCACACTTGAACATATAAAAGTGATATCACCATCCAAGCCCTTATTTCACTCCTTTTAAAAGTAGTGAAGTATATGCCACAATATGTCTCACTCTAAAGTTGAACATTTAATGCTATGACTGTAGTGACATCATTCTGCCTCCCACAGAAGGATTTTGCTTAGAAAATCTAGCAAGAGAACAAAATTAACAGGAAACATCACTTTTGCACAGAGATTAAAAAATGTTAACATCTCCTGAACTATATGACAGTCTTCTGATGGGAACATATATGTCACTATAAAGTTCCAGCGATGTGCAAACATATCTGATGAGCAGCCGCTAAACTGTGGTCACTGCTGGAAAATGGAAGATTTGGCAGTACTGAGCATTTTCCTACCTACAGGGCCAAACTGTGACAGGAATTATGTGGAAGAAACAGTCTAGGCAGGAAAAATTTAAGAGACTTGTGACAACAAGGTACAGAGGAGAATTACTTTTGTTCAATCCACATTTTATAGATAATGCAGAATATTTAATGAGCTAAAATCAAATTTTATATTAAAAATCTAAATAATGTTGTGATCATCTCAATGTGAAGTAGAAATACATGACCTTGGTCCACCCTGAAGTCTGCTCTTGAAAAGGGAAGTTAAGAAAACTGTGCAGTGCTATCTGGTGAGATCGATTTTGTTCTAAAGTCCCCCATGTACCTCTTAACTGCTAAAATGTATACCTGTTTGCCAATTACTGACAATGGTAGAAAGTGAATTAAATTTGCTCACCAGGACAGTCAAAGATATATAGTTACCTGATTCTATAAAAGGCTTTAGCATGTTTCATATATTCAAATAGCAGAAGTAGTATTTCCTTTGTCACGAGTAACATGTTTTGAACATGTTCACAGAGCTATATAAATAGGATTAAAAATAAAGGAGATTTGTTATATATCTGTGAAGACATAAGATAAAATTATCTACAAAAAATGTTATTCTGAAAGGGTAAAAACAACCTTGATCAAAGCATAAGAGATGTGTAAGTATATTAAGCATTGTTAGCTAACTTAGTTACTTTTCAGTTGCTATGATAAAGTCTCTGGCAATAAACACAACTGAAGAGAGATAGGATTTAGGGTAGCAGACAGTTCTTAGAGGATACAGTCCATCATGGTCAAGAAAGATATGGAGATAGAAGCAGGAAGTTTGCTGGCCAACCTGCAGCCACACCTGGGAAACAGAATGCACATGAAGCTGGGATTCGTTATAAAGACTCAAAGCCATCCTTGGTGATTCACTCATGGATAATGTTTCATGAGGCTAAGTTCAAATATAGGTTAAGTATAATTTATTTCGGGGAGAAGTCACTTACACAAGAAGCAGATGGCTGCTGCAGGTCTCCACTCTAAGGATACACACAGACTACTCACTGTGACCTGACCAGCCATAAGAGAGAGCCAAGTGTCTCAACCCCAGACTGAAAAGTCACTCCCAGTCATGTCTGAAGCAGTGACCATACTCAACTAGGCATGGTCAGTGCTACAGGTGTGGGTGGGTGGATGTCTCAATACAACTTCCCCCAACAAGACTCCACCAACTTAAAGTTCCACAACCTTTCCCAGACAGCATCACAAGCTAGGGATCAAGTCTTCAAACATGAACCTATGGGAGAAATTTGTCATTCAGATCACAGCTGTAGCTTATCAGCATTAGTCATTGACCAAAGAATTGAGCATGAATTAAAATTACTACTCTAACCCCATCTTCTTCCCCTTCATTCTGACAGCACAAGAACATACACACCCAGAAATATCTTTTTCTAGTCATATGCAATTTTGTTTGACGTTTTTTAGCTACTACAAAAACTAAGACAGAATTTGTGTCTGACAGGAAAATGTAAAGTTACATTTATCCTTGTGGAAATATCTTTAAGTGATCTGTGTCTATAAAAAATAAATCAATAAAAACGCTTTCATTACAGAGGCTGGATCCTGTTTTGATCTGTGCCCCACCCCCACATGATCCAGTCCTATTTCATCATGATGCTTCTTGTATCAAGGGGAATTTAGTGTTTTGAGAAACACAAGTGCCTAAATTAACAAATACAAAGACATAGTGGAAAAGTTAACATCACAAATATGCAAATCCTAGTTTGGTTCTGTCATTTTACTTTTCCCAAAAATAAAACAGAATTCATCTGGAGGGAAGTAAAAGTATTGTTAAAAATACAAGCTTAATGTTTAAGCAAATCAAAAGTAAGAGTGAACAAGTATTTAGTTACCACCTATAATTAAATCAATTGATGGGACTTGAAAAGTACATCAGTGCTAAATATTTTCTTAGCATGTGTGAAGCTCTGGATTTAAGTTCCAGTCCACACATGAATAAATAAATAGAAACAAAAAGAAATACATCCACAAAAAAAACACAAATAGGATAAGTTGTCCAATCCAGAGACAGGCACTCTGCTTAGTACCTTTAAAATAATAATTTGACTTTGTACTTTACATATTCTTGAATAAAAGGTAATTATGTATTTTGAAAGTTTATATTTTAGGCAGCAATAACATAGATACTATTACCAGTTGCTATGATAAAATAACTAAAGGGAAAGGGGTATATTCTGACTCAGTGTTGAAGTGTACAGTCCATCATGAGTAGGGAATTTAAAGTGGACAAAGCTTGCAGTCTATTATGGGTAAGGAATTTAAGGTGGAGGGAGCTTGAAGCAGCTGGTCACATTGTCACATTGTATCCACTAGTAGGGCATGGTCCCACTCACAGCTAATATTTAACTTTGCATATCAATTAGTATAATGAAGATAATTCCCCATTGGCATGCCTACACACTCATCTCCCAGATGATTCTAGGTACTTTCACATTGACAATTAATATTAGCCATCACAGATACTAGGGAAGCATTGTATTGGAATTTAAGGGAAAAAAGAAGTGATTATAGGGGAATCATCAAAACCATGATTGTTGACTTTGGAGTAACAAGAAATAAATTATATGCTTAAATACAATTAAAACATCATAGTTCTCTATTGGAATTGTATCTTGTTTAAGTAAATTACATTTTGCACTTCAAAATGCATTTCTTAGGTTTGTCCTCTGAAAATATGTAAAACAACAATGTCTTATGGGCACCTTGACTACTCACCATACACCTTCTAAATACCATAGTACATTTTACAAAGGGTAAAGCCTCCTGAAAGAAATGAATTTGTTTTTTGAATTCTGAGTAGAAAATTTAAAATGTAAGTGTCTTAGTCATTTTTCTCGGTGGTGAGATAAAATATCCTTACTAATGGTATTCACAGGAGAATGTGCTAATATTGGCACACAGGTCCTGGTTATAGTCACTCAAAATGGAGAAGCCAAGTCAACAAGATGTTGAAAGAAGCTGGTTATTTTCTCTCTGCAGTCAGGTAGAATACTGTAATTAATGTTCTTTCTTCTTTTTTAATAAAGTTCAGAACCAAAGCCTAGGGAATGGTACTGCCCTGCTTTAATTTAGGACTTCCCATCTCAATTAACCTGTTAAAAATAAAAGATAATTCCTCTCAATTATTCATTGTCTCCTAAGTGGTTCCAGCAAGTTGATAATCAATATAAAGTCCTCACTGTAAGTGGATTGTCAGCATCTCAGAAATCTCAATGTCTCAAGGGTGATATTATAGAAGAACATTGAGGAAGACAGGGAAGAAAGATATTAAGTGCCACAGGACTGAGACATCTGCTGTGAGAGTCTCTTCATGATGATAATGATAAAGAGAACACAAAAGGAAGAGCTGTAGGTAAGAAGAGGTGGATCTGATCAAAAGTCAAATGAAAGAGGTCCTACATAGACAAAAATAAGGCCAGGGAACCATAAATAATGGTGATTACAATATATTGAAATATAAAACATATTTTAATACATTAATTAATAGTAGTTCTAATAAATCAAAGAGATAATACTCGTTGGTCAGCTTTTAAGCATGATAATAATTAACCCAGTTTGTAAATGAGTACACCGATTCTACAGAATTGTAACTGAATCAGAATATAGTGAAATTTGAGACTTATTTTGGTATTTAGAGTAACTAGTCAATGTCCTCATGGTTACAGCACACAGACAAACGGTTAAATAAACTAAATCTTGTTTAAAAATTCATAGTTGGTTGTACACTACTCACAGAAAGAATAACAAATGTATTGACATAGCATTAAAAGTTTGTGATCTTCTCTCAAATCTGGGGTCAAATTTTACTCTGATTGTTTTCCTATAGGAACTCTACCATAGTTTAAAAAGTCAATCATTAAATGTTTTTTGAATCATTTTTTCATCTCTACGAAACTTCCTTTCCTTATAATCTCATATTCACTTAAGTGGTTCAATGTTTTGTGGGGCTCTTTGCTGTTTGTTTGTTCGTTTGTTTGTTTTTTAAGGGGTCCTTAGCCTCCAAGTACATTTATTTCTAATCACTCTGCACTTTTTTTTTTGTTTGTTTTGTTTTTCAAGGCAGGATTTCTCTGTGGCTTTGGAGGCTGTCCTGGAACTAGCTCTTGTAGAGAAGGCTGGTCTCAAACTCACAGAGATCAACCTGCCTCTGCCTCCCAAGTGCTGGGGTTAAAGGCGTGTGCCACCACCAATGGCTGGCATCTTTCTACACTTTTAACTGAAAACCAAGAATGATTTTCTGGCACCGACAGAATTATGACCATTGCTGCTTGACAAATTCCAGAATTTCCACATTGTAGACCACAATTCTCCAGCACCTTCTCACTCTCTTTTTTAATGATTCTCAATATTAATGCATTTTGCTTTGGGAAATTTTGCATGGGCTTTGGTAGGATGATAAAAATGTGTATAATCATAGCCTCTCTAAACAAAATAATTCTTTGGAAAAAAATCCCAGCCATGACAGAACCAGGAATTCCATTGTGTCTTCCTAATTACATCAACAGCAGGAATGTTAGGGATTTACTGGACACACCTGATCGCCCGGGATGAAATGCCTAGAATTCAGATCCAGAGCCTGAGGATATTAAGGTCAAGAGTTCAGTTAATAAATACAGAGAAATCAGAATGGGAAAAGAGTAAGACATCAGGACCTCCCCTTTTGGGAGGAGCACTATGGGAGAGCAGGTCCATATAGTAAGACTAAGAAATTATAGTGTAGTGTCTTCACCCCAGAAGTCTTTTCCCCAAGGTCAGGCATTTGGGTAAGAGTCTCCATTCCCTTGGAGACTTGAAGGAAATTCTGCTTGATAAAGAATTCTTGTTAACTTTCTGGTCAATAAAATAAGTACTAAGTGGATGGTATTGTCTGCAATGTTTGGCTGACATGTCCAGAGAAACCTTGCAGCACCTTCTCAGTGATTTCTTTTTAATTTTGTTTTTATGTGTTTGTTTTGAAAAGGGGTCTCTGTGTAATTCCAGGATACTGGAATTCACTATGTAGACCAGGCTGGCCCTGAACTCACAGAAATCTGCCTGCCTTTGCCTGTTGGGTGTTAGGATAAAAGAATGTTCCACCATGTCCTGCTGGCATCAGCTTCTGTACACTGGAACTGGTGCAGAACTTTCCTAGGCAATTGCTTTCCCAGAACAAACAATACAGATGTCTCTCTTTCACAAGCTGCAGCTGTAGCCGGACAGGGTTCCTGTGACTAGGCAGAGCAGGAGACTTCTTTTGAAAAGCATCAATCTCTTTGACAGGTACAGACTCTTTATTTAGCACATGGCTTCAACTTCATTGCAACCTTAAGTTTCATGGTGCTTTTTCTCCCTCCAACCAACACAAATTTTATTTCTGTTCCACTTGTTTCTCTTTTACATGATAGACCTGGATGAAGTTATCATCAATCATACTGTACATTCACTGTTACACTGCCTTGAATGTCCTCTGCCAAAGAAATTAGTCCCTATTTTTTAGTTCAGCCTCACACAAATTTTTGACATGGGCACCAATACCATAAAATTCCCTACCAAAATAACAAATGGATATATCCCTTCCATATTTTAAAGAGTTCTTCCCCCTTCTGAAATATTACCTGGGCCTACAATGTTGGCTTTACCACCAGCACTACTGTCCTTCAGTCCCTACTAGACTGGCCCATTGCTAACAGCATTCAAAGGCTTTCCTAGTCCGAAGTTTCAATGTCTTACACATTCTTCAAAAATATGGTCAGTTTCTTCATAACAACAGCTCCACTTTGCTTACATTACTTTTAATGAAGGTCTATGCTTTGCAAAACTGTCCTGTTACTATGCAAAATTGCCCTGACAAAGAGTATCTTAGGGAAGAAAATGATTTATTTTGGCTTATGATTCCAGAGAGTTCATAATGGCCAAGAAGCAGAATTGGCAACAGAGAAAGATCAGGAAGCAGAATAATGCTAGCAACCCTTAAAGCCCACCCAGAGATACACGTCCTACAGCAAGGCTCTACTTCCTAAATATTCTATTACACCTCCAAACAGCAGGACCAACTGAGGACCAAGTGTTTCAATACATGAGACTATAGGATGATTTCTTAATCAAACTGTGATAGTGACTATCTTAGATATAAAGGCTACATCCCCTTATTTTCATTGTTCCAACACCTGACATATAATGTCAGCTTATTTTAGTATGGCAAATTCCATGCTGCCTCTTTCTGTGAATGACTGTCAAATGGCAAAAGGGTTATAAGTCTGCAGTCAAAATTCTATGATTAAAGAATAAGAGTTTTGGCAGAAAGAAACAAATACCTTGTAAGGATAGGGAAACAATTTATGTTGAAACTCAGAGGAGGCCATATTGGGGTAATATTTAGACTGGTCCCTTGATCTGGGAATATTATTGGATATAAAATCTGAAGATCAACAAAGTTAGACTAGATGTGATTTAATGTATGTAGATTTAAGCCTATTGGTTTAAATGTTGAAGAGTTGATGGTTGTAACTCTTCCGGCATGTTATAACATTCCCTTTTATCATGTACTGTAAATATTTTTATTATTTTATGTGTCTTATATTTATATAAAGCTTTACAACTTAATTTGAAATTTTAATACTCTTCTTTGAATCTTATTACTTTATTTCCTCACAAAATATTAATAAAATTTTATGGTTGTTGTATAACAACCATCTCTAAATTGAAACACCCCTGCCTAGAAGGAGAGAAGTTTATGAGATTCTGTAAGTAAATAACTCACAAGTCTTGGGAAGTTCCTGAAGCTAGTGATATTGATGATGTCATATCAGCATTAAGGACTGCTGAGAAGAAGAGGCAGTTTTCATGAGTTGACACACATGCTGGGGTGTAGTTTTCAGTGACTCTGGTTTTTGAGTCATCCATATTTCTGTAAATCTTACCCATACTCCTATAAAGAATCACAGTAAAAACTATTGTTCATCAAGTGGGACATTGGTGAAATTATTATTTTGTTATGTCATTTGTTTCCACCCAAGTGAGTGACATTTATTCATCTCTCCGAATGAAAAGCCATACAACAATGGGTCTCCTTTTCAACATAACTTTTAAAGCACCTCATTGATGTTTCCTATGTAGTTAATCATTTATTTCAGTGCAATTGATTATGTCAACTCTATCACTTATTGTGGCTTTCTCTGAGATATTTAACAATGCAGGTACTTCTAAATCCCCACCTTATGCACAAATAAAGAACATTGCAATGGTTTCTTCAAGGTAATCCAACTACTTTATATAAGAGCCAAGAATCCAGAAGTGTGACCATTTCTTCAAAATTAAATTATACAGTCTATCATAATCCTTCATTCCCTTGACAATTTTAGGTGTTTGTTTTTATCTTATATAAATCAAATGTACTTCCATTGAACTATTTCTGGCCTTAAGAACTTTACATTGCAATAACTTTAATGTGCACTAACTTTAAGATGGCTGACGGGATTGTGGATAATCTCTGTTGTTGTTTCTTCACGACTGTGCTGCTATTAATTGATTCATTCATTCAACCAAACACTTTGTAAACGCAGGAAATGTTTTCTACCTTGGATACAAAACTGCTTCTTTTCTATTTATCATCACTTAATATTTATGTTTTCATGCCACTTCTTATGTTCAAAGTGATCCTGTGATTTGATGTTATAGTATTAAACTGCATTTAAAATAATTAGGTTTTGACATTTTTTACAGTAAACAAAATATAAGAAAGGCATGTTTTGTGTAGTATATGAAAAACAAAACTTTCTATCTTCTCCCTGCTTTTAGGATGTATTATATGCTTCTGTTATCGAATGCGGGGAAAGTTCAGCATTCCAGTGGTGATGCACACCTGCTGGAAGAAGTCGGTATTCTTGGTTTCCAGAAAGGGTTATGAATAAATATCAACTATATTTAAGAAGAAAACAATATGGTTCCTGTAAGTAATCTCTCTTGTTTTGAAATACTGTTTTTGTTTAACAGTTTAATATATTAATATAATGAATTTATTCTCTCATCCTTCCTTTTCCCATTTCAGCCTTTCTCCCCAAGTACATTACTATTGCCTACTTATATGTTGACTTGTGATATTCTTTAAACAGAGAATGATTTGAATATTTCTCCATACAATGATTAATTTACAAACGCTTCAACTTTAATTCTTTTTCTTTTAACGGTATTAATTGGCTTTAATTTCAGTTACAGAAATGAGCAACACTTTGCATCATAAAATAAATGTCCTCCCATCTTCCTTTCTTGAACTAAGGTGAATTACACAGAATGACCCTTCAAAAATCTTTTCTCCCCTTAATATACTCATATTAGATGAAACTATCAGTGAGTTATTGAGACACATTCCCTGCTCTGTACATTGCAAACTAAAACTGAATTGGGCACTTAAGTAAACTGCATTAACTCTTCAAGGTCACCAGGATACCATTTAAGGCCCTCTTGTAACATTTTCTTTAAATCAGGTTATCATGGTGTCATTTAACCATTTTAGGACTCTGAAATTGATATTTATGAGATGGCTTCCTAGTAGGCTGAAAGAGTTAGTGTGCTCATCCAAAGTCTATGCTCCACTCCAAACCCAAATTGTGAACTTCCTTCAGCAGCCCTGAGTTTTCCTGGTCCTAACTAGAATTCTCAGAGAGAATGTACAACATTTGATGAAGGAAATTCAATCAGTTGAATTCCACCACAGAGATCATTCACAATTATTTCTTGAGAAGTTACTTTTGTGCTTTTATCCTTCCTTTCTTGTTTTAATGCACAGCTGCAGAAGAGGTACAGCCTATATGCTAGTTGCCTATTCCTACCAAATGATGTCCATCCAAGAAAACTGTGTCTAATTCTAGAAACATAGAAGTTTCCTTTAGAATAAATGCAGTAAAAAAAAAAAAAAAGGAATGCTTTAGGTAAAGCCCTTCCTAAACTATCTATAACTGATGAGAAATTCCCCTGCTTCTAAACACCTCCAAATTTTTATACATGAAGAAAAATTTTCCTTTCACATATCTTACTAAATATGGTACAATCGGGTGAAAACATCATCAAGCTGTTCTTTACTACTGAGTAAAAACTGCCTCTATAACTAGGTAAAAAAGTCTTTTACCTAATCTTTAAAGATTGCAAAATTGTCAGAATGCAGTATTTTTATAGCCCTTAGCACAGCCTACAGGAGATGTGTGGGAAACTGTTTACATTGTCACTTTCTATGACACCCTAATGAGGTGACTATTGTCAAAATTGAAAAATAGAGCATGAAAGGCAATGTTTTAATGCGTTAGAATAAAATATTTAAAAATCCAAATCTACTTTTATATTTGTATTATGCTTTATTTTTAGCAGATTCAAATTCCAGATATACATTTATTCATCAATTCTGTATGTAACTATATAAAATATAAGGAATGAGATTATACTGTGTGATGTCACATTGCTGTAGCTAACAGAAGTTTCCATTGTAGTTCTTTTCACATCTTTGTTCAGGGTTTCCTAAGTCCAAAACAAGGTAATGCAAATGGGGAAAAGCAATATTTTACATTAGGGGATGCAAAGGTAGTTCAATTTTTATGAGAAAATCCAATTTTAGCTTTAATTTCCTTTATGCTCACAATCAGCTACAGAATTTTATTAGCTTCTATATATAAAAGCATGGTACTTACTGTTATATTTCCCATCTTCATCTACAAGTAGGATAGCATCATTTAGGCTTCAAACTCCATTCAAAATGCCATGCTAACTATAAAAATGGGTTTGTTTGCACTTATATACTTAGCTCCTTATTCAGGCCATTGTGTGTTTTACACATCTCATAACCAAGTTCTATATTCTGGGTGCTTGCAGCAGTCTTATATGGGTTTGTCTCTGCGCCAGATTTATCTTCGCATTTCCCATTATAGCCTCAAAGAACTGTATTAAGGAAGCCTTTCTTCTCAGTTCCTGCTTGTGATTGCTAACATATCAAATTTATTCCTTCATAATCCAGATCATTTTCCAGCAGCTTTGGGGCCTGCTTGGAGTAGTCTGTTATAGAGCCCATAGTAACCCTACACTGACAGACCAAAAAGCCCTTCGACTGTCACTTTATGTCATTAACAATTTTCTAAAGCCATTACAGATGGGATGGACTGATTAGAACTGAGGAGGGAGGATCTTTTTTCCCAGCCAGAAGTATCCCCTGAGACTGTCACACCGTGTGAAGTTTCTAGTGATTAATGGGAGAAAAATAATGCTGCCTGTCTAACAGTTGCCATAGACTTTATTTGAAAAAGAGCCTATTTATATTTGGTAGTCTCTCTGGATAACTAAACATGAGCTAGCTAGTGTAAAATATGGATAGAAGAATAGCTTGAAAATGATGCTGTCCATATTAGTTTTCCACTCTGAGGTTGGATTTTTTTTTCTCTCCTCGCTTTCATGTAGCTAGTATAATTTAATGTCAGTGCTGTTGCCAGATGAAAGTGTTTATCTTACCCTGGCCTTTTCCCTCCACTTCTGCTGTTTTATTTCTGTAAATGAAAGCTACAGCTGGAATATTGTTTTACTGTGAATCTCACACCAGCACTGTCAGTTGTGATGTGACATTGGAGATTCTTATCTGTAGGTTGGGCTGGAATTATTAAACATTCTCACATTGTGCAAAGTGTCGGGGATGAACAGCAGTGCAGTGAGGTGCATCCAACACTTCTGTCTTTCCCACCTGATCCTTGAAATATGACTCCTTTAAAGGGCTAATGTTCACTTTCCATAGCTTTATAGAGAGAAGTGACGGTACTCAAGAAGTAACATGAACTGAAAATTAGAGTAACTTCCCATCCCATCTTAATGTGTGCTTCAAGAAGCAATCTTAATGGTAGACATGCTTTGAAAGGAAAACATTTGACTATATATGAAAAAGAACAGTGGGAGTTTTATGGAGAAAAATTGTTAGCAGACTAAATATGAAAAAGTCTACTTTTTATTATTCTCTAGTAACCACTGCTATGACTATGATCCTAAAGCAAGGCATTTTGTCAAATAAAGATAATTCTCATGAAAACATATATTCCTTCAAATTATTTCAATAAATCCATAATAATATAGTACTTACCATCTTACCAATGCTTAGAAGACACTGGATTTTTATATTCTAAAAGTCTGTGAATGTAAATCATTCTGGCATTCATGGGCCATGTAAAGAAATATTACTATATGGTAAGTAAGTATATTACAGTTTTTGAAGATTTAGATGTTGAGAACATGAGATTTGATGATTTGTCTAGGAGCTCTATGTTGTTTTTTTTTGTCACTTAAGAGTTCCTGAATTTCAATGTTGAGACAAGCTGAAACCAGTTTTCCGAACCTTAACTTGAAATCCATGTGAAAGAACTTGTCCATTTAGATGTCCTACTTCAAAATTAGTCTTGCACAAGCAGAAAGTTGCTTCTTAAGGGTTTACAGAGAGTCAACTGTTGGGTTGTATTTAAGCTTCAATAGGTTCTCCTAGGATGAATAAGATCATTTTCTGAATTCTTGTTTGGTATCAGGAGGAATATATGAAATGTTGTATCAAAGCATTTTGTTTAGTTACAAATCACATAAATCAGTTAGATTATTCTACTTAAAAGTATCACAACTACATTTATTGATATAATACAAGATGTCCAGTTACATTTTAATGTCACACAAAACAATGATTTTTTCAGTATCAAAGTACCCCAAATACTGCAATATCATTGCTAATTTGATATTTAAATATAATTTGTATTTTGCATTCTTGTCTGATAAATCTAGTGGGCCTAATGAAAATACACTTTAAAGAGGATGGAGAATATATGGGACTAATTAGGTGAGAAAGTATAATAATGCTTAAACAACTAATAGTATAAAGGTAGGAAGTACAATTACTCTGGGACCAGACATGAACCACCATCATCACCCTTTTCTTATTGTGCAATTTATGTTGTCTTTACATTTGCTATAGACCTAAACTATTTGGGAGACATGCTTTTATTTTTGAAAGTTTTACATTTGAAAAAAAATGGAACTTGAGAGAGAATGTTCTGATGGATTCCCTGCTGTCAGAATCAAATGTGCCAAGGGAGAGTAGTAAGTAGCCAAGACCTGGAAAGTCATTAATATCTTGTAGATTACCAGCATTCCACAGGGGGTGTGGAAAAATATAGTAGCTTCAACAGCAAACAAATGAGTAGAGCCACACTGTGGAACCTGAAAGGAGGGCTTTTGAAAAATGGAACAAAGATGACATGAACTTAGAGAAAGGGAATAGTAGACAACAAATACAAATTTATACTCCAAGACAAAGTAGTACAGTTCAACTCAAATATGGCCTTTCCTCAAAGATTATACTATTATCTTAAAAATTGTGTTGAAATGAATACCCAAGTGTCTCAGAAGACTTAAGCAATGGGAAGGAAGGCTGTAACATCCCAGTTTCTGTAATACTTGTTTGTTTAACTTTTCTATGTAAATTCTCTTCTGTTTGTATAGATTGTTTTTCTTTTCATTTCTGGTCCAGGTAGTCACAGTTACAAAGAGATATAGGGAGAGGAGAGTCAATCAACATACATCTTGTGGGTGGTGCAGGTGGAGATCACGGTCCCATTTGTAAAATTTCAGGCAGGGACAAATATGATGTTCTGGGAGAGTTGTCTATTTCATTTTGATACTTCAAAATAAAAAACCCTGTTACTATTGTTTCCTTTATTTCCAGGCCCCAGGTGGAAATGTATATTTTCATATACTATTACTTTCTTTCTTACATTAACTGGATACTTGTAGAAACAGTCACAGAGTACCAAGTAACTTAGTTGTGCTGATCCACCCCATTAAAGTAACTTGAGGATCACTGAAGAATACAGTCTGAGTGATCACATCTCATCTAGCCATTTAAACCAAGATGCCATTCACATACTGACAAAAACTTTAAAGCTAACTTTTTTACAGGTATACTCTAAAGAGAAATTACAATTGAGATGATTTTGCCAGATTCTCTTGTAGATTGTGATGTCTTTGTAGCACTGAAAAACCTTAAATTTAAAATTTAGAGAAGGAAGTTGGTGGTCAGAAGGAAATAAAAAGTTTCTAAACCTCATATTTTATTGGCCTGACCTGTAACAGCATCTGTTCTTGTCTCCTTTGTTATTATTCTTTGGTAATACTAGGAAGTCACTAAAGCACATGAACTTCCTATGACCTATTTAGTAGACCCAAACAATTAGCAAATGGTTATTCAATCATTCCTATGGGGCTATGTATGCCAGAGCAGTATAGTATCAGGGTCCTTTTTTATTTGTTTTATATCATCTTCCATGTGTGCTTTAACTTACAATGCTTGGAAGACATCGAGAAAAGCTGATGAATTAAAAATACATCTTTATGTATTAGTCATGGACAAAGAGACACAGTGTTGTTATCCTCCAGTGCCTCTAGGTCCATGGATGCATTCTCTAGCCTATCTTAGCTGTGGGCTTAGAGAAGGTGACCTTCATATGATGAGTTTCCTAGATTATCTGGAATAATCAAGCCAAATGGTATGTAAGACTCAGAAGTGTGTGTGATCATTTCGGGATTTATAGAACATGACAAAGAAGAAGACAATGAAATTAGGAGGTTGTACCTGTGGATAATGTGCATCTGAAGGCAGAAGGGCCCCTAAGTCTTGTAGGTACCAAAAAAATGAATAAAAGTAAAATGAATAAAAATAAAACTGCAACCAAGAGAGTTACAGAATTGATAGAAAGCAAGGAGGAAATAACAACAATAGTATGTGCGCACTGGGAAGCTTCCTCTGGATGTGTCAAGCTTAGAAATCACCAGAGCCATTACCAAGAGCAGCTTCAACACACCATGAGGAAACAAACCAGAACACAACAAGTATTATAAAAGTTTTTAAAAACCCTAGAAAAATGAGCCCAAACAACCTTCCAGAGATCTGTGAAAAATCAAAGTAAATGCTGTGATTTTGTATATAAACTGAAAATTTTGTGATATCAATAACAATTCCCATTGAGAAAAATCACCAGTGACTTGATTAAGACACCATACAACTATGCTGAGGAACCACATCAATGATGGTGACAATAGTTGCTTGTTTTCCACTTCTTTCTTGTCCTATCTTGGACTTGTTTTTTGGTTACTTATGAATAGACAATTATCTTAGTTACTAATAGTTATTTTAGTTCATTCTAAACTACCTATATAAATTCAACCTAAACAAAAAGAAAAAAAAAACTAAAGGAAAATTACACATAAAAACTTGTTTCCCTTTTCTCTGAAACATTGATCAAGATTTTGAAATATTTCTCACTTTCCCTCTCTGAAAGGAAAATTATCAATATTTTGTGTTTAAGTTATATAGTGAGAGTAAAACAAGATGTCATCAAAATATTCTGTTGTTAGTCTTTTCATAATGATGTTGATTACACTTAAACACTTAATCCAAATGGAAGGACAGTGTAGACCAAGGATTATGTCATCCTGTCATTACTAAGGAACATTTAATTTCCCCCAGCTAGACTGTTTTTAATACTTCTCTGAATCCAGTTGTATTTGTTGTACACCTAATTCCTAAGAGTACTTTCCCAAAGGTCACATAAAGGAGTTGGTAAACTGACTCCCATATTAAAAACGATGAAAATGCATGTTATCTCTCCTAAGAGAGCTCTGGGAATGAATTTTGAAATGAAGAATATTAGTTATGTAGAAAGATGAGAACACAGGTCAATTTTGGAACTAGCCATCTTCCTACCAGAATACCACAGATGGGAATTATTTTGGCCAGATGAAGAAAATATTTTATAATACCTTCAATTAAAGTAATATGCATACATACAATGTAGATTCCTGTGATGTTTAATTTAGGCATGTGTTTATATGTTCACCATTCAATATTTCAAAGAAGTTTTATATCAGGCTGCTTTGGGTAATAGTATGGCTACTATTGTGTTTTAGCTTTTGAGAACTCTCAGTTTCATTGATTAAGCCAGATACTCTTCAGATTATTTGGTTTAAGGTATTTAGTTTTTAAGAGTACTAAGTTTACCCTAGAACTAAGCACAGAACTACCATATTATCAGCTATACCACTAAACCTCAACATAGGAATATACAATGATATGGTAGATGTACAAAATGGAGTTTCTTCATTCACAAGGAAGAATAAAATCAGGTTGTTTTCATGTAATTGGATGAAATGGTGGTTACCCTGTTTAGGGAAATAAAATCTTAATGGAAAATATTTCATATTCTCCATCATTTGTGGATCCTAGATTATATAGAGATGTGTAAACTCACTTTGACACATGACACAATAAAAGTGAGACTGTCTGCATAGTAAAGTTAGCTGTGAGAATGAGGAGACACCAGAAACAGAAGAATATGAATATGGCCAAATTATGTGGATAAACCTGTTTTTAGCAAATCCATCACCACACAATTAAAATAAAATCTTTGAGTCAATGTAGAAAATGCAAAGAAATAAAAACATCAAATAAACAAATAAAAAAACAACATTCCATCACTGTCCTTATAAATATGCAAGGACATTTCAAAGAACATGATGGAAGCACAAATTAAAAAGGCTCTTCAATATTGCTCAGGCTATGACATCTAATTAGCATCTCTAGGTCCATCATTTCATTGAGATGAGTGGCACCATAAGGCAGCTCATGAACGTGACAACAAAGTAATTTACCTTTGTCAGATATCTGATTTCAGTCTAAGTGTTCACTTTGCTTAATAAATCTAAGTGCCACTTAACATAAGCACTTCACTTCACATTTTTCTTCTGTGCAGTACACTGGTTGCTCTGTTTTACAACAGAGGTCAGTGTGGGTGTTCATCTGAATCTTCCCACTCTGTGGGTATCCTAGTTCTCAAGCTCATAAAATAATTATAAAACATGCAGTTTGCATTTTCATAAGACATTCTTTTCATTAAATACTGTACTAAAACTTTAGTTTCAAATATTACTTTGTTTTTAACTTATATTGATGTAGACATTTTGAAAATCACTCTGTGTTTAAATATATGACAAAATAATTAACAAAAAACACACATCATTTAATTTCAAAGCCAATAACATTATTCTTAAGAAATCATATATAAGACATGAAATATTTAGAGTGGATAAAGAGATTTTCAGATGATGACAAGTTTTGTTATGATTTAGTTAAGAATGGCAAGATGTTTAACTTCAAACATTTATCAATAGAATATTGCAATTTATTACTTTTAATTAATGTTGACTTATCATCTTCATCATAGGGATAGTAAAAAGGTATAACATTTACTATGGTCTTGTTTTGTTTTGTGGTGCTGGAGGTCAGGCATAGGGCAGTGTTCATCTGGAACAGATCTTCTATCAGAAAAACTTGTGGTTTTAGCTTTTTCAAATGCCATTTTCTTTAAAAATTGTTCTCTAGCAATAGGTAATCAATAAATATGTTGAGTAAAAATTCTAGTAATTTAATTTTAAATCGATCTTGGACATTACTTCTTTCAGAGTTTTATGAGTAATTTGAATAATAATATCCCAACAGATTTAGAACATCACTTACAGAGAATGAGTATGAATTGCATTAAGTAGTTCGTTTTTTTCATTAACTTGTAAATTTCAATCCCAGTTTCTATCTTTCCATTTTGAGATTTGGTATACTTTTATTTTATTTATAAGAGCATTTGCCTGTTTGTATGTCTGTGCCCCAAACACGTACAGTGTCCATGGATTCGAGAAGAAGGCATCAGATTCCCTGGGGCTGGAGTTATACCAAGTTGTGAGTTGGGTGCTTGGAATCAAATCCAGTTTCTTTGGAAGAGCCCCAAGTGATCTTCACTAATGAGACATTTTTCTCCCCCCTTTCTATTTTTCTTTATCTTAACTTTTCTCTCTTGGAATAGGGGTTTGACAAAATATCGGATTATGGTCTCCTAAGGCTGTTTGCACTTCTAGTTGCTCCGTTTTCCTCTCCTGTCTCTCATTTCTCTGTATTTAATAACACACATTCCTTGTACATACAAGAGAAGCTCAGTGTGATATTTTAAAACATACATGCCCCCATTCTACTGTTGCCCATCCCAAGCCCTGGTTTCAGTACTTCACTTTCAGATCAATTTTGAAAAATTACTTGTATGGGAGAGAACATACAATAGTTTTCTTTCTGTATATAGATCATTTTGCTTAATATGCTGCCTACTCTATGTTTTTTTTTTCCTGGAGCCAACTTTATACATCAAGACTTATGTGATATATCAGGGTGAATATCTACCTCAAATGTCTAAATAATGACTAAATCATTGAATGCCTAAATGCTTATGAAGACAAATAGTTGAAACTGAACAAATTTCTCACAGTGAAACTTCATTTCCTCATGTAGGCAACTATACAAAAAATATCTGCCTATGTCCTTTTATTTTCCCCAAGTATATTCTCACCTTGAGAATCATAGTTAGAAATAAAAGTTATACCTTTTGTCAGGATGTGGGCAATAAGATATTTTATAGAGGTGATTGAATTAACAAGTGTACCATAGAATTTAATGATCCTTGACAGTCAGAAAGTGCACTTTTAGATCTATGATTCCTTATTTACCACATTAAGAAGGGAAATTTCCTGTTGTCTGTTTTTATGCTTTGGTAATTTTAAGAAATTATCAGTAGAATGTTTTCACATCCCCAAAAGTGACTTTAAGAAATTGAGTTGCTTATTCAAAGTATAATGCCCTACACTATCCACAAAGATTAAAAACTATCTACAATATGTCTCCGACTTTTAAAAGGAGTATGTAGAGCAGCAGTGGTTTTCTCATACAACTATATGCAATGTGTTACATAATGTTAGTGTAGGGCTTTGAATTTCAGAAGGAAAATAATTCTTTCTGATTTTACTCTTTGGCTAGAAAACAGGCAGAGCATTAATGTGCTATAGTGTACTCCTACACATTTCTGAACAACAGGGTGACATACTCATTGAATTTAGGAGTTACTTCTGGTGCCACAGTCATCTACTTATTCATAGCTCTCTTTCTCATCAAAAGGGTATCAGGATACATTCAAAGGAGAAAATATCTTAATAGCTCTTTCTACCTTAACAAATAATAAGCCCTTGACAACATATTTCTAGCAGGCATATCCCACAAGTCTCTGGGAATTTTCCTATAAAGCTTTATCCACTAATCCACATTAGGAATAAACAACTATACAGGAAATGTTTGTTGATATCCTTGTTACTATTTTTCAAGACTCGATCCAAATCTGCAACTATCAAGCTTTATTTATTACATAATCACATAGTCTAGATTTAGAATCATGGGTTGCAGCTAATCACCATATGAAATCAGCTCTCTCAACACTCTTCTCCAAGATCTTTATTGTTTATTTTATAGTCTAGAAGTCAGAGTTGATAACTGGAGACCTACAAATAACAACTAATCAAAGGATGGATGTCTTAGTTAGATTTCTATTGCTGTGAACAGACACGATGAGTACAGCAGCTGTTATAAAGGAAAGCATTTAACTGTGGCTTGCTTACAGTTCAGAGGTTTAGTCAATTATTGTCATGGTGGGAAGCATGGCAGCATGCAGATAGACATGGCACTGGAGAGTTCTATATCCATATTGGCAGGCAGCAGGAAGAGAGCATGAGCCACTGGGTATAACTTGCAGTTCTGAAACCTCAAATTTCTCTCCCTGTGACACACTTTCTCCAATGAGGCCACACCTTCTCCAGCAAGGCCACCACTCCAATAATGTCACTCCCTATAAGTCTTTGGGGGATATTTTTATTCAAAACACATCAGTGGACTGTTCTTCAAGAGAAATTTTCAATAAAAGTTAAAAAGAGTCTCACATAAGCTATCAAAGAAGCTGAATGCTTATTAAGAGTGCTACCATTTCTCAATGTTTCATCTACTCCTCGAAAATAGATGGTATGTTGAGAATTACAAACATGTATAGAATACATTGTGATCATATTCATATTGCTCTCTTCTCCCTTGTCTACTGTTCTCTCTAATTTGTTCTTCCTTAACATTTCCCCATGTCATTCTTGTTGTTGTTGTTGTTGTTATTGCTGTTTTCAGACAGGGTCTCATTATATTGACCTGGAACTGCTATGTAGTCCTGGTCTTGTTGTATGTTATGTATGTGTAGGTCCTATGCAAGTGGTCTCAGCTATGCTCCTCTTAATCCCTAATGAAATATCTAGTCTCTTACTAGGAAATTTGGGCAATGTAAAACGGGCTTTTATGTATGCTAATGAGCTACAGATAAACTCAGGAGATTGTAACATGAACAACAGGTACCTCAAAGTTACCCACTGAAAGGAGAGCATCAGAAAAAGGGTCTTGAGGTGTAAATGAAGTAAGAGCAGTAAAATGTTTCAAAGGCTCTGAATGATTACCTACCTAATATTTTGGGTTCAGAAGAATATCTTTTGATAAGACTCTTAGCAAAATGACAAAATTTCTCAAGCTAATATATATGCAAGATTTTTTCTTATTTTCCAAAACAGCAATGATAGGAAACCCTTTTCTCAGTTATATTTTTCACTAATATATGTCTGCTAATCCCACAACTAACTCAAAAGGTTTTTTAAAGCCACTACAGCAGGTCCATAGGTTCTTTGGTTGAGCAAATGAGAGTTTTCTCTGTTCAAATCATGAGCATAATAGTAACACTTTCCTCCAGAACTTATGAGTTGTACTTAATTCATATGACTAGCCCAGACAATTGTTCTGTGAGCAAACATTGTAAAATCTACCCCCTTATGCTGTCACTAATCATTAAATTTAGGGTAACTTTAACTGTAAGTCTTAGAAGGAATAACCACCATTTGGAATACTGTGTGTTCTTTATTAACATATTTTCAGACAAGAGAACCAACACAATAAGAGCCAAGTCAGCTGCTCTGTTACTAATAAAGCAAAAAAGTAGAACTCACTGCTTCCCTTGGTCTTCTATCAGTCTCAGGATAAAAAAAAATATGGGAAATTTCTATAAAAGGAAGTGTCAATTCTCAATGGCATAATTATGAGAATACTGCAGATAATAAAACGTACCCAGAAGCAACCTGAGATGTGTATCTTTGTGATACTCTTAGAGCTGTCACATAGCTCACATCCAACAATGATACAAAAATAGAAGAAATATTCACCAAAAGATATAGCTTATCTTCAAATTTTCTGACAAAAATGCTGCAGATGGCACCCCAAAGAAGAGACTGGCATGGACCTGGATCTTCTCTCTGAAATGACTAATGTATCACTACAGTCCTGCCAGAACTCTGTGAGTCCCATGCCAGAGAAGATAATTTTATTATCAGACAGTGCTCCAATTCTTGCCCATTGGAGTGGGGTATGGCTCCTCTGCAAAGTAGAGCCCTTATCTAAATGCACAGACCTACACTATAAAATGGGATATTCTGCATATTTTTCAAAGGTTTAAGAAAAGCTAAATTTATCCTGTAGTAAACAAACATATTTTCCTGGTGTCTACATAAAAATCTAGCTGTGCAAAAATCTAAATAGAATTAAGGCTAAAGTCTTATGCTTAGATAGCCAAAATGGAACATAGAGAAAACTAGATATGAATTTTGTATAAACCAGTGAGATATATTCTCTCAACTACTATATATGTGAAGTTAACTGCTAACTACAAGCATCAAACACAACCTGGTCACCTGGAGTCACTGATTTCATTCAATTTGTGAGACATTTATAAAAACCCTCCAAAAAGAATAGTGCATGTACCCATTAGCCATGACATGTGAAAATTAACTTGCAGAAAGAAGTAAGGGTATATTTAACAGAGTAAGCATATTTTAGTTTTGTATTAGCTAAAAACGAGTAGGAATGAAAATGTATATACATACAGGCATACATTCATCCATATGCCACTTAAATATATTCTAAATCATGTATCAGTAAATGATTTCATCATGGTGTATATGTAAAGAAACTTAGGTGTTATAACATATTAAAGCATTGGTGTGCTGCATGGTTTTTTTCAACCCAACACATGCTAGAGCCATAAAAAAACACAGAACTCAATTAATAAAAGGCCTCCATCAGATTGAACTATAGGCAAATCTGTGGTGGCATTTTCTTTTTTTCCCCCAACTTTTTTTATTTGAATTAGAAACAGATTGTTTTACATGACAATCCCAGTTCCCTTCTCCCACCTGTCCTCCCCTAACCCCCCAACTAAAACCTTATCTGTCACATATCTTTTCTGCTCCCCCTGAATGGTGAGGCCTTCCATAGGGTGTCATCAGTGTCTATTGTATCCTTTGGGATAGGGACTAGGCCCACCTCCGTGTGTCTTGGCTAAGGGAGTATTCCTCTAAATGGAATGGGCTCTCAAATTCTACACCTATGCTAGGGATAAATAGTGGGCTTCTACAGGAGGTCCCATAGATTTCTGAAGTTTCCTCACAGAAACCCATGTTTCTGGGGTTTGGATCAGTCCCATGCTGGTATTCCAGCTATCAGACTGGGGAGCAAGAGTTCCCAGATGTTCAGGTCAGCTGTTTCTGTGGGTTTCACCAGCCTGGTCTGGACCTCTGTGCTCTTCACTGGTCCTTCTCTGCATCTGGGTTCCAGTTCAGTTCGGTGATTAGTTATGGGTGTCTGCTTCTACTTCTACCAGCTTCTGGGTGAAGGCTATAGGATGGCACATAAGTCAGTCATCAATCTCTCACTATTTGCATACGATATGATAGTCTACATTAGCGACCCGAAAAACTCTACCAGGGAACTCCTACAGCTGATAAACACCTTCAGCAAAGTGGCAGGATATAAGATTAACTCAAAAAAAATCCTTTGCCCTACTATATACCAATGACACATTGGTGGAGAAAGAAATCAGAGAAACATCACCTTTTACAATTGCCACAAACAACATAAAATACCTTGGGGTAACACTAACCAAAAATGTGAAAGACCTGTACCATAAGAATTTTGAGTCTCTAAAGAAAGAAATTAAAGAAGATACCAGAAAATGGAAAGATCTCCCATGCTCTTGGATAGGTAGGATCAACATAGTAAAAATGGAAATCTTGCCAAAAGCAATCTACAGATTCAATGCATCCCATGAACTGTGGACCAGCAGCGCTAGGTACTCCAGTGGCCTCAACTAGGTGTTCCATATGTGGGAGACAGTTGTGAAGCTTGGACTAGCTGAAAGGCCCCTCTAAGTAGGACCACAATACAAACCTGTAACATGAGCTAGCTTGTTGGCGCCCACTCCCTATGGTGGAATGCCATGGTCAGCTTCAAAGAATGGGAGAGGGAACTGACCCTGCCCCAACCTATTGTGCTAGACTATGTTGACTCCTCATGGGTGCCCTTACCCAAGAGGAGAAGTGGACTGAGGGGGAGGTGAGGGAGTGGGAGGAGGGGACAAGGGGTGGGAGAAGGTGACAGGGGGATGGAGAAGATGTGGGAGGGAGAAATGTGGTTGGAATGTAAAATGAAAAAAAATAAACCAGAAAAACCAAAGAACACTGGTGACTTGGAGAAATCAACCTCGTTAGTTCATCAAAGGCACTGAATGTAGACTAGAGTAAGCACAATCAGAAATCCATTTCAAATTTGACATGAGATATTTGAACAAAGTTAAGCAGTATAATGTCTATCTATTCATCCTTTATATGATAAAATACCAGTATAATTGAGGCTAAAGTCTTCTGGGATATATTTCTTCAGAATCATCACTCAGAAACTGTGGTCCACAGGTAGCCAAGGCTTCATCTCAAGCTGATAGGAAAACTAGTAATGCATAAAATCTCCCATATAGTACTGATTTTTAAGGCATGAAGGAGTCAGAGAGAGAAGCTGGGATTTGACACCATTCAAGTCCCTGAAGTGAGTCCAGGAAGCCATTGGTAAAGGTAGCCTTAATTGCAATAGAAACTCCAACAGATTGGTGTGGCTGGGACTGTGGAATGACCACTAAGAACAGTAAGAATTGTAGGCTGGAGATGGCCTGAGCCTACAAAACAAGTTGTGTGTGCTGTGAATGGCAAAACCAGAGGCAGAGTTGACCAAGCCCTTTGGAACTCAGATCATGAATGAGTCCAAGACTCAGTCACTGAGCAATTTATGCTTTTGGATTTCTGTTTTGCCTTGATCTGATTGTAACTGTGCCCTGTAGCTTTTTTTTCAGTAGCCCACATTGAAAGATTTTAGAGTTTTAATTTTCATTGTTGCTTTACCTTGATGATCAGTGACTTATTTCAGATTTATATGTTGTGAATAATATGTTTGATCACTGTTATATTTAAGTTCCTATACCAGTGGTGCTAGCTAGTTTAATGTCAACTTGATTAGCTAGACTCATCTAAAGGAGGGAGCTTTATTGAGAAAATGCCTCCATAATATTGGGCTATAGTCAGGCATGCAGGGTATATTCTTAATTACTTTTGATGGGGGATGGCCCATTATAAGTGGTGCCAGCCCTGGGTTGTATATAGAAGCAAGCTAAGCAAGCCATGAGGATCAAGCCAATAAGAGACACTCCTCTATTCCTAATAGCTATAAATTGGAAACAACATAGGTGTCTCCCAACAGTAAGAATAAAAAATACTGTGGCACATTTACAGCTTGGAGTATTACTCAGCTGTCAAAAATGACATCACAAAATTTGCAGGCAAATGGATGGAACTAGAAAAATTTTCTAGAATGAGATAACCCAGACACAGAAAGATAAATATAGAATGTATTTGTTTATATGTTGTATTACTCATTAGATAAGTGATAATTAAGTTACAATTTGTAGACCCTAAGAGGTTAGGTATAAAGTAAGTGAACAGGGAGAAACATTGCTCTCCATGGGAGGAAGAAATATAATAGATTTTATGGATGGACTGGGGGGCAATGGGTATGGAAGAATAAGTGGGGAAAAGGAGGGTTTGGGGATAGAATACTAAGAAAGTTTCACAGAACTGAGCAGCATTTTAGGGATGCTATGGAAATCTAGTGTAATGGAAACATCCTAAAATATATGAAGGTAATCCTAATGAAATCTCCCAATAATGTGAGAGATGGATACCAAACTGACAATCTCTTATCACCAAATGAAGTTTCTAATACCAAGACTGAGTAATATCAAATTGAGTTGTTGCTCAAAGGAGTCCCATCAAAATCTCCAAACAATAGATTTCTCTCCATAAACTGACAGAAAGACTCCACTGTTGAAGACAATATCTTCACAACTCATTGAACATGGAGAAGTTGAACAGGTGCCTACATAGTAACCTCCACCCTACATCCATTGGTTTATGAAGATAATCTGCAGGCGACCAAAAGAGAAACATAAACACCAGTCTGGCCACAAAGACTTTGATCTCTGCCTGCAAGATATGCTAGTTCGATGGTGTCACAAAGCATATGGAAATAAACAACCAATGTCTGATTTTATGTAAGACCTACTTCACAACATGGAACCCACACTGGTCACAGCTCGTGTGGACAAGAACCAGAGACTAGATTTCCCAGAGACTTAGTATAAATCCAAATACTTCTGGCTCATTGATAGCCTCCTTTTCTGTTAACTGTTATTTTATGCATATGTGTATATACTTACATATTCTCAAATATCACCTACTCGGTCTGTATAATGTCAGTCTTATGCATGTTTTCAGACCTAACAACTTGGCACTCAGTAACCTTCGCTGGGGGAAACCACCCCTCCTGCTCCCTGCTTTCCTCAGTTCCTATAGATCATTGTATAGGATTGAGGCCTCATGGGCTTTTCTACTTTGGCATGTTGATTTGTATAGTCCTTGTACATTTCACATTTGCAGTAATATAAATCATTTGTAGATTTTAATTTCCAATGCATATGATCCTGCATGCATTACAACTAGCCATATATTTGAAAAATATTATTGTGAGCAAACATTTATTGTAAGAGAATGCAGCATACACTTCAAAGAAGCATATGGGTGGTATCAGGAGTGCTGGTAGCAATCATATTCTTTGCACAGTAGGAAATTTATTTATTTGATTGCTTAACATATAGCTTAGATATATAATAACCACGTCTCTAAGAAGCATAGATAATTTTATCACAACATAAACCTTTATGCATAACAAGTGATTCCTACCAATATAAACCAATATCATGTTTACATCTTTTCTTAAAATAATCTGCTGTGTGTTAATTATTTGTTCACAATTTCACTTAAGTTTTATTGCCATGACTGAATCACACATTTTTGATAATTTTTATCATATCTAGAATGCCATATTCTACAGCAATTAGCTTAGCTGCAACACCTATCAGATGCTTTAGAAATAATTTGTGATAAAATAAATATTTCAAAATAGTGTTTAAAAAATAGTGTTTTATGTATTTTTGAATAATTATCATAAAAATAAAAAATGTGGCTGTAATAAAGGGTAAAGGGGATAACAGAAAATAAAGGATTGATTGAGGTGGACGATGGTAAAGAAGGGGAGATAGAAGGAGGAACAACTAACTCTTAGACATTTTGAAAAGTCATATGGAAATTTACTGCTGTAGAAGCTTCCTAACACACACACACACACACACACACACACACACACACACACCAAAGAATTGTAATGGAATTGTCACAGAGGGTAACAATACCTCTATTAGACACCACATGCTAACCAATTAAAAACCTACTGCCCCGAATGGATTATTTCTTTTGAAGCTGTTAGCCAGCAAAGGCTAATAGACTTCCATCATTACATGCTGTTACCCAGGCTTCTATTTACCTTCCAGAACTTGTCAGTAATACCCAATTACTACAGACATCATGCACTAGAGTCATAGAATATTGAGAAACAGGGATGATACTGATACAGAATCTTCATCCATACTGCATGGCTTTTGTACAGACAGAAGTTTCTAGGAATGATAGAAGAGGTAAACTATAATCATAACTTAACCAGATGTGAATCTTATGAGCTACAATAAGAACTAGCTTCAGAAGACAAGGCTATTGGTGCTATAGTGGCCAGGATGCTGTGAAAGTAACTAACCAATCTAATTGGATTTAAAGCCCACTTAATAAGATTAAGTCCATACTTTACATTATTACAGGCACCAAGAGCCTATGGACAGACAGCTCATAGGCCTTAGGGTACAACCCAATATTTGTACTCTGTTTATAAGACATAGTATGAAATTGTATCCCAACTACTCATTATACCCATTCATTATTACACCTCTCAACACTCAGCAGAGAAGTTTCTCTCTGTAATAGATGGTAACTGTCATACTTTCTTTTCCTATGATAAAAGGCAGAACAGAAATAGCATTGGGAGAAAATTGCTTATTTGTATTACAGGTTTCAATCAGTTTTCAAGAGAAGCCAGGACAGGTAGTAAAAAGAGCCCATAGACGAATGCAGCTTACTGTCTTGACACCCATAGCTTGCTCAGTATGCCTTCTTATACAACTCAGGTGTGGCACTGCCCACAGCAAGCTGGGTCCTCCTACATCACTCATCAATCAAGAAAATACCCCACAATCATGCCCACAGGACAATCTGAGGAATCAATTCCTCAATGAGATTCTCTCTTCCCAAATATTTCTAAGTCTGCTTCAAGTGGACAAAAACTAAGCACAAGCAGAGACCCACAGCTAAGCACTGAGCCTGACACCTAGCATCCATTTGTAGAGAGGGAGTAGTGATGAGCAAAGGGGTCAAGACCATGTTTGTGAAACCCACAGAAACAGCTGACCTGAACAAAGGGGAGCTCCATTGACCCCAGAGTGACAGCTGGGAAACCACTATAAGACTGAAGAAGACTCCCTAAGCATGCGTGTCAATTAGGAGGCCTCGGCAGTCTATGGGGCCTCTGGTAGTGGAACAGTATTTATCCTTAATGTACGAATGGACTTTGGGTGCCCATTCCCCATAGAGGGATACTCTCTTATCCTAGAAACATGGGGGAGGGCCTAGGCTTTGATAATACTCCATGGAAGGCCTCATCCCCCTGGGGAACAGAAGAGGGTTGGGAAGGGTGGTCAGTGGAGGATATGGGAGGATGGAAGAGAAAGGGAACTGGGATTGATATGTAAAATAAGATTGTTTCTAATTTAAATAAATAAATAGAAACTAACGAGAACAATGATTTAACCAAGATACCTCCAACTAGTAGGGTTTAAGGAATAAGAAACCATAGAATACTCAGCTATAAAGGAGACATCTCTGTCACAACTTTATTTTCCTGAGGCACAGGGACCATTGTGAAAGAGATTGGGAAGATTTTAAGAGTCAGAGGGAGCTGAAGAACATAAGAAAACAGTGTTTCCATATTCAACTGGAAAGTTGCACATACTCACTCACAGAGGCTATGATAGCATGCATAAAACCAGTGCAATCTGAAGCCAGATAACATTTCAGTATGAAAAGGGAACTGGGTGAAGTTTCATCATTGACTGAAGAGTTATTGGCAATTGATAGGTGCTGATAGAGGGAAAGCCAGTTTTCTTTAAGGGTGTTGCCCCTGGTAGGTCAGCCAAACTCCAGTGTGTTCACAGACCCAAGAATATATGGCAGCACAAATTGGACTCCATGGGTTTAAAACAAAAGCAAAACAAACACCATACCTGAAAACCAGGTTAGTTAGATATGGAAGGTAGATTTGGGAGGATTTAAGAAAGGGAGATCTCAAAGATATCCTATTCCTGCAATTTAGCTTTCCTGTTGGAATTGAATGTGTGTTTGTGTTCAGAGAAGTGGAGAGAGATACTATAGTATGAATTTTGTGAAATTAGACACCATGATTAAAGATGAGCACTCTAGAGGCCAAAGAGATGCTTAAGTGCTTAAGAGTAAGCATTGCTCTTACAGAGGACCTAAACTCCAGTCTCAAAACCTGCACTGGGCAGCTCACCACTCATTTGCCTAGATCTCCTGCACTGGGCTGGCTCATTATCCTCTCTTCTGGCCTCTGCAGGCAACAGCACTAGCAATTGTACATACCACCCTGCACACACATACACATAATTTAATATTTTTATCTTTAAAAATCATGTGGCTTTTAGACTCACACTTCCTGATATTAATCCCAGCACATTGACCTTCTATTTGCTCATTATCTTCATCTGTCAAATGTTAGTTTGTCATAACTTAATGATACACTAATATTTATTTTCACAAAGCATCAGTAATGACTTAAGAATCATTTGAATGTATAATGCTTATATAGTAACTTCAGTGTTGAATGAAATAGTAAGTAAATAAACAAATTAGCAATAGTATAAAAAGTGTTAACAGTGCCTATAAATAGTCATGGATAGGAGTAAAATAAGCAGAAGTTGTGAATGGTCAGGAGAACAATTATAACCACAGTACAAATATACAGTTTTACCCAGAACTGGACTCAGTGGTACTGTTATATATTAGCCTCATTTTAGAAAATGAACCTGAAATGTAGTCATGCTGTTCTAACAAATTCTTGCCATTCGAGTTGATGTTTCATCAGCTTAACACTTAATATAGGTGGTTCACAGGCTTTCAGTAAATTTAAGGTAATTTATGATTTCATCTTTCTCAAGTAATTTTCAATCAAGTAAAGTTATCCAACAAGACTGGGAGTTGCACATGGAAACATTTTATTTTAAGGTTTCATTAGCATGCATAAATTCACATCCCCTCCCTATCTCTATCCATTTTTGCAAGTAATTGTACAAAATGACTCAACATATGTGGAAAACAGTTTTTAGGTTAGTAAATGGGACAGGGACTCTTAAGTGTTTTGAATGGGAAATATTAGCTACTGTAATTTAATTTCTAATAATGAACTCAAGTCTCCTTCCAAAATAAAGAACATAGTCTGTAGAAAACATGAAAAACCATATGGTAACACAAAAGCACAGTCTCATCCAAGGCAGGACATTTTTCAGGGCTTTTATTCATTATATATGTGACAACCAGTTTTATTTAATTAATTTTCTCTCACTTTCTTCATTTCCAAAAGGGAGATAATAATCAAGTACATACATAAGATCAAAAAGTCTCTTATACACTTACTATCTACTAAGCTCCTACGTGGCACCTAGTTCATTTTGCTTGCATAATAAGCTGTTTTAAGACACCTTACAAAGGCATGGACAGAGGATGAGTATTCTGTAATTATAGTGGATGACATGGGTGATGGTACCTGCTGATGCATCTACTTGTACATATGACCATTCTTGGGTTTAGTACAAATATAGCACTTCCTTTGCAAGAGGTATCTGCTGCATACATAATAAGACTTTGGTTTGGAAACTGACAGTACCTGTTTCCAGATACACTTCAATTTTGTGTTTGTTTTGAGATAGGCCATTCTATTTATTTTAAAGCAATGTTCTGTCATTTATCTAATCTATCAACTATCTACCACATTCTACCTACCAATGTATATTCTTTATATCTGTCTGCTCTTTATGGAAAGTATGGTTTTATTCAAAGATTTAGGGACCTATAGCAATAATGACTGGTGAGATATTTATATTGTTTCTTTATTTGGTTGGTTTTGTTGTTTGTTTGTCTTGTTTCGTGACACAGGGTTATCTGTAGCTCTAGAGGCTTTCACATACTCGTGGTACAGCTAGCTCAATCATGGAAAGGTCTTATGCATGCAGCCTCAGCCACTCTGTGATTACATTTAGGTCAGCTTCTCATCCAGGACTCTCTCAGCTTCACTTTCAAAATGGGATGAAGGGACACTATTGTGATTGAAGAGAAAACTTCCTGTTGTACATATATTTAGGGTTCCATAATATTTTAGATTTTAATAATCACATCTTCTTTTTCATTTATGTTCTATTGAGTGTGGCCTTTGGTTCCCAGACACCTTTTCTTATTCCATGGTGTGGTCCTGAGGCTGTGGGATACTACAAATTCTTTGATCTTCTCTGTGGAATGCATTTCTCTGGTGAGTGTTTTGCCCTGACATAGGCTTGGAACAACAACAACAACAAAAAAAAAAACAGCTCTGTAAGACATAGTCATAAAAAAAAGGATCAGAGGTCAACAAAATAGAGATGTTTTCCTTATACTGAATTGACATAATTAGTGCTCATAGTCTGATACCCAACTTATTACTTTACAAATGGCAATATCAAATTGCATGATGCAGCTATCCCACTTCAACTAGCCATTCTTTCAGTGAGTACAGCAAGAATACGCAGATGTGTCGAGAAAATGACTGAGATAGTGAAGTGAAATATAAGTAGTAACAAAGGACAAAATTCCAAACAATAAAATGAGAACAATGTTTAAGACAGTAGAAATAACAAACAATAAAGAGGGCAAGGCATGAAAGAGGCTAGAGATACACACAAAAGTCACACTGCAGGTATGTTAAGGATCAGGTTATTAGAAGAGAGAGGATTTTATGAGCAAGAAGTACTGTCTTTGATTTAACATAAGCCAATAAATAAGGTAGGTATGTGAGTGTGGAGGCAGGCTCTAAGCTTGGCAAGGATGTAAGAAAATTAGTTGCAATCAGCCATTTTACATATTTTCATCATGACTTATAAAAGAAGGGAAGACAGAGTGGGTGAAAGAATACGAGTGATGTTTTCTATTATGTTATTAGTGCTACAGCCCTGAATCTCACCTCTCAGAATTTTGATTTTCATTATGGAAACTTGTTTTCTTGAAAGGTAGAAAAGAGATTCTATTAAAAATATAAAGCAGAACTTTCAATGAAAGGTTGAAAGTCCATAGATAATTATATAGCATGCAGACATGCATATTAATTCTCTACTCATAATTAATACATTTCATTCTCTTTACTTCCCTTTCTACTTGGTGAAAATTGCAGCTTTAACAAAAGCAGAAAAAATGTAGAATTGATAAATTCAACCAACTAAAACCATGATGAGATTTAAATAAGGTTATATGTATTGTGAGCAACTAGGCAAATCATGAAGAATGGAATTACATAAATTAGATAAATTGGAATTATTGAAACAACCAAAGTTGCAAATGCAATATGAGTCATTCCAATATTATTTACAAATGAAACAAACTAAAATGAACGTCTTCCTAAAATAACTTTAGAAAAGTTACCATTTAAAATGTTTCAGTTTTAAAACATATGGGCAGGTAGGAATTTTTAAATAAGAAGCAGAAGTCCTATGTTGTCTTAATATAGATAAAATAGTATGTCAGGTTTGAGTTGAAATGTCTATTTAAAACCTGAAACTGGTCCAATATTTTTAAATGTTTGATTTCCAAAGATTATGCAGCATAAGTAGTTAAAGAGCCAACAATGATTTGTTTTATGTTTGCTTCTTCTATTTCTACACATAGGTATAACTGGTCCCTCAAGGGAATAGTCAACCTGATTACAAAATAGGAAGAAAAATCATAGATTAAAAACAAACAAAACGCTTTAAAACATGGAAGCTGAACTGACATGTCACCATATTCCTTTAAATTATCTACCAACTGATAAAAGGGTAGCATAAGCCTGAGCTGGTTAATTTTGTCAACTGTGCATAAATATAGACTTGTCTGGGAACATAGACTCTTAACAGCTTGGCCTATAGACAAATCTGTTGGGTATTTTCTTGATTAATTATTGATGGGGTAGAGCACAGGCCATGAAGGTATTGCCATCTCTGTGTGGATTGTCCTGGGTGGGTATAATAAAGCAAACTGAGCAAATCATGGGGAGAAAGCCAGTAATCAGTATTCCTCCATGGTCTCTGATTCAGCTCCTTCTTCCAGACTTCTACCGTCAGCTCCTGCCTGACTTCCCTAATTCATTAATTGTGATGGAGAAATATAAGCTAAATAAACCCTTTCTTCCCCAACCCATTTTTGGCCGTGGTCTTTATCAAAGCAATAGAAATCAAATTAGGACACAACCTTAAACAAAAAAGCATCCCTTTATAGTGAAAAGAGGTTAATGTAAAGGCTCATGACTGTACAAGATGCTACAAATACAGGAGGCCTGAGGATTATCCTCCTAAAGCTCAGAGAACATTACAATGGGTAGGGAAAGGTGTTAGAACTGGAAAATAGGGAGGAGGACCATGAAAGGCCATTTTCTAAAGTGAACACAGGCATGACAATCATGAACTCTCTACAGCTGTGATTACTGGCACTGGGTCCACACAGGTGGGGTCTGCCCAACACTCATCTTTGGAGGGTCCTACCACTTATTGTTATCTATTGGCAACTAACAGATTCAGTGAGATGGGGAGACACAAAATCTGTGTGTACTCACTGGTGAGTCCGAGGGAAATTAAGTAAGGGGTGGAGTAACCAGAAAACATCAGACACAAGCATGAAATTCTCAATGAACATGTATTCAATCCATTAAAATGGGGGAAAAAAAGAAATTCAAGCTGGCATCAAAGATGTAACTACATCTAGTATATTAGTAAATTCAAAAATATGTCAGGGCAACAAATAACCTCTCTGTCTTTTCAAAATTCAGTTTGCATCAGAATCTTTGAGACTTTATTGAAGTGATAAGTGTCTTGAATTTACCAACACAAAAGAAACAAAACCTCTATGGGGATTCCAGGAACCTTCCTTGAAGAAAAATCTGCAAGTAGCTTTGAAGTAAGTCATCTTTTTGCCTCTGCTGAAGAAAAAATATTGACAGGCAAATTTCAAATTGTAGTTCAAACTATTACAAAGGAAAAATTTCAAAAAATATTATTGATCAAAAGGCTAGATTCTAAACAACAATGTGGAATGAGTGAACACTAAATTTTCACAATATTAATACTTTACAGAATCACATAAAATATCTTGAGAACAAAGATCCCAAGTCTCCACACATGAATATCCATCAATAGTTATAGATACTACATACTTTACCACATTGTGAAATTATGGGTCTTGTTCACTCTAAAGTTTAGGGTCACAAATATGAAAGAGTATAAATGACTGCATACTTGTGACACCACTCACTACAAATGGTATGGCAGATTGGGAGTAATTCTGATGAAAGCTCTGACTGGCATAACATGAAGTATTTGAGAAAAAACAAATCTACTCAGATTGTTAAAATGATACCAGCAGTGGTAAAAGACCATGGGGAACAAAGTCTACCCAGGTATAAACCATTTTGGGTTATATAAGAATGTCCTCCCACCAACTCAGTTATTTGAACACAAGATCCTAGTTGGTCACACTGTTTGAGGATATTTAGGATGTGACAGTTTGCTGGAGGAAGTGTGTTACTTGGGGTAGGCTTTGAGAATAAAACACTTTGCCTACTTCCGGTTTGCTCTCTCTGCTTTGTGCTTGTATTTGTAAATGTGGACTTTCAGTGTTCTGCTTCTGCCATCGTACCTGAAAATCTGTAGTGTCTCTCTGCCATGCTGACATACACTAAATGAATCCTTTCTTTTATAAGTTGCCTTCATCATGATGTTTATATCATGGAAACTTAAAAGTAACTAACACATAATCTAATAAAATTTCAATCCATGGAAAAGCTGAATGAGTCCCTTATTTATGATACCCACATTGAATGAGGTCAGATGATGCTATAGTGATCTACTTCCTGAGATGTCCCGGGAAGTTTGAACAAATTAATCACTAACCCAAATACCTGACCTACACAATAGCCATCGTGAACTACCTAATAGCCAAACAATGATTGTCATTCCTCAAATCTAGGACTTTGCATTTACTACAAGCCACAAGCCACATGTTGCTTCTACGCTTGACATGTGAGCTGATGTCACTGGGACTCAATTCCTAGTTTTAATTGAAATTTAAAAATAGATGCAATATTCCACACTTAGAAAAATTATTTGTTTGTACAGCCTATTTTCATTTATAACCATACATTTTAAGATATATACATATATATACAGATTAAATAATAATTCAATATCCTACTAGAAATCAAAAAGTCTTATATGTAAAAGACACTGAAATGAAATCTTCCTGTGAGAAAAGAAATAAAACTACCACATTGACAGGATGAATATTGATAATACAATGAATTTATATATGGACATATGCCTAAATAAAGTATTTTAATGAAAATTTTGAGTTTTTTTTTTGTCTTGCTGCTTTTACTTTTTACAATACAGCTACTAGAGCTTTTGAAATGACCCCATGTTTTGAATAATATTTCTATTCGATTGACTATTTTGAAAGCTTGTTGCATGTGTAAGTTATCCTCATTCTAGCCCTTTTTGTTTGCCACTGCACTGTACAAAACTGGGCAAAAAGTTGTTAAATTTAACTATTATTGCCACAAATCCTGATAGTTTGAATTGGATGCCAGAATTGAATAGAAAGTGGCACTACTGGAAGGTGTGGCTTTGTTGGTGTAGGTATGACCCTGTTGGAGGAAGTGTGTCACTGTGGGGAAGGGCTATGAGGTTTCTCATGCTCATGATACAGTCTATTGTCTCAGTTGACTTCCTGTTGCCTGAAAGATTACTCCAACACTTTATCTGCCTGCATGGTGCCATACTCCCTGCCATGATGATAATGGACTGAACCTTCTGAACTGTAAGCCAGCCACCCCAATCAAATGTTCCCTTTATTAGAGTTGCCATTGTCAAGTTGTCTTTTCACAATAATAGAAACCTTATGTAAGACAGAAGTTGGTAGCAGGAGTAGGGTATTCTTGTGATAGGCCTGATCATGCTTTGGTTTGGAGGAATTTGTACTTTGGTTATTTGAGTTATGAAAGGGGTAAGATGGTTTATGCACTGCTTAATAGGACATACTAATAGGAGGATGGAAGACAGAGGTGCTAGAGTTTATTTAAGCTCAACTGTCTGGAGCTCGTGCAGAAGGTTTTAGAGGAGCAGAATTTTAGTATGTTGCGTAGATATCATACTTGTGATATGTTGGTGAAAAAAGTGGCTGCCTTTTGCCATTATTCAAACAATCTGCCTGGGGCAATTAAGGAATTTTAGGTTAATTCCACTGGCAGAGAAAAATCTCAAAGCAGCTTGGTATAGACTCTGTCATATGACTACCATTATTCATTCATAAAAATGTAGATAATGAAAAAGATCAAGGTGAGGAAGGTAAATTACAAAGTGTAAATTTTAAGGAGAAACAGAGCACCAGGAAGTAAAACAGAGCTATGTCTTATGTTGAAGCAGCTGGACAAAGCTGGGGAGGTAAAAGAATTAAGAAATGGGATATAGAGAATGTTGACCTCAGGGCAAGATCCTATCCAGCTGTTTCCAACTTGTAAAAAGGAACTAAGGAAAAGCTTAGACCTGGGTGTGGTGGGGCACACCTTTAATCCCAGGATTTAGAAGGCAGAGACAGGTGAATCTGAGTTTGAGACCAGCCTGCTCTACAGAGAAAATTTCAGAAGAGTCAAGTTTAGACAGTAAAGGAAAGAAGCCGGTAAAGATATAACTGAAAGAAGGGTCTATGTTCCCAGCACCAGTAAGCAGCAGAACTTGGCAGCATCAGGCATGTGATTCTGGCTTTAGAGTTAAGGATAGAAGAAATGGATTATAGAATTTGCCTCCACATCTAAAGAAAGCCATTGTTGCCAGGCATGTAAAGGAAGTGTGCCTGAATAGCAGCCTAATGAAGAGGTTATTGTGTGAAGCAGTGAAGGAGAAACCTTGATTGCCTTGGAGAACCCATTATGTTAGAGATGCCAGAGTAGTGGGATACCTGACAAGGAGAGCTGTTAAAAGGGAATGGAACCAGCCCAAGAGAAAGAAGTGTATGCAGTCAACAAAGCTGAGCAGAGTTGGTCATCTGAAGAGAGTTTTAACATCAGATATAGAGGTGTACAGTTTGGAGTTTACCCAGCTGATTTTTGGTCTTGCTTTGGTCCAGGATTCCCTTGCTATCCTCCTTTTCCTGAATTTTGGAACAGTAATGTATAATCCTGTGCCATTATATGTTGGAAGCATGTAATCTCCTTTTGATTTTGATTTTTACAAGTAATTACAGTTAAGAGATTACATGAAACCCAGAAGAGACTTTATTTTGGACTTTAAAACATTGTTGAGACTGTGAGAGACTATGGCTCCCATAATCTCATAGAGAGTGGCACTATTAGGAGGTGTGGCTTTGCTGGAGTGAGTATGGTCTTGTTGGAAGAACTGTGTCACTGTGGTGGTGAGCTCTGAGGTTTGCTATGCTCAGGAGAACCTCCAGGAAACTTCCTGTTGCCTGTTCCTGTAGACTCCAAGCTATATCTCCAGAACCACATCTTCCTGCATGGCACCATGGTGATAATGGACTGAACCTCTGAACTGTAAGTGAACCACCTCAATTAAATATTTCCTTTTAAGAATTGCCTTGGTCATGGTGTCTTTTCACGGAAATAGAAACTCAAACTAAGACACAAATATATGCCATTATTTGCTCTAGAGAGGGATTTTGACGTAACAAATATTCTTGGTGGAATCAAATGGATAGGCTACTCTATCTACCAACATGTGTTATCATACAGAACATACAAGGAGGCAAACACAGATGGTAACAGGAAGAACAAAATTGCAGTTCCCTTAAAGAAATCTAAGCCCATGAAGATGTAGATCAACATTTAGCCTTTTATTTTTTGTGTGATAAGATACATAACACTTGTCCATCATAAAGACCTTATTTCAGAAAGCTAGGGAAGAAGTCAGGATGCTTCTGAATCCAACAACTGCGAGTTTATATAATAGAGACACCGTGATTGCAATTAACATGATAAGCATGGTTCTAAATTATCAATCATATTGTTATTATTATCCAATAGTAACCAGGGACAATTTGATATTTAAGTATAACGCTTTGATAAAAAATGTGAGTTTGGTGTAACGATCTCTGTCTGATTGAAAACACAATTTCCTTGATGAAGGGTGAATACTAAACTTATCTTTGGGCATAAGGACAAATGTTTAAATTGTTTTTAGGGATTATGATGGTTTAGTAAAGTGGTAATTTTAGGCTGTGCCTCAAAATCCATGACTTCACTAGCACTAAGCAGTTGTCTAGGCTTCTAGTGCCAGTCATTGCTTCCCTCTTGTTGAGCAGGTCTTAGGTTCAAATAGAGAAATGTTGGTGTTGCTGCACTCTTAGGCTTATTTTTGCCATGTTGATGATTGTTGTGCTTCATCAGTGTCATAGCTGGGTAGGACTGATGTTTGTTTTTCTCATTTGAAAACTGGCATGGTGACTTCTGATACCATGAAAACTAGTCCCCAGGAAGGAGGCAGTCAGGTCAGTCCCAGATCAACAATATCCAAGCCCTGTTTCTGAAGTGCTTGGTGCCTTCAGCAATAGGCATTTCCCTTCCACTTTTCAGAGGGAACCAAGCACAATTTCAATGGGCTATAGGATTTTAGAGTCTCTAGGATAGCACCTGACTATTAACTCAAAAGAAAGCTTCTTATGTCTATTTGGGGGTATTTTTCTTAAATAGTTTTGGGGTTATTGTTGATAGTATTGCCAATCAGATGAGAAAAGTTTATTGAAACTATGTATGTATATTTATACACAGAATTACCTGTATAATTTTCTGTAATCAAGTTATAAAAATACAGAGTTGTGGTGCCCAATCCCAATGTGTGTGTGTGTGTGTGTGTGTGTGTGTGTGTGTGTGTGTGTGTTCTTCAATCATGATAGACTCAGTGAAATTGTAGAAGAAGGGTCAGAAAGATTTTAAGAACCAGAAGTTCAGGGAGTTTGTTGTGAGATTGTGTCTCCTGGTTAAGTCACAGCAACATGACTGTCTAAACATAATCTGAACAAGAGCAGCAATAGATATAACAAAGTGATGGAGAAAGTCCATGAGATCTCAACCCTACACAAAGAACTATAATAAACTAAGGAATGCTGAGAATGGGAGAGATAGTCATCCCCATGGAAGAACACACAAATTGGTCACCCATTACTAAATTGTCAGACCTGAAAAAAAAAAAAAAAAAAATAATATATATATATATATATATATATATATATATGTAACATTGCACATACTAAGCTAATTATATTCAGGAATATGTATACACATACATATATGCATACATCCATCTATACATACATACATATGTGTATATAGATAAGCATGCAAAAACAACTAATGAATAAAACACAATGCATTTGAAAGATGGCAGAAGGAATATATGGGAGGAAAGGGAAGAGATAAAAGAAGAGATAGATGATGTGATTATATTGTAATCTCAAAAAATAAATGACTTTGTATGACCAAAGCACTAATTCTAACCTTTAATGTCTACAACATAAAAAGTACTATAAAAATTTTTAGAGAATTTGTGCTGGACAGAAATACTTCCATCTAGCAATTAGATGGCTATTTGAGGCAATGCTTTGTCTGGGTTTTATATGCTACCTTTTTAAAGTTTCCTGTCTTAGACATATTATTTTTGCTTCCATCTTCTTAGATGTATCCCTTACTTCATTGGTTCCATCTTTTTGGTCCAGGTAACTGAAGATTTAAAGGAGCAAACCATTCAGAAAATTCTCTCTGAAGTCCTGATGAATTATATCCATTCTTGACCTCTGTTTCCATTATACCTCAACTTCATATACACACATAAAGAAAAAAAATGAAGAATGAAAAGACATTCTGATTTCATTCCATAAAATGTAGAACTTCTCACCTATTGTTGTCATATTCCTATATTTTCAATAATATATATATATATTATATATATAACATATATAAATATACATATGTTTGGTGTGGATTTATATCTATATTGAGTGTATGACTATATATAAAAGACAAGAGATAATTTAAAATATAATTTAAAAATATATCTCATCAGGATCTAGATAGAATTTATATATTCAATTTCAATATATATAGGCAATTTCAAAAATAGTTAATACATGGCTGAAGTTATTATTATAATCATCTTCTAACTCCTGACTCTTCCTTATTGAGTGATGGTTGAATATATTCTGTCTTACATTTACTTAAAAATGTTCACCTGTCATAAAAAACTAAAAACAGGATTAGTACAGCATCTGGCAGATATTTATTGGCTATGCCAACTAAGACAGATGGGTATTCAAGCTTCAAAAATCTGTTTTTATGTCCTCAGATGACAATGATTAATAGGTCAAATATTACACTGAGTACTAGTCACTCTGCATTTGGGAAGAATAAAGCAAGTGTCTTAAAGCTGCCCCTCTATCAGATTCCTCACTTACATGATAAAAGTTTCATTTGAAAATCTGACTACTGCAGCTTTTATCTATTTTATAAACAATGATAATGGTTGAACTGCCTTATATACACATTATTACTCATATTTTGTAACTCCAGTCTGCCAGTGTTATGTACAGGTCAAAAGACCATAGAATGAATGTGAAATTTCTTCATCTGATAGGATATTCATATTATACATAATATATGCGTACATAAACAGAGAATATTTGACATAGTCTCATCATAAACTATAATTCGTTACACACCTTTATCTTTTAAGTCTTCATTGTCATTGCTCTTTCTTGGTTTGCATTCTTAGTGGTTCAGCCTTTAGCTAGACCACACTCAGTCTTTAAAACTTTCAAATTACTTTGCTGTTTCTCCACTAACTTTGAAATCTCTTATACCCCACCCCTTGTTGTTTTATGAGTTAATATAGATTCAGCACAACTGAAATCATTTCACATTCACTTTTTTTTTCCAGACAGGGTTTCTCTCTAGCTTTGGAGGCTGTCCGGAAGTAGCTCTTGTAGACCAGGCTGGTCTTGAAATCACAGAAATCTGCCCACCTCTTCCTCCAGAGTGATGGGACTAAAGGCTTGTGCCACTACCACCTGGCTCATATCCACTTTTAAACTTCAAAACTGAATCACACCGTGTGTGTGGTTTCTACTATATAGTAACGACACATGAGTATAGTCACTATGTAGATTTCAGAAGCAAGGATAGACTTGGTTTGGTAACCTCAAATCTCCACTTTTGCTAGATCTTCATAATAAAATCTGTGACGATGCTGCCAACATGATCATTTTGTGAAAACTAAGAGAAAAAATAGATATTAATAAAACTATCCAAGTTGGTTGAATTTTGTTCAACATTTCTCATGTACAGTCTGAAAATACCCTCAGGGTTTCATTTCTAATAGTTTTAAATAGTGCTTACTTTGTATTTATTTACTGTGTGGTTTTATGAACAAGAAAAACACAGCTCAATATTTAAAATGAAGGGGAGGCAGAAAGAGGAAGTGAAGTCTTCAAAATAATTACCAACTGTTCATTTTGTAGAAGACTTGATTGCTCTGATTCTGCATATTTTTGTTTTCTTTATACCTATCTGCTAATTTCCATGAAATAACGTAACAGCTTTGTCTAAGAAGAAAAGTCAAAGGTTTTCTGACCAGATAAAAGGAAAGGACTGTGGCTGTGGCTGCAGCCCAGTGGAATAGTTGCCTGGCAATTGTGAAGCCCCAGTTTCCATCCTAGCACAACAATAAAGGCACAACTAATCATCTGAGAATGTTTTGTCACCTTCATGAGCACCAGTCATTCAAAAGTAGGAATTAAGATACGGACAAACACCTCTGCCTGTGGGCAGGAGAAAGTGGAAGGAAAGAGACAAGCATGAAACATCTAGCACAGTGGTTTTGACTTAGGGGAAAAGCCTGAACTTAATGCTAAGGACAGATTTCTATTTTAAACTATTGCAAAGGCAAACAAAGGTGGACACACTTTAATAAGACCATATTGACAGCTCTTGCATGATGGGAGATGTCCTGTATACTGTGAATATATGTTTCCGTTGTTTGATGAATAAAGCTGTTTTAACCAATGGACAGGCAGGATGTAGCTAGGCAGGACAAAGAGGCAGGGCTACCAGACTAGGAAAAAGCAGAGAAGAGGAACTCTGACAGTGAGTTGCAGAAAGATGCTGTGTAGCCACCAGGAATGTAGGACACCCGGGTATTCTCCAGTTAGCCAAGACCACATGGGAATACTTGGATTAATAGTTATGTACTAATAATTAAGAGAGAGTTATCCAATAACCCTGAGCTGTCAGCCAAACAGTTTATAATTAATATAAGTGTCAGTGTTTTTATTTGGGCCTAAACAGCTGTGGGACCAGGTAGACAGAAAGTTCCATCCACACTTGCCTTTAGATTAATAGATTCCCTGAGATAACTCATTATCAAAAATTGGAACAGTTGTGTGGCAAATTAATCAACTTCTCTCACAATATTGGGAAGGGACTCACTGAGAAAGCAAGTGAATTAGAAATAGGAATTTAAGCATCCTCTTCTCAAGTCAGACTAGAAATAGGCAGGTGACATCCATGTTAAGTCTAAATGAATTTCTGTATTATATTTCTGTTGTGAGAAAGAAGTAGTACATAACTATAAGCATACAGAGTTTATGGGGTGTTAACCAGAGGTAATTTTGACACCAAAAGCAAAAGCTGGCTTAGATTCTCAAACCTTCTTGATAACCACTGCAATTTCCAGAGAATCAGCTCTAGTTGAGATCAACTTGCATTAGAGGTGAGCCCATGTCACCGGTCAGCTGTACAAGTCTTTGAGAGTCATGTCCCCAACTGTTCCTGCATCCATACGTACTTGGACTTTTAAGTTCTAAAATCATTCTCATATTCTTTCCATTATTTTCCCTCACTCTCCAAACTTCTGCACTTCCAGTATCCAGACATTTGGAAAACTATTACTAGATATGGCTCTTTTTAATTTCTAGGAGTGTATCTTTCTCCTATGTAGTTTTCTAAGACATTTCTTTGGGACACTTTCCTCTTTAAAAAAATTACTATGGCAGTGGCTATGGTATATGTGTGCACATATATGCACTTCAATAAAATAATCAAAATATTTGTTAAACATGCATTTATATAGTAAAAACACTGACTAGAAAGTTAATTTGTATAATTGTAATACTATGATGCAATAGTTTTTAAAAGTTAATGCTATAAAAATTACATTCATAAGAAGAATAAAAGTGCATAGAAGCACACAATTTTGTCAAGCCCAAAAGAATAAATTACAATTATATACTGATAAAATTCATATGACAATAAAAATAGTTTAGTTCTTTATAAACAGATAAAAGGAAGCCAAGAGAAAATTACAAATAGCACACAGTAAGACTTGTGTATTCAGAAACAACCTACAGCAAATTTAGTGCAATGAATCAATAAGAGGCAGATTGATTTGTAGACAATATTTGGAAAATGCTTACTAGATGAAGGAAATTTTTCTGCTATGCATTTCAAAGACAAGTGTGAATGATATAAAAATGATGAAACATAGAACACACAAATCAAAAAAATGTAAGAAATGATATAAATGATTTCAAAGATAGAAATCACACAATTATCTTAATAGATGTAAAAAAAAGACCCTTTTATAAAATCCAATATCCTTTGAACAATAGAAGGCCTGAAAAGAATAAGAAAAAAGGAGAACATAACATAAGAAGACTGGTAAAATTTGTTGGGAACATTAAACTAAATTGATAGAACTTCAAGGCATTCCAATTAAACTCAAGAACAAGACATGTTTGTCTACTCTTTCCATGCCTATTCAATATAATGTGTGAAGTCTTAGAGCAATAAGACAAAAGAAGGTGGCCAGTAATATGGATCAGCAGGTTAAGGTGCTTGTTGCCAAGTATGACAACCTGATATGAAAAAAATCATAACTTCCAAAATGTGCCACAACTCTTTCTCTGTTACACACACACAGACACACACACACACACACACACACACACACACACACACACACACATAGGTAAGTAAATATATACATAAAATACACAAATGTTTTAAAAGATTAAAGATGAAAGAAGGAAATACCAGGGAAAAATAAGGAAAAGAAGTCAAAGAATCCCTGTGTGCAGAGGATTTGCCTCTATGCAGATGAGATCCAAAGGACTCCACAAGAAAACTCCTAAAACTTATAAACACTTTCAGAAATTATAAAATAAAATTTTCAAAAATTAAGAGCTGTAATTTCCAAATTTAATAGAAAAGAAATCAGAGAAAGTACTGCCATCACAAGAGGGTGTAATTCAAATAAAGTATGTTGGAATAAACCTGTCCAAGGAAGTGAAAGACATCTGTAATAAAAATTTTTAAATTCCAAAGAAATAAACTGAAACTTGAAATGCATGAAAAGCCATATAAAAAGGTACTACTTTATAAAGTCACTAAAATAAATAAAAGTGAGTCTTGAAAGGATTGACTCTTGTTATTCAACACAGCTTCCAGATGTGACACTTTTTCATACAAAATCCAAATGCCAAGTATGTAATACCTTCCCATGTGTAGTGGTTCCTAAATAATGGAGGCTGTTGCCATCATGTCTCGAAACACAGCCATCTGTAACTCTAGCTCAAGAGTATCCAACAATATCTTCTGACCTTTGCAGATATCAGGCATTTATGTAATACATATACGGCCAAGACATGTATACATAAGTCCCATCAAAATGCTTATATATATTTATAATTCTTTAAAAAGTTACTTGTGAAACCAACTTTCTTAAATACAATTTCAAATTACGGTTCATAAATTAACCTCATTATATATCTAAAAGAATGAACATGAAAGACATAACAAACAAGTTAACAGATTGTGTAGTTTCTTGCCAAAGGAAAAGCCTAGTGTAGGAACTACTCCACCATTATTTCATTCTGTGATGGAATAAAAAGGAGTGGTACCTGGGAATAGAAACAGGAAATAAGAGAGCACAAATACAAGGCTTCACTATCAACCAGGGTACTGTCAAGGGCCTCACACTATGGAAACCTTCAAAGGAGAGGTCAAAATAACCCATATAAGGCAGTTATGATGACTTATGGCAGGGTTCACATTACCCAGATATTTAGTCAAATATCTCTAAGCATGCTTTGGGGTAAGATAAACATTTGTTTGAACAGATTAAAAAGTATGAATTATCCTGGAAATGTAGGAGGCTTTCATCATATAACTTGGAAATCTGAATAAAAGCTTGACTTCTCTAAGAAAATTCTTATGTGACATTTGAACTAAGAGAAGAAAAATCAAAAGAAGGGAACCACACTCCCAGAAACACACACACACACACACACACACACACACACACACACACACCAACAACAAAAAGAACAACAACAAAAACGATGGAAGTACAGCAATCAACAGTCATTGGTCATTGATATCTTTCAACATCATTGGCCCAATTCCCCCCAATTAAAAGATCCAGACTAACAGAGCAAAGTGTTGCAGGTTTTTCTTGTCCCAGCCTGGATATGAATCCCCTTCAGTCACAAATGAACACACAGAGACTCTATATTAATTATAAAATTGTTGTCCACTGGCTAGGGCTTCTTATTGGCTAGCTCTGTCATAATTATTAATCCATTTCTATTAATCTATGTATTTCCACTTGGTCTTGGATTACCAAAGAATGTCCAGACCTGTTACCCCTTTTGGCAGCTACATGACATCTCTTTTCCACACCTCTCCCAGAATTTTCCTCATTTCCAAGTCCCACCTCTGTTGGCCAGTGTTTTATTCATCAGCCAATAAGAGAAACATATATACAGAAGGACATCCCCCACCAGCTCCTGTTTTCTGTCATCATAAAAAGAAGGACTTTAAGTTTAACATAGTAAAATTATATATGACAAAACAGTCACCAAGTTAGAACTATAGTTACAATATTTAGTTCTTTAACATTTGGCAAAATTTGAAAGAAATAGTCTATCACCTATCCTATCTTTGTGAGTCTAAAGTTTTATATGTAACATATCTTATATCATAACTATAACCATAACCATAATCATAACTATGTCTTCAACTCCATCAAAGACCTCAGAAGGATAATATAGAAACTCTAGAATTGACAGAGACATCTTGCTGCCTCGACAGTCACCCAACCTTTCTCTGTTATGTTGGAGTATCCATTTTCAATCCATAGGCCATAGTGTGTTTGGCAGACTTCTTGGTGAAGCAGGAAATTTTAAACTGTTCACCTGGGTAGGAAGCTTGTCAGTCATTTTTCTGTGTTCTGAAGAATGTTTAGCAGACTTGTCCATAAAGCAGGAACCCGGCAGGACTATAACATTTTGTTTTGAAAGTTCAACAGTCACTTTCCTGTGGGTGCTGCCTGTCCAGTTTATACAGCATACAGTCAAACAATCCAGGCAAGAGCAATTTTTTTTTACCCAAATGGCAAGTCTTGCTGTATCAAAAACAATCTCCATGGTTTCTTTGATGCCCACCTCTCTCTCTGATGCAATTGGTGTTGCCAGGAGCAGTTGTGTCTCACTGTCATGAAAACTCTAAACCATTTTAAATGCCATATTCTGTAGGTCTTTGAAATGCTTAAAGAATATCTATCCATTTGAAATATATCCTGAAAATCTAACTAACGTAACTAGAAGTTTTGGCTATTACAGGTGACTATATATAATCTGTATTTAATTATGCATTACATTTTTAAATGAGCTGTATAAACATAATACCTAAATAAGAGTAGAAATGCACATATAAGGAAATAAAATTGACCTTAAATTTGTATCAATAAATCAAAATCCATATCAATACAAAATATTCATTTCTATATCAGTAAAGAGCTGGAAAAAATTTCCAAGCAAATGAACCTAAAAAGCAATCTGGTGTGGACATTTTAATATCCAACATAATAGGCTTCACATCAAAACTAACCAGAAGAGATAAAGAAGGATAATACATCAAAGAAAAATCCACCAAGAGCACATTTAAATCCTTAGCATTTATGCCCCAAACACATGGCATGTACATTCGTAAAAGAAATACTACTACAGCTTAAATCACATATTTAATGGTTTCAGTTTCCCTCACACAGTAATAGTAGGAGACTTCAACACCCCACTCTCACCAACAGATGGGTTATCCAGACAAAAACTAAACAGATAATTCCTGGAGCAAATAAACATTATAAACCAAATAGTTCTAACCACTATCTACACAACATTTCATTCAAACACAAAAGAATATACCTTTTCTCTCATCTTATGGGACTTTCTCCAAAACAGAACACATACGCAAGCACAAATAAAGTATCAATGGATACAAGAAACTTGAAATTACTCTCTTCATCCTATGAGATCATCACAGACTAAAGCAGGATATCAACAACAACAGAAGCAGAAAGCTTACAAACACATGGAAACTGAACAAATCTCTTTTGAAAGAAACATGGATCAAAAAAGAAATCAAAGGCTATCCAGTATCAAGTGAAAATGAATACACAATATAATTAAGCTGGTGGGATGCAATGGAAGAAGTTCTAAGAGGCAAAATAGCCTCAACCACGAGACAACCTAGAAGTCCCTCAACAGAATAATGAATAAAGAACATATAGTAACTTACACAATTACTCTGCTGTTTTTAAAACAATGAAATCTGCAGGCCTCTGAGGTGGAACCAGTATTTAGCCTAGTACATCATTGGACTTTGGGAACCCATTCCCCATGGAGGGATACTCCCTCACCCTAAATACACAGAGGAGGTCTTAGGCCCTGCCCCAAATGATATGACAGACTTTAATGATCCCCCACAGAAGGCCTCATCCTCCCTGGGGAGTGGATAGGGAATGGGATGGGGGCGTTGCTGGGGGTCATGGGAAAATGGGAGGGAGAGGGAACTTGGATTGATACATAAGATAAGATTGTTTCTAATTAAAAAATTTTACTAAAACAGAAAGAAATTTGCAGGTGAGTGGATTGAAGTAGAACAGAATAATACTGAGTGAGGTAAACAAGATCAAGAAGGATAAATATTGTATGTATTCACTTATATGTGCCTATTACGTGTTGAATAATTAACAACAAAGCTGCAGTCCTAAAGAGGATAGGCATAAAGGAAGGGATACGCAAGAACAATTTCCCTTGGAGGGGAAATTAGAGTAGATGTTATGGGTGGATGGAAGATGGATGGCAATGGAAATGGGAAGACCAGGTGGGGAGGGGAGATGAAGTTGACAGATACAATTCAGGAGAAAGAGCAAGACATGAAGGGCATATGAAGAGGAGTGTGGAAACCTAGTTCAGTGGAAACTTTCTTAAATATACAACAGTGATCCTGATGAAGTCTCCAAATAATGAAGGAGACAGAACCACAAGTGGCTTTTTTTTTCATTACAAATGAAGCTTCCAATACCAGGACTGGGTGTCCACACCACTTAAAAAGGGGATTTCCATTAAATTTTCCTAATAATCCAATTCCATGATACAGTGCTTTTTGTCTTTATGCTTGTTTGTGGCATAGTATCAAATGTAGCACATGCTGAGCTCAAACTTGCAATTTTTCTGTCCTATGATAACATGAATTCATTGACTTGCCTTGCTATGTGATTGGAGCATTTTGGTCAAACTAATAAATGTAGTAAGCAAAATGGTTTATCTTAATATCACTGGATACAATAGGAAAAGATAAGCACAGTGCTTCAAACTCGACACTCAAATACTGGATCAAAGTTCCAAAAGGTATCTATGTGTGACCTGAAGGAAACATGTATCATGTGTCCTACAGCTAGGGATAAATGCTGTATAACCAAATTAGAATCTGATCCTCAAACTGTATGAGACACATGTAAGTGTACATACAGCATTACACTATGCCCCCTTTTTTGTTGTTGTTTTTGTTTTTTTCTATCTTTTATTTAAATTAGAAACAAGATTGTTTTACATGTAAATCTCAGTTCCCTCTCCCCTCCCCTCCTCACCTGCCCCTCAGTAACACCCTACCTATTCCATACCCTTTCTGCTCCCCAGGGAGGGTGAAGCCTTCCATAGGGGAACTTCAGAGTCTGTCATTTCCATTGGGATAGGGCCTAGGCAGCCATCCCCATGCATCTAGGCTGAGAGAGTATCCCTCTATGTGGAATGGGCTCCCAAAGTCAATTCACTATGCCACTTTCAAATTTGAGAAGAATGGTTGGCCTGAAATGATATTCTGAAGACTGAAATGGAAATACATGGGAGGACCCATGTGAAGCTGGAACTATTGAACCCTTAATTCTGAGGAGTCTTCTTAATTAACAGCAGTATTTTTTTCAAGTGGAAGAGTTCTACTTACCACAGGAAGAATTTCCATTTTTATCCAAAGAGATTAACCATAAGTTGCCCTGATGTGGTTGCCCAAGAATACTACACTGTGACCATACAGGATCTTCCCCAGCAATCCTATTTTCATATAGATAGGCATAACTGCATTCAAGTCCCACCATTTACAACATTAAACCAAGTGAGTTACAACATTATAACCAAGGAGAATGCATGCTACACTCTAAACACACTTACTTAGTTTTCTGAATTATATAGATAGATTTCTGAGGAAAATATGCAAGAATAGAAACATGAAATTGGATGAAGCTGAGTTCATTGATATAACCTTGTCAAACAGAATATTTGGACTTAAGTTTCCAGTTTGAGAAGTTAAAAGGGTCTTTAAATTGTTTGTTTGTTTGTTTGTGTGGCTCAAAGATGAAGAACGAAGGGGTCTGTACCAGGTTGGAGAAACCCACATAAACAGTTGGCCTGAAAAAGGGAAAGCATATCGACCCCAGACGCTCTTTGGGAGGCCAGTACAGTACGGGACTAATCCAGCCCCCTGATCATGGATGCCATCGGGGAGGCCCCTGCACTCCTGGGAGCCTCGGGAGGTGGACTGGCTTTTTGCCCTGGTGTATGTGGGGGACTTCGAGAGCCCATCCCACTTGAAGGGATGCACTCTGTCTCTGAACACAAGGGGAGGGACCCAGGCCCAGCACAGGAAGATTTGGTGGACTTGGTGGAGCCCCAGTTGGGGCCCTACCCTGCCTGGGGAGTGGTGGGTGGATGGGGTGGGGGGTAGGTTGGAGGTGGGGGAGAAGGAATGGGGGTAAGGGGAGGGAGAGGGAGAGGGAGAGGGGAATTACATGTGAAACAAGCCTGTTCCCTAACTTGAATTAATAACAATAAAAAGAGAGAAAAAAAAAAGATGAACCAAAACATTGATCATAAACTGTAAGGCAAAGGACACAATCAGTAAGACAAATTGGCAGCCCACAGACTAAGAAAAGATATTCACCAACCCCACATCTGACAGAGGGCTGATCTCCAAAATATACAAAGAACTCAAGAAGCAAGTCTCCAAAACAACAAAAAATCCAATTAAAAAGTGAGGAACAGAGCTAAATAGACGCTTCTCAATAGAGGAATCTAAAATGGCTGAAAGACAAATAAGAAAGTATTCAATATCCTTAACCATCAGGGAAATGCAAGTCAAAACAACTCTGAGATACCATCTTACTCCTGTCAGAATGGCTAAAGTCAAAAACACCAATGACAGTTTATGCTGGAGAGGATATGGAGAAAGGGGAACACTCCTCCACTGCTGGTGGGAGTGCCAACTTGTACAGCCACTTTGGAAATCAGTATGGCAACTCCTCAGGAAAATGGGAATCAGTCTACAAGATTCAGCAATTCCACTCTTAGGCCTATACCCAAAAGAAGCACATTCATACAACAAGGACATCTGTTCAATGATGTGCATAGCAGCACTATTTGTAATAGCCAGAACCTGGAAGCAAACTAGATGCCCCACAGCTGAAGAATGGATAGAGAAAACTTGGTACATTTATACAATGGAGTACTACTCAGCAGGAAAAAAAATGGAATCTTGAAATTTACAGGAAAGTGGATAGAACTAGAAGAAACCATTCTGAGCAAGGTAACCCAGTTACAAAAAGACAAACATGGTATGTACTCACTCATATGTGGATTTTAGACATAGAGTAAAGGATTACCAGCTTACAATCCACACTGCCAAAGAAACTAGTAAACAAGGAGGACCCTAAGAGAGACATACATGGTCCCCTGGAGAAAGAGAAAGAGTCAAGATCCCCTGAGCAAATTTGGAGCACAGGAAGAGGGGGGAGAGAGCTAGGAGAATGAGAAGGGGAGAAGAGGAGGGATGCAGAGGACATGAGGGAGCAGAAAGGTTGTGTCAGGTGAAGAATAGATGATAACAAGAATGGAGATACTATAATAGAGGGAGGTATTTTAGGTTTACAAAGAAATCAGGCACTAGGGAAATGTTTGGAGATCTACCAAGATGACACCAACTAACAATCTAAGCAACAAAGGAGAGGCTACCTTGAATGCCCTCCCCAGATAATGAGATTGATGACTGACTGATTGATGACTGACTATGCCACTCGATAGCCCTCATCCAGCAGCTGGTGGAAGTAGAAGCAGACACCCACAACTAATCACTGAACTGAACTGGAACCCAGATGCAGAGAAGGATGATTGAAGAGCAAAGGAGTCCAGACCAGGTTTGTGAAACCCACAGAAACAGCTGACCTGAACACTGGGGAACTCTTGCTCCCTAGACTGATAGCTGGAATATCAGCATGGGACTGATCCAGACCCCAGGAACATGGGTTTCATTGAGGAAACCTCGGAAATCTATGGGAATCCTGTAGAAGTTCAGTACTTACCCCTAGCATATGTGTGGACTTTGGGAGCCCATTCCATTTAGAGGAATACTCCCTGAGCCAAGACACACGGGGGTGGGCCTAGGCCCTATCCCAAAGGATACCATAGACTCTGATGACCCCCTATGGAAGGCCTCACCCTCCCTGGGAAGCAGAAAGATATGTGATAGGTAGGGTTTTAGTTGGGGGGAGGGGCGGTGGTAGGGGAGGATGTGAGGGGAAAAAGGACCTGGTATTGACATGTAAAACAATCCTGTTTCTAATTCAAATAAAAAAATCTGAAAAAAAAAACAAAAACATAAAACACACACACACAAAAAAAATAAAAAATAAATAAAAAGTTAACAGTGCCATATCTGGCTTGGCCCAAGGTGGAAGAAGGTGGAAGAAGAGATTTAATGATAAGAATGTTCTTAGAGTGGAATATTTAGCTAAGACTGATCAACCTATCAGGATCCAGACAACACACCTGTGAGAAACACTTGTGTGCTTTCTTTAGTTGCAAAATCCTTGGAGATCTCTGGGATAACTATTTCTATGCATAGGACAGATCCTATAAAAAGAACTATGGTTTCTTAATCAGGTAACTCAATTTGTCCTTGGAGTAAGTAGGTGTTGGGATTGTTTGTTCCACTCCCCTCGCAGTGGGTAATGGAGACCTCAGGAATCACATAGGAAAAAGTGGCTTTATAAAATCAAGGCTTGATAGAGCTAACTACTATCAAGAATCTGATCTGCCAGAACCTCATCACAAACATTCTAATGTTCAAAATTATGATAAATAACTTTTGTTATATAATGTACGCCATGGGATATTGTTAGAGGAATCCATCTGACTAAAATAGACAAGTGTGTTCAAAGCTGAAACAGAGCCAGAGCACAATCAGATTACTATAATTCAGTAACTGTTTGGACTAAGTAATATTAATAGTGTTCTCGAATGTAAAACACTCAGAAATCTGACTGATTTCTTGATCTGTGAAGAAATTGTCAAAATTAGATGAACAAGATTTTTAACCTGAATAATAAATGTATACTCATTGGCTTCTCAGGATCCTTGAGCAAAAACCTTTATGTGCTACCAAATATATATACATATAAATACATAAATTTATATTAATATATTATAAACATATATTAATACTATATATGTTAATATATAATACATATTAAAATTTCTCCCAGTCATCTCAAAAGTTACACAATATATTTTGTAGGTCTCAAATAAAACTACCCTTTAAATAATTAGTTAATCAGAACTTGCAAGAGCTAATGGATACCGTTTAATGTTGATACACTATTTATGATTTATTAAAGCTTGTCTGAGGGTACAGAAAGCAAAGGCAGCCACACTAGTTAGCTATAGAAGCCAGTGGTGGTACACATCTTTAATCCCAGGGCACAGGAGAAATCAGATGGATCTCTTAGTTCAAGACCACCTTGGGTTACTGGAGAGTGAATCAGAGCTTATGTCTTTACCCAGGATTTGAGAGTTATAAAAGGTAGAGGCATTCAGTCTGAGAGTTAGTCCATAGCCATGTTGAGGAGACCATAGCAGTCTGAGTGAATCTGTGGAGCAGTGACGTCAGGAGCTCTTTGAGAATGGCTCCTTTGTTCTGAGCTGAGGTAGAGATAAGAGCTAACAGCTGGCTGATTTGTTTCTTTGATCTTCAGCTTGAAGCTTGAACCCCAATATTTATCTCTGGGTCTTTTATTTATCGTGTTACACTGTTTCCAGACGGACACTATTTTTAGGAGACCAAAATGATTACTGGTGTGCACAATTCATTGCAAGAGTTATAGGGGACAGCAGCAATGCACTTTAGGTCATAGTGGTACTCATAGATCACTAAACCATTGTGTGGTTAGTTTGCAGGATGGGAATGTGTGATTGCCATATAAAAACTTAGCAGCTGAAAGACTGCTAAGACTTGCAATATCAGTTTTCTGTCCTATGGAGATAAGACATTTTGGTAAGATTAAGCACTGGCAGTCAGTGGAATGGATTACAGCTAAGCAAACAATGTAAAGTCAAAGCTACCGTTCTAGAGAAGTGGAAGAGCTTAGTGCAGCCATCAAGAATTTTTCAGATGCAGAAGTTGTGAAATCCAACACATGCTCATTCAATTTAACTATTTAAACAAGAATAAAAGATAATGAATCTTACACACAACAGTAGATTATTGTAAGCTTTACAAGGCAGTGACTCAAATTAAAGTTTCTATGCTAGATGTAGTGTTATTGCTTCAACAAATAATTGTGCCCTCTGTTTTTATAAGTAATCTGGTACTGAGAGGCATCCTAGACAATTACTAAAGAGTTTCTGATCTGGTAAACACCTTTTAGCCATAACTTCTAAGAAAAAAATTACTAGATGTTTCTTTTCAGCCAATGCATTTACTGACTTGCCTCAGAGGAATGGCAATGCTCTAGCTGTATATCACAGTGTAGTTGCCTGGGGTTCTAATCACCTTTCTGTTCCTCAACGTACATATTTTGCCATTATCCTAATAAATTTAAAATCACTGGGGCCAGTTAGTAAAATGTAGTAACTTCTAACTTACTACTAAGATATTTTTAGTTTTCAGGGTAAAAAAAAAATTGAATCAGATGAATCAGATAAAAATTCGGTATCCTTCCATTTTAGCAAAATTTCTAGGGATCTAAAAGTGTATGGTGTTAAATTATTTTCAATGTTACAGATTAGTGGTTCTATCTACTACTTCCTATAAAACAATAAGAAAGGAGACATAGTACATAGTGGGCTTCTGGATTTTAGTGGTAACCCATCTCTCATTTCAGTATGTTAGTCTTACATATTTGTCTACTGACTCAAACACTGCTAGAGTGTGGAGCCTATAGCAAGCAAAAGATTCTTAACACACTCTAGCTGTTGTGCCACTTGAGGCAAATGGTCCAGCAATTTCAGTTGCGTTTCAAGTATCAGTCACATATAGGGATAAAGGCTGGAGCCATTGTCAAAGTATTCATAGGCAAGTCCCAGCTTAGCCACAGGATTTTGGCGTAGTGCCCTGCCATTATTTGTGGGTTACTTTCTCTGTCTCTGTCTCTGTCTCTGTCTCTCTGTCTCTCTCTGTCTTTCTCTGTCTCTCTGTCTCTCTCTGTCTCTGTCTCTGTCTCTGTCTCTCTCTCTCTCTCTCTCTCTCTCTCTCTCTGTGTGTGTGTGTGTGTGTGTGTGTGTGTACTCTGTGTGTGTGTGTATACACTTGTAGAGTGAGGTGGATTAAACTCAAGCTTTTAAACATGCCAATAATGTGTTCTATCATTAAGTTAAATCCATAGTCTACTACTTTCTTTTGTCAATATTACTTGTGGCCTAAAAGGTCTTAATAGGAACTTCATGCTTAACTATGAGCCAGTAAAGTTAGTATGTATCCTGAGTTACCTACCAATAAGAGGGTGCTATATAAACCACAGACTCGTAACATTGAGTGTATACCAAAGGATTCCAACATGCAACTGAAGCAGTAGATACACGTTTAAAAAAAAACAGACTACACCTTGAATGCAGAAGTATATTACATGAAAAATGTTGGAAATGCACTTGGTCTTCGCTCTTGCTCCAGTGTTCTTCCCCAGCTGGTATCTGTGTCCTTATGAGTTATTCCCTAAAACTAGTCAGTAAGCCAAGAGAAGATTTGGGCCTGATGTATGAATGGTTCTTCATGGTATGAAGGCTACACTCATAGGTGAAAACTAAAACATTCTTAGAGATATATGGTGAGATTGCCCCAGTGTGCAGAATACTGAGCAATAAAGAAGATTGATCATTATGCTCAGTACTAGGAATGGCCAAAGTACATAATTAGTTAGGTATTGATCTCTAGGTTCTGCCAATGGTTTATTTTCATGGTCAGAGACTTTGAAGAGATATGACTGAAAAGGGACAAAATAAAATTTGAAGAAGATGCGCAAACATGCTGCTGTGAATGAAAGAAAAATGTGAAAATAATTTGGCTCATATAAATGCAGACAAAGTGCTAAATTAGCATAGAGGAGAATTATAATAACCAAGGGAAATGGATGACCCAGTCTTTAGTTATACTTCTCCAGTGAACACTGCCAGACAATGGTGGAAGTCATATAGATTACTATGGGCCCAGAAACATGACTTCCATTCATCTAGGCTGATAATTATTTAACAGGCCAATTGCAGAGATCAACACTAACTATCCAATATGGCATCAGTTCCCATAATGTTCTCCCAGTTACTAAGGATGTCTTATGACCTGTATTAATATGTATTAATATCCCAAACATCATTGACTCTGATCAAGAGACACTTCTCTGCAAATAAAATGAGGCAATGAGCCCATGGTGATGGAGTTCACTAGTTTTACTTACATCCTAAAGCAGCTGAAGTGTCAGAGCATTAGTTGGGCCTTTTAAGATGCATTTGCAGAAATAATTCGGTGACAAAAGCTTAGAATGGGGTAATGTTCTTAAGGAGGCTATATATACTCAGAATTAATATACAACATATACTGTTGCTGATTCAATGGGCAGTTCCTGTCCTGCAGATCCTGCAGTCAAGGAGTGAAAATAAGAGCCAAATTGTCTATTGTTATTTCCTAGTGACCCACTAGCAAAAAATGTGTTTTCTATTCCCATACTTTTATGCTTTGTTTGCTTAGAGGTATGTGATACCAAAAGGAAATAGGAAACCAGCAGTAATTTTATTGAACTGGAAATGAACAGTGTGGGGTGGCTTCTTTAGTCTCTGAACCAAAACATGAAAAAATTCCGATTCATTTTGACCCCAAAAGGAAATTAAACTATTACTACACAATGGAAGGAAGAATGAGTGAGTATGCCCACAATATAAGTATTATTTTAGAACATCTCTTTAAAGGTGATTAAATTTAATGATAAAGTGCAATAACCCAAACCAGAAGGCACTATTTTTGATCAGGAATCTTAGTGGTTTTGGTCACCACTATTGGTTTATCCACCTCAAATACTACTCAGATGGATTCCACTCTCCATTGAGTCCAGAGCAAAATTACCCCTATAATGTCCTCCAAAAAGTCTTTATTGAAATATTGAAAGAATTAATATAAGAAATAAACAGTTTATATTGGGTCAACTAGACCTTATGTCACACCTGATGTTATTCATCTTTCTGTTCTGGGACAAATACCCTGTTGGAATGTAATACTTCATTACACTGTTGGAATGAAGTCTAGATTGAGGTTGCTCCATCTAACTATTTATAGATCTCACTCTGTGTATAAGAAACAAAAGATACACACATGAGTCTTCACATATACTACTCCATAACTTTATGATCAGATTTCTTCCTGATTGTTAGCATAAATGCATCAATATGGTGACTGATTTCTTTGCTCAAATGTCAAAATATAATCTTCTGTGTAGCTTTTCCATCTACTTTTCACTTCCCAATGAAAACTGCTTCATTCTTTCCTTAGTGTTTGTACCCTTATGAACAGAATTCATTACAGCTATTTGAAAATAGATAAAATTGCCTACTGAAGAATTGTGATGGCAACTACTGGCTGTCAACTTGACAAGTTCTGGAATCATTTAGAAGTCAAGCCTATGGGAACACCTGTGAGGCATTTTCTTGATTAGGTGACCTGAAATGAGAATCCCCACCCTAAATGTGGGTGATGTCTCCAAGTGATTGCTCAGATATAAGGAAGTTGAGGGAAAAAGCTTTTTGTTTTGACCTGCTTAGCTTCATATATTGCTATAAGTTGCTATACCATGTTGATACCTCTGCCATTATTGTTAGCACTGGTGTTGACATTCTTTGCTGACATAAGAACATGATCTCATTATGTTTCCAACATAGAATAAAGACAAGACACTCTCTAAATCCCACAAGTCTTCAAAACAAATTGGAAGTGTTGAGTGTTCAGACTTTTGAACAGAGCAGCCTCAGACTCTCAGCCACTCCAGAGCAGAGTAGTCAGACTGCACTCTATATGCAGCCTAATATATATGTATGAGTGTGTGTGTGTGTGTGTGTGTGTGTGTGTGTGTGTGTGTGTGTGTGTGTGTGTGTGTGTGTATTCATTCATTCTACTGGTACTGTTTTTGCTGAGAACCCCAACTAATAAAAATGCACTGTTTTTTTTAACAGTTTGCTCTCTGATTTTTTTAAAAGTAAAGTAGCTGCAAGATAAGGCTTAAAGAGAATAAGCATGGCCTTGAAATAAATTTGCCCCACATGAGTTATCTAAAGTGCTTCCAGGTGACGTTGTGTTATAAAAACAGCTGCTTTCTCCATCCTAGATGTCCTAGTCTGAATTTAGCTATTCAGAATTTTCTGACTAGTCCATACATGTGTTCCAGTTTCTGAGTTATCTGACTCCTCTATGCTTATTACGATCAGGTTTTAACACTGGTCTGCCCAGGGCAGATCAGCAACAAATACAACTTGTTTCTAGAGCAAGTTTTCATAACTGTCTGCTTTGTGCAATATGGATCTTTCAGAACTGAATATTATGCTCATTTCTCAACCCCATCACTTTGGTTGGGGCTGAGTCAAAAGAACTGAGTTTGAAAACAGGAAGGCTGACTCATATAGGACTTAGATATATAGCTCGTAGTAGAACCCCTGACAAGTCTGTGTAAAATCCAACATTACATTTCCAATGCCAACAAAAAGGAAGGAAAATGAAAGATAAAAGAAGGACAGAACATGGAAAATAAAGGGAGAAAAAACGTTTAACCACAGTGGATGCCTTTGACTTATTTACTTTGAGTTGGTAGTTTGCTCATCTGTGCCTGTAATTTTATATTTGCTGATATTTGAAGCCATTCTTAAAACCCAGATAATTTCAACATCACTGTCTGCTTCCCACCAAACATACTGATGTGAGATGCCCTTTTGTGTTGTTTGAATAGGATTTGCTTTTATTGGTTGATAAATAAAGTTGATTTGTCCAATGGCCAAGCAGAATAGAGCTAGGAAGAAAATCTAAATGGAGTTATGGAGAGAAAGAAGGTGGAGTCAGGGAGATACCATGTAGTGACTAGGAAACAAGATATGACATAATAAGCCACAAACTTCATGGTAAAATATAAAATAATGGAAATGGGTTAATTATTGTGAGAGCTAATTAGTAATATGCCTGAGCCATTGGCCAAATAACTACAATTAATGTTAAGCCTTAGAGTGGTTATTTGGGAACTGGCAGGTGGGATGAGAAACCTCCAACTACATGTGGCACCACATGGGGCAGACCCATCCAAACACCACCCTTCAGACAGGGCAGGTGCAACTCTTCTGCTCTAGTGCTTGCGACTGACCCAATGGCAGCCAGCATGGGAAAACTGACTCAACATTAGCAGAAAAAACCCAAGAGTTCTGTTAAGAGGCACTGCTACCAAACACATATATGGGGTTTATGAGCTGCCTGAGGCATAGACCTAAAACCTCCCCAAAGTTGGGTTGATACATGTGGCTCCTGCCAGTGCCTACACTCTCAGGAAGTCAAGGAATGGGGTAGAGCTACTAGCTGCTTTAGTCTTAACCAAGTCCACTAATAATTTTTTAAAAACTCTTCTGGCCAAAAGAGATTACAGATACACAATAAGGACAGATTCAGACAAAAAAATCTTCTAAGCAGGTCACAGTGTGCTTGGTAAGTATTCAGGACTTAAGAGACAAGATAGCATCATAGATAAAAAAAAAGAATAATGATTTAAGGATGATAAGCTAAAGTCCAAGAAAAATAGAGTTAAAAAATTATAATGGGCCATGAAAAGTTGGAAAATACACAGAGTGTCTGGATTATGTATATTATAGTTTTTTCTTTAAATTTTTAATATTAATAAGCTAACTACAGAGAGACATTTGATTGTGGGGGCTTCTAAGTTAAATCAACATATATATTTTAAAGGTAGGTTGATGTCAAAGTTTGTGATTAAGAATATTTTGATTTGTGAAAGAGATTCTGTTTCTGTTTCCTCAGAAGATGAAATGCTGTGGATTCCTTCCAGGCTAATATGGTTTGATCAAACAAGCCCCCCCTGGAATGATGGTACAGGTGATCCAATATCCATAACAGCCTCAGGACTGCTAGCTGAGATAGACCAACCACATAAAATACCCCAGTCAACAGATTAATCATGATTTTAAATTTTTGAAGGGTCCCTATAAGATCACTGTACCCAATAATCAGCAAGAACTAGTCTGTAAAACAATGCCCAAATTCTCAAATATTGTTTATAAATGTTTGTTTTCATTTAAAGGGATTTGTGATGATGATTAACGATCATAGTCAATCTATTTCTAAAGAAAATAGAGGGATATGATACAGAAATGAATACTTTACATTGGTATTGATTTTGGTTTATTGATACTAATTTAATTTCAATACATATATATATATATTACATAATATATATAATTTGCTTAAGGAGTTATGTTTATCCAGCTTATTTAAAATGTAATGTATAATTAAGAAATATAGATGAATAGATAGTCATCTATAATAGTCAAACTTACAGTCATGTTAGCTAGGTTTTCTAGATATGCAAATATGTATTTTAGATTGATAGATAATTTTCAAACACTTCAAAGACCTACAGAATATGTCATTTAAAATGTTTTAAGAACTAGTTAGTACTATGTCTGAGCCATTGGCCAAACTTTTTGAATTAATATTAAGCCTTGAGTGGTTATTTGGGAACTGGTGAGCAGAACAAGAAACCTCCTACTCCAATGTGTCACTACAGTATGAGCTGATAATTGGACTCCTCCACATCTGTTAGAGACAATATAATTGTAATGTTGCTGTGTCTTACAATCATCATATATTCTTGCTGGCAGCAATTAGGTACTTATTTCTCACTGGTGAATGATAATTTTTAGGTGTTTACACTGAAGATCTTCTTCCTAGGAATCCCTATGTCATTGTTAGACTTATGATAATATTCTTGTAAAAATAAACAAACATGTAAAACATTCACAGATTCAGAGGCAATACCTTAATGTCATTCACTTTGGGAAATAACTTCAGGTATCACTTGCAGTGTCTGAGATGAATGAAGGAGAAAATAAAAATTTGAATAAGTTATTAATGTAGTTGGCACATTATAATCAACATTCCAGGAATCTATAGGGATCATGAAAAATATGCCCCAATGTTATTTACTCAGAATCAGAAGCAGAAACCATTTGTCCATAGTCACATATTTCTTCATTGTATGATGATCTTTGACCATTCACTTACAGAATTATATAAAATAATGCTTGCTGATTGACTTCCTGTCAGCAACAAAGATAAAATAGGAGACACAAGATGCAATGTGTAGGTGAACTTTTCTATCCAGCCAGGTGCTTACAAATAACCACACAGTTACTTAATATTAATTAAATTAATTATAAATGCTTGACCAATAGCATAGGCTTGTTTTTACCTAGCTCTTATAACTTAAATTAACCCACTTCTATTAATCTAGGTGTTGCCTTGAGGCTCATTTACTGAAAAATTAATATGTTCTAAATAATTGTATAAGAATAATCAAGGAGCTAGGCAGTGGTGGTACATGCCTTTAATCCCATCACTCAGGAGGTAGAGGCAGGCATATCTTTGTGAGTTCAAGACCAGCCTGGTCTACAAGAGCTAGTTCCAGGACAGTCTCCAAAGCCACAGAGAAACCCTGTCTTGACACCCCCCAACAAAAAGGAATATAACAATCAAGCAACTCTTGTAGATGAACAATACTAATAACAAAAAGAGAACTCCATGGACTATTAGGCCAAACATATGAACAGAGAATTAACAAAAAGTAGAACCCAGAATTACAGAGAGCATACAGAAATGAACCAATTCATTATATCAGTGGTTCTCAATCTTGGGGTCTTAACACTTTGGGGGTGTTGAGCTACCATTTCACAGGTCTTAGTTCACCTAAGACCATCAAAAATGCAGATGTTTACATTAAAATTCATAACAGTAGTAAAATCACAGTTAGAAAGTAGCAGTGAAAATAATTTTAGGAATGGTTGTCACCATATGTGAGGAACTTCATTAAAGGGTCACAGAAGTAGGAAGGTTGAGAACCAATGCACTATATGGAAATGATCATTAAAGACATAAAAGTATCCATTAACAACCAATAATAGACCAGAGGATATGCAAATGAGGAATATGAGTGATGCTGCAATGGTGAGGAGGGAGTCACCATTATGCTTTGTTGGTGAGATGAAAGAATGTCACAACCACTGCGAAGAATAGCTCGTGCTATCCAGGAAAATAGTAAGTAAGAGAAATGCACACTGTATTTTCAGGCTTCAGAGAAGTTTCACTAGTATGACAGGCTTGGAAACAAAATCTAGATAGTTAATACCTAACAAATACAAATTATATAAAGACAGCATTATTTTACCATTGTAAAAGTTTTCCAGTAAAAGGAAAAGTTTCAGATAACAAAGATAAACATTTCCAGAAAAACATTGTCTTGTCCATTTTTGTGTAGCTGGCAAGCAAATATGTTCAAAAAGGTTAGAGGGGGCATCAAACTTGCCTGTTTTCAGTCATCTGTTTCTTCTCCTGCTTAACTTAAATGGTGACAAAATACTCTAAGCCCAGAAATCTATTGGTTCGTAATATAACTTGGAATTTGATAGTCACAAACTGAAGTATATGGAATATTAGAAGCTAATCTAAATATCTCCTAAATTTCAAAACAAGAAAAATGTTATTGAGATACTGTCCTGGTTAGATTTTGTCAACTCAATAAAAAGCAAGTAAGCCTGAAAAGAGCAAATCAAAATTAGTGAATTGCCTCCAACAGATTGGCCTGTTGACATACTTCTGGGGTATTTTCTGGACAGCTAATTGATGTGAGAAGTTGAGCCTCCTACAGGCAATGTTATCCCTAGAAAGATGGTCCTGGGATGTACATGACAGCAGGTTGAGCAAGCCATAGAAAGTAAGCGAGTAGGCAATGCTCCCACATACTCTTTGCCTCAGTTCCTACCTCCAAGTTTCTGTTGTGAGTTCCTGTCTTGATAAATCTTTTCTTATTCAAGTTGCTTTTGGCCAGTGTTTTATCACAGCAATAGTAACAAAACTGCAACACTGCAACAGATAGTCTGATTATATTTATTTTTATTTAACTGAAAAACATAAAATATTATATCCCCTCTTATGTAGAAAGGGAAACTTAAATCTTTTACCATATTTCTCATAAAGTTTGATATATTTAGGAAAGAGCTGCTTGCTGTTGGTCTGGTTATGTGGTGTCTGTCTTTTGTGAGAACACAGAATACATACGCAACAATTTTACATTCTAATGAAATTGATACATTTAGCTTATAAACTTAGAACTGTCCCTGTAAGAAACAATATCAAAAAACAATGTATATGAATTACTGCATAATTTAATACTTAAATATAGCATTTTAAAGTTATAATTTTTATTCAAGATATTAAATTCTTATTTTAATGGAAATCATTTGATCATTAATTTTATTTTGTGCTTTGTCTGAACATTTTATTTGATGGCAATGATTTGCTTTGTCATTATAGTGTCTGTGATTAGAAACATGAGAAGTTTCTTGTAGCTTTTCTTCATCCCTTGAATCTTTTCCCTCAGATAAAATACCAACAGATATTTGATTGATTTGGCTTTCTCATCTTTCATAATGCCACATACCTGGTGTTAATCTCTTAAACTCAGCAAATATTTTATCTTTGAAAACGATGTGATGCAAGTGCAAAGGTTCAACTGGAGAAAAAAGACACCATGATAATCCTAAGACAACTGTTTTTACTACCATAGAATTACTCAACTGCTGCTTGGTTGTCTTTGTGTGCAACTTTTTTTGGCAACAGATGCAATATTTATAGTAAAGTCTATCACCACTTATTAATGTTATACATTAGAGATATTTGCTTCTCTAAAAATGATATGCTAAAATATGCTAAGGCATTTTAAAGAATAAGAAGAAAAATGAACTGACAATTTATTAATCACATTTCTTGTTTCATAATTGTAGATGATAAACCTTGAATAAAACAATGTAAATATACCATTTAGCATAATTGTGGAAACCATTTACAATGACAATTCCAAAGTAACTATAGAACTACATTTTTACATAAGTTCCAAGTTTTTCCACATTTTTCTTTTCTTTGGAATTTAATTAAAGTACTCTTTACTAATAAATGAGAGTAGAAGAAAGCAGAACCAGGAGGCACACTGCTTCTGAATGTTGGTAAGACCTATTAGTGCTTAGGAAGCATTGTGTCTTGCAATACCTTTATAGAAAGGTATGGATCCAGGGTTGAAACAAAACTTTACTAGTGGTGGTTGATAGGTATCATAAATCCAGCCACACTGAACATATTAGAAGACAAAGTGGGAAATACCCTTGAATTAATTGGTACAGGAGAACACTTCCTGAACATTAAACCAGTAGCACAGACACTGAGATCAACAATTGATAAATGGGACCTCCTGAAACTGAGAAGCTTCTATAAGGCAAAGGACACAGTCAGGGAGACAAAAAAGCAGCTCACAGACTGGGAAAAAGTTATTCACCAACCCCAAACAAGGAGGACCCTAAGAGAGATATACATGGCCCTGTGGAGAAGGGGAAAGGGAGAAAAGATCTCCTGAGAAGTTGGGAGCATGGGAGGAGGAGGGGAGGGAGCTAGGAGAATGAGAAGGGGAGAAGAGGAAGTGTGAGGAGGACATGAGGGAGCAGAAAGGTTGAATCGGAGGAAGAATAGAAACAAGAAAGGAGATACCATAATAGCAGGAGACATTTTAGGTCACAGAGAAATCAGGAACTAGGGAAATGTCTGGAGATCTACAAAGATGACACCAGCTAACGATCTAAGCAACAGAAGAGAGGCTACCTTAAATGACCTCCCCTGATAATGAAACTGATGACTGACTTATATGCCATCTATAGCCTTCATCCAGCAACTGGTGGAAGTAGAAGCAGACACCCACAACTACTCACTGAACTGAACTGGAATCCAGTTGCAGAGAAGGAAAAGTGATGAGCAATGGTGACCAGACCAGACTGGAGAAACCCACAGAAAAAGCTGACCTGAACAACAGGGAGCACTTGGTCCCCAGACTGAAGGCTGGGATACCAGCATGGAACTGATCCAGACACCAGGAAAGTTGGTTTCAGTGAGGAGACCTCAAAAATCTATGGGACCTCCTGTAGTAGTACAGTACTTGTCCCTAGCATAGGTGTGGAATTTGGGAGCCCATTCCACATAGAGGGATACTCCCTGTATCAGGGATACTCCCTGATACACACAGGGGTAGCCCAAGCCCTATCCCAAAGGACATGATAGGCTCTAGTGACTCCCTATGGAGTGCCTCACCATCCCTGGGGAGCAGAAAGGATATGTGATAGGTATGGTTTTAGTTTGGGGAGATGGTAGGGAAGGAGGGAAGGGCGAGGGAACTAGGGTTGACATGTAAAACAATCTTGCTTATAATTCGAATAAAAATATCTAGAAAAGAAATTTCACATCCCCAAGCAATAGCCAAAGATCAGATCAAATTTGACTTGTAGGTAAGGACAAAGGCATGTTGAGAGTTCCTCAACTCACAGAGAAAACTATAGACCCAGGTTTAAAAAGCTTTACATACACAAAACAAATCCTGATAATAAGATGAAGAATGGAGGGTTTCAGGCCATAAATGCCAGATCCAAAGAGGAAGAGGACACTTCACCTCTACTAGGATTTAGTCCTCCATTCTCCATTGCAAGTGCCATCACTGAAAAGTAACTGACTAGACTTAAAAAATACAAAAGAAAACTCATCTAGCTACCTCCTGATGTCCACCTCCCAGCACAGAACTAGAAAGACCAAAACCCAAGACATGTTACCATCATACCCCTGTGAATCACTAATCACTTAATAATGATACCTAATGAGAATAACCTGAAAAAAACAGCAGACAACAAAATTCAAAAGAATAATTATAAGTGTGTTCAAGTAATTAATTGAAGGAATGAATTTATTACAAGAGACCAAAAACAAAGAAATGACTGAAATAGGGAATTTAATACAAAATGTGAAAATATATATGTTGCTAAAGCAACACTGAACTCAAATGATGTTCGGGAATTAAAACCTCAATAATCCCAATGAAATCTCAGTGGAAATCCTCACCAAAGGAACTCATCATATAAACAACATACATTCACACAGGGAAAACAAGGTAGCTGGTAAATAGCAAAAGATATGAACAGAAAAAATGTAAGATCAAAAAACTAAAAGAATGGCAACAGGTATTCCAAACAAATGGAATCAAGGAATAGGAATAATTAGTAATACTAATATCCATCAAATTAGACTTCAAACTAAAACTAGTTAAAAGAGATAAATATGATGTTACTATGAAGATAGTCATTAAAGGAACAATCTATAAAGTAATTTAATAATTCTTAACATATGTGCCAAATGCAGGATCACCCAATTTCATGAAGAAATAGTGTTAGGTACTAAATCACAGATTAAATAAAACAGAGTGAGAGTAAGTGTCATCAATATCCCCTGTCATCAATAGATTATTTGGACAAAGATTAAACAAATAAAAACATAGTAAATTAAATGAACCTAAACAACATCTACAAAATATTACAACCAAACAAGATAGACAACTTATTGTTCTCAGTAAACCATTGAACTGTCTCCAAAACTGACCACATATCAAGACATAAAGCAAGTCTCAACAAATAAGAAGAAAAATTAAGTAACAACACATTCTTTATGACCACAATAGAATAGCACTGGGTATCAGGAGCAATAGAAACTAAAAGAAGTACATGCATGAATGGACACTAAAGAAAACACTATTGGGTTATAATTTAGTCAAATAATAAACCAGAAAGGAAATATTTAAATAATAGAAAATCTTGTAGGAGTAATATAGAATGCAGGTCATCGGGTTTAGCAGCAACCAACTTTACTGAATGAGACAATTCTCTGGCATTCAATTGTGATTCTCAGAAAGTATTATAAACAAATGTTTAGTCCTCAGAATAAAATGAATGTAGTATAAATATTTTCATATGCAAAGAGAATTTATTATTCAAATTATCCTGTGTTCTTCTATCATTGTATGAAATTATGTTTATAATTTGAAAAGACAATAGTTTACTGATATAATATTTCTAGTAACCTTATTTGAGTACCAGTGACATGGTTCAGTGGGAAAATTGTGTGGTATGCAAGGCTAGAAACCTGACCTTTATCAACATATCAAGGAGACCAAAAGAAGACACCACAAAGTTATCTTCTGGCCTCCACGTATCTGCCATGGCCTATAAACCCAAAATCACATTACACACACACACACACACACACACACACACACACACACACACACACACACACACACACACAAGTGAAATAGCTTCAAAATATTTTGAAATAAATATAACCAAGGACTAAAAATACTGAGCAAATGAACTATATTATATTAAAGTAAGAAACTGAAAATGATACCAAAAGATTAGAAGACATGCCTGCTGATAAGTTAGTAGTAATTAATATTTTATAAAAGGCCATCCTACCAAAAGCATTCTATAGATTCAATGCAATTCCCATAGAAATTCCAACACAATTCTTCACAGAAACTGAAAAAAAAAATCTTAGAATTCATATGAATTCACAAAAGTTTCTGGATAACCAAAACAGTTCTGATTAATAGAAACACAGTCAGAGGAACCACCATCTATGATTTCAAGTTATACTACAGAAAAATAGAAGTAAAAACAGCATTGCACTGACATGAAAACAGACACAGTGATCAACAGAATAGAATTGGGTCCCAGATAAAATTCCACTCACTTACAGCCCCAATTTAGGCAAGAATCCAGATACATACACTGGAGAAATAACAGCGTCTTTAGCAAATGTCATTGCAAAAGCTGGATGTCTATATGTAGAAGACTGAGATAATTTCTCTCACCATGCACACAAATCAACTAAGTCATTTTTAAGTGCATCAAAGATCTGAGTACTAAACCTGAATCTCTGAAATTTCTAGAAGAAAGATAAGGAAAAACAGTTCAGGATATACGCTCAGGTAAAGGCTTTCTTAATAGGACCTTAGTCACTTAGGAAATTAAATTAACAATCAGTAAGTGGATCTAATAAATACAAAATTTTTCTATACTACAAATGAAACTGTTGATAAACCAAAGAGTCACCCAACATATAGTACTAGTTGTTTGTCTGTTGTACATCTGACTGAGGATTAGGGTCTAGCATGTACAAAATATACCAAGGACAACAACAAAAAATAAAATAAAAGTAAAAAAGAACCTAAACCCTGAGAACACTAACAACCCAATTAAAAAATGGGCTATGGAACCAAACAGCGTTCTCAGAAGTAATAACAATACAATAAAATTTTAAATTATACTTAGCTGATAGAGGAATGAAAATTAAAACTATTTTGAGGTCTCATCTTATTTCATTCCGAATGGCTAAGACTTAGAAAACAAAGACAATAAATATTGGTGAGGATATAGGGGATAGGGAGCACTAACACACTGTTAGGGTTCAAATTGGTGCAACCAATTCGGATATCAATGTGGTAGTTCCTCAGGAAACAAGAAATAGTTCTCCCAGATGAGCCAGCTATACTAACTCTGGGCATGTACCCAAAGGTATTCACAGTAGCTAGGACATGGAAATAACATAGATGTTCATCAACTGGTGAATGGACAATGAAAAAAGTGATAGCTACATACTATGGAATCCTAATCAGTTGTAAAGAAAAATGAAGTCATGAAATTTGCAGGTAAATATAAGGAGCTGGAAAACATAGTGAAGAAACCCAGATCCAGAAACAAAAATAGTTCATGTGCTCATTTATAAATGAAACTCAGTTTTGAATCCTCAGATTTTTGTGTTTCATTAGGAATCTCTGTAGAACTAGAAAACTAGAAAGGGACCATTAATGGAAAGCTAAAGAAATATATTAATGTAGGGAAAGAGTGGAAGGTGGATAGTTGATGAGTAGGAGAAAGGAGGAATGATGGGGGAGTGAGCTCTAAGTGGAGAAAAAGGAAGGAAGAAGCAGATGTTTGAAGAAGGATAAGTAATACTGAAGATGCTCGAAAATGCTGACAAAAATATGCTCAGTGCATTGTGAGGTACCACCCATTGAGCAGCAGTTTCCTGGAGACCCCCAAAGCAACACAACTGGCTGCCATTTCTCATTAGTGCCCACCAGAAGTTTATGGTATAACCCTATTACTGAAGACATGGCAAACATCAGTCACAGGACATGGAATTGTTATTTACCAGGGCATTTGCTCCATGCTGGTTAATATTTATACTGCTGGAAGGTGCTATACAAGCTATTTGTGGAGTAGGTAGTCATCAACGATTTTTTTCAACTGTGAACTTTGTGAACTACAGTTCTGATCAATGAGGCAAGATATTCCCATCAGTACAATGGTTCTGTGGATAACAAACTGCTTTCAGAATGTATGTAATTCTCATGCCACAGAAGAACATATGACGTCACTGGTAGTCTGGCCAAGAACCCATATGTGGTAAGCTTACAGAAACCAAGGGTGAACCTACTCCTATTATTTTGCAAAATATACATTATGTCAGAATTCTCTCTAAAATATATTTACTCAGATCTCATCAGAGAAGTTTCTTTGTTAAATGGTTGGGGTTATTTCAGAAACTCACAACTGATAAAAGTGTAAAGAATAAGTAACTGTGGAGTGTTCAGCCACAAATAGGACATCATTATCAATTCCTCTCCCCATGTCACAGGTACGAGCATGGAAGAAGGGGAAGAAAGATGGCAAGACTTAAAATCTGTGGATGACTGAAGCAAAACTGCATTCCGAGATTGCAAGACTACTGTATTCATGAACTCACAGCAGCTGTGTCTGCCTTCCCAAGACCTACACAACACCAATCAAATATTCTATAATTGAGGCATATAGCACCCCCTTACTTTTTATTGAAGGACTTTGAGCAGTTGTTGGCTGCTGGAGAATGGGTGGTCATGGATGTGGCTGCTTTTAGGGTCACCAGGCTCCCATGGTTGGATCCACACCTAGTAGGGTATGGCATCACAAACTGGAGTTCATGGTTTATTAAATCACAATTTTTTAAGATACTATGAATTTGGGACAGTAAGCATCTGGGAAGAGTTCAGTGAATGATTTAAACATAAATATCATCAAAATACATCATATTAAACTCTGGATAAATTAATAAAACTAGTATGGAAAGCAATGGGAAATTTCAAATCATTAGATGAAGATGCTGGAGGATAAGAGCATGGCTCCTATAGGAATCTATAGCCTTAGAAAGATGATTTTGAAATGTATGCACAGGTACAGCTAGAGCATCCAACTTTAAGGGCTGTAAAGGGCAGTTGGAAGAGAGAAATACCCATATGCTATTTGTTGTTTATTTCAAATCAATATAAAACCAAATGCTCTTTTACAGAGAAAAAACACAGTCCTTTTCAGAGTTCAGAGTCATTTCCATTGTTTTATTTTATTAATTTGATGGATTCAAGTCTTAAGTTCTTAATCTGTTAGCTGATTTTGCTACTACAAAGAGGCAGTTGTCTTGTTTTATTATTTTGCACATGGAATCCTGTTTACACAGCATTGTCTAATTGAACAACTGACCCCCAACTACACACCAGGAAAAGTTTACAAACAGAACATGGATCTCAATATGAAAAGCAAAACTGAAAATTCAGAGATGCATATAAAAAATCATCCTACATCTTCAGAATAGTGATTTTCAAAAGCTCAACGATATGTACTGATATATGAAACTGAATTGAAGATTTAAGCTTGATGCCAAAGTAGTTTTTAAGTATTTAGTAAATGTTATGTATTTTATTTTAGAATAACCTTAAATTCTATTCTCTTTTATAGTATTTTATTCATTATTTTGGAATTTTATTTATGCATACAATGTTGATAATACTGGCTCCTGATTCTTTCATCTACCTAAAAGTGAAAAATGTTGCTGTCCTTACAATATTTCTATATTGTCTTTTGGGATATTGCCTGAGCCTTAGGTATAAAGGGTGGACCATAGATGAAACCCCTAGTCATTCTCGGGATTTTGACCAGTGGTGTATTTATGTGATGGTCTCCATATAATTTTTAAAAAGGAATGATTCTTCAATAAGGAGTGAGAGCTACATTTATCTGCCAATATAGTGATAGTTGTTTATATGAAGTTGGGAATTATACTGGTTTAGAAAAGTGACAGTAGCAGATTCTTCTCTAGGGTCTATGATCTTAATCGTCAAGTATAGTTGTCTAGGTTTACAGTATCAAAATCAATTACTGCCTATTGAGTTGGTGAGACTTAAACCCAATTATGTGACTGTTGGTTCCTCCCAAAATGTAATCCAATTATTAAATTCTTGCAGTACCCTACTATCTTGCAGTGATATAATACAGTTTATTGTTGGTGCCCTGCTCAGAGCCTCCTGAGGCCTGGGGACTGCACACTGGGGAACCCATCCCTGAGGTCCAGTCCATCCAGAGACTGCCAGCATCCTAGTCCTGCCTCCAACCACAGGAGGAGATAAGCATGGGCCTATTTCCAGCCAGTCTTCTGGTGCCCTGCTCAGAGGATTGGGGACTGCACACAGGGGAATCTGTCCCAGCAGAACATCCTATCCAGGGTCTTCCAATGTCCTGGTACTAGTCCTACCTCCACCCACAGAGAAGACGGCCAACAGAGTATTGGACCTGCTTGCACACACTGGAAGAGAAAATTGGATCCATACCCACCAGGAGAGGAGGAGACTCCACCTGCATCCACTGGAAGAAGACATGTGAAAAACACAATATAAAAACACATTCAACAGCAGAAAAACCAATATAACACCACGAGAGTCTTGGGACTCTACACCACACCAGCAAGAACTGAACATCACAATACAGATGAAGCAGAAGAGAATAACATTAAAAACATCTTCATGGAAATGATAGAGGGTCTCAAAGACTATATGAGAAAAATTCATTAAAGAAATGGAAGAAAATACAAACCAAAAATACAAGATATAAACAAATCTTTCAAGGAAATACTTCAAGACCTAAAAACTTAAATAGAAAAAATAAAGAAAGCACAATCTGAGGGAATGTTGGAAATAGAAAAGTTGGGTAAATGATCAGGAACTACAGATGCAAGCATCACCAACAGAATACAAGAGATGGAAGAGAGAATCTCAGGAGTTGAAGATACACTAAGAGAAATAGACTCATTAACCAAATAAAATCTTAAGTCCAACCAATCCCTAATACAAAGTATCCAGGAAATACGGGATACCAAAAAAAGACCAAACCTAAGAATAATAGGTATAGAAGAAGGTGAAGAAACACATCTCAAAGGCACAGAAAACATATTCAACAAAATCATAGAAGAAAACTTTCCCAACCTAAAGAAAGACATGTCTATGAAAGTACAAGAAGCTTACAGAATGCCAAATAGAGTGGACCACAAAAAGTTCCCTTGTCACAAAATAATCAAAACCCCAAATATACAGAATAAAGAAAGAATATTAAGAGTAGCAAAGGAAAAATCACAAGAAAAATATAAAGGCAAACCTATTAGAATTACACCTGACTTTTCCATGGAAACTCTGAAAGCCAGAAGATACTAGATGGATATTCTACCAACACTAAGAGACCACAAATGCAAGCCCAGACTACTATACCCAGCAAAGCTTTCAATCACTTTAGATGGAGGAAACAAGATATCCTATGACAAAACCAGATTTAAATAAAACATATCTGCTAACCCAGTCCTACAGAAAGTTCAGGAAGGAAAACTCCAACATAAGGAAGTTAACTACATCCACAAAAACATAGGCAATAGATATTTCCACTTTACCAATAGCCAAAAGAAAAAAGGGGTGGAAATCCACACACAATACCAACACCACCAATAAATCCAAAACAAACAAGAATGGACAATCATTGGTCATTAATATCCCTCAATATTAGTGGTCTTATCATGCCTATAAAAAGACACAGGCTAACAGAATGGATGTGAAGACAGAATCCATCTTTCTGCAGCATACAAGAAACACACCTCAACTTCAAAGAGAGACGGTACCTCAGAGTTAAGGGTTGGGAAAAAGATTTTCCATTCACATGGACTTAAGAAACAAGTGGGTGCAGCAATCCTAATATCTAACAAAATAGATTTTAAGCTAAAAAGAATCAAAAGAGATGAAGGAGGTCATTTCATATTCATCACAGGAGAAATCCATCAGGATGAAGTCTCAATTCTAAACATCTATGCCCAAATACAAAGGCATCCACATTCATGAAAGAAACATTGTTAAAAGTCAAATCACACTGAAAACCTCACACACTTATAGTGGGAGACTTCAACACCCCACTCTCACCAATAGACAGGACCACCAGACAGAAACATAATAAAGAAACAAAGGAACTAAGAGAAGTTATGACCTAGTTGGGTATAACAGACACAGATAGAACATTCCATCCAAACACAAATGAATATACCTTCTTCTCAGCGCCACATGGAACCTTTTCTAAAATCTACCACATACTTGGCAACATAGCAAACCTCAACAGGAACAAAAAAATTGGAATAACCCTGCATCTTATCAGACTACCATGTTGTAAAGTTAGAATTCAACTACAACACAAATTGCAGAAAATCTACAAATTCATGGAAATTGAACAATGCTCAAATACACCATTCATGGGTCAAGGAAGTAATAAAACAAGAAATTAAAGACTTCCTAGAATGCAATGAGAATGAAGACATTACATACCAAAACTTATGGGACACTTTGAAAACAGTGCTAAGAGGAAAGTTCATAGCACTAAATGCCCACATGAAGAAACTGGAGAATAGTCACACTAGAGAATTAACAGCACAACTGGAAGCTCTAGAACAAAATAAGAAAACTCACCCCAGAAGAGTAGATGCCCGGAAATAATCAAATTGAGGGCTGAAATCAATAAAGAAGAAACTAGGAAGACAATACAAAGAATCAACATAACCAAGAGTCTGTTCTTTGAGAAAATTCACAAGATAGACAAACCTTTATCCAAACTTACCAAAAGGCAGAAAGAGAACAAAATAAGAAATGAAAAGGGGGACATAACAACAGACACTAAGGAACTCCAGAAAATCATCATGTCATAGTTTGAAAGCCTGTACTCCACAAAATGTGAGTATCTAAAGAAAATGAACAATTTTCTGGATTGATATAATTTACCAAAATAAAATCAAGAACAGATAAGCAATTTAGGAACCTAAGAGAGACATACATGGTCACTCAGAGAAGGAGAAAGGGACAAAATCTCATGAGCTAATTGGGAACATGGGGAAGGAGAGAGGGAGTTAGGAGAAAGAGAAGGGGAGGATAAGAGGGGTGAGGAAGCAAGAAGATCAAGTCAGGGGAAGACTAGAAGAGAGCAAGAATAGAGATACCATAATAGAGGGAGCCATTATAGGTTTAAAGATAAATCTGGCACTAGGGAAATATCCAAAGATCTATAATGTTGATCCCAACTAACAATCTAAGCAATAGTGAAGAGGCTACTTTAAATAGCCTTATCCGATGAGATTGATGACTACCTTATAAACCATGCTAGAGCCTTCATCCAATAGTTGATGGAAGCAGAAGCAGACACCCACAGTTAAACACTGAGCTCAACTCTGGAATCCAGTTGCAGAGAGCGATGAGTGATGTACGAAGGGGTCAAGACTAGGCTGGAGAAACCCACAGAAACAGCTGACCTGAACAAGGAAGAGCGCATGGACCTCAGACTGATAGCTGGGAAACCAGCATAGGACTGATCCATACCCTTGAATTTGCATGTCAGATTGGAGGTCTGGTTAATCTATGAGGCCTCTCATAGTGCATCAGTATTTATCCCAAGTCCAGAAATGGATTTGGGAGCCCACTCCACCTAGAGGGATACTCTCTCAGCCTAGACATACCTAGACAGCGAGGCTAGACAGCCTAGCAGGATTTAGGCCCTGCTCCAACTAATATGACAGACTTTGAAGATACCCAATGGAAGGTCTCACCCTCCCTGGGGAGCAAAGAGGGCATGTGATAGAGTTATTTGGGGCAGGGGTCAAGGGGAGTGATAGGGAACTGGGATTGACATGTAAAACAAGCTTGTTTCTAATTTAAATAAAAAAGGCAAAACAGTTTTTAAGAAAGCAAGACAAAAAAACGAAAAAAGTAAATAAAGACAGTTTCTTCTATATATGTCAGGGAGTTGAACCCATAAAATATTAACAATATGGCTTATTAAACAAGATCTGAAAAATAAAAGCACCCAGTGACATCCTAATGAGGATTGGGGAAATCCCATAAGACCCCACACCCCTAAAAGCAAGTAATGGCTTCCAAAAAAGGGAGAATAAGTCTTGTTCAGTGAAAGCTCCTTCATCTTATCCAATCACAAGTGGTCAGCTCTAATTATACATACACATATACACATACACACACATACATTTGCTTACATACACAATACTAAATGGGCTCAGCAGATGTGAGTGTGAGTGTGTGTATGTGTTTAACAAAAATAATTAAACAATAAGAGGTCATGAAACTGGGAGGGAATAGGGAGGCATGTAAGGAACTGTTGTGGAGGGAAGATGGAGAGGAAATAATGTAAAGAAACTACACATGTATGAAATTCTCAAAATAAAATAAGATATATATATATAGAACATTTTAATATATGGTTGGCATAATTTTAAGATAAGCATCAAATTAGCTGCCATTTGAGAAGAAAATAATATAGCACAATTTTTATAAAATGCACAAAAGACTATCCTTAAAGAAAAAGCAAAGACAAAAATGTATGAATACCGATTTCTTAGGCAATAAAACATGTACAAGAACAACACATTTGACAATACAAAAAGTATATTATCGGTATTAATGGATACCCTCAGTTAAGTATATACAATGCAACTCTCCATACACATCTACTTTCTAAAATTTTAATGTGTTCTAGAAGTTACAAACACTGACAATGCTTTGATAGATGGAGAGTTGTATATTGTTATTAGCATATATTGTATATAGTTTCAATATATTGTAAAATATATTGAAAACAATTTTATACCATCCTATAAAATTCAAGTGTGCACATGATGTGACACATGAATTTCACTCAAATAAAAAAAGAAACAATCCAGAAGACAGTTTGGAAGAGGTACAACATTGAATGAATCTAGAAGTATCTACCAGACTAGAAAAGTAAAACATCAGATACAGAAATCTTACATCTAGTGAAAGAAGAGTAGAAAAATAAATGGCAAAGTAAAATGAAATGCAGTGTGAAAATAACTTGAGCAACATCATGGTGATTTATGTACATATCCATATAGAAAATTGATGGTTGGATAAATAGAAAGACATTCCATGTATTTCTTTAAAAGAAGAAATTAGGATAAGGTATAAGAAAATCCTACAGGAAAACTACCCATCATTTCTCAAAAACTAGTTTGTATTTGTTTCACTAGGAAAGAAAGATCAATGCATGCAGGAAAGAACTTTCTTGGTTGTGAATTAACTACATGGGAAGAATATTATGGTGTGTATGCTTCTGCAGGTTTGATATACTTTAAAAAATGAATAGAAGCAATTGTAGGAAAATTTCAATGCTTAAAAGTGATATTGGAAATGGTCAGCTCATGGGACAAAAAGAAAAACACCATAAAATTTAGAATTTTGCAAGAAATACAGATGCAGTGCATTTAGCAACCTAATAAAACTATTCTATAGGAGGCAAATGATGTTTTCCAATAGATAAAATGCATTGTGCATAAATAAGCTTAACATGGGGTTTTTTGGTACATATATAATTGTTTTACAAGGACTATTTTTTATGTGTAGAACTTATTTTAATATTGAGTAAAAATGCCAACCAATGTAATAGAGCCAGAATATGTACTCTATTTGATCAATGGTTAATGTGTTATTTTAAATTACATTGCTAAATAAACCCATTACTTTTAATTATTTCCACTTGAGGCTGTTGTTTGGTGCTTTGGTATGATCTTATTTTGGAAGATCAATACTAATATACTTACGGAGAAAATTCTATTTAATAAGTATTTGTCAAATCAATTGAGGAGGTAGAAGTGAATTTGAATACAAATGCTACAGATTGACTATAATATAATTCGTTCAAGTTTAAAATGGATACATAAAAGTTTTAATATATTTGTTTAATTTTATCATTCATTGTCTGAAATTTTGAACTATAAAATCAATAAATCACATCTTTTTATATGTAATATTTAATTATTTCCTTTTCATAACAATACTGTGAGCACTCTTTACTAACATATTTTATCGAAGAAAAGCTTTTCGTATAATATATTCTGATTTGTTTTGCCCTCTCCCAATTACTTTCAGATAAATCCCACCTCCTCACCAACCCAAATCAACACTATTTCCCCACTATTGTAAAATTTGTACAAGCCCTGTGTGTACTACTACAGTCTCCCTGCATACACATATATGCATATCTGTCCTGTCATGTCTAGAAAACTTTGTATCCTTGGTGTCTTCCATCCCCACTAACTCTTAAAATCTTTATGCCTTTCTCCATCCAGTTACCTAGATAATTCTAGGATTTGGTATTCTGAGGACATTTGGGAAGACAACTCACCCAAAGAAACTAAACAATCCATGAAAGGAGTTGAAACTAAGACACAACTACATTCCAGAGACTACCTATTGTCTTTCTAGTGCATCTATGTTTTTCAAGGGGTTCCATTCATTACATATAAATATTTATGAATGGACATCAATCATTATTCATCAATGAGATGAAACCAGTAGAAGACAGTGAATTCCAAAACATCTAAATGGAGCAGTATTTTAAATTGTTTCCCAAGTTCAAAAAATGAATCATTCCTACAGGGGTTTTGCTTGTTTTATTTGGCTCTATTTTTCATGGCTCTATTTTTTTGGCTCTATTTTCCAAGATAGAAATATTTGTCAAAAATCAAATGAACTTTACTGTTATATCATTACTCCCTTCTTAGAATAAAGTCACTTTTTAAAAAGTCATGCACCACTTAAATTAATTTTGTACTTTTTACACTATTCTCAGGTACCAAAGAAACAGAAAAAAGTAAACATTGGACTATGACATGATTTGAACAAATATTATAAAAAGGTTCATTTCCTGGAGGAGAAGAGAAGAAAGGAGAGTATTTCAGGCTATAGCACAAAATTTGATGGTGGTGTTGCATAGGAGAAAATGATTTGCCTTGTAATAATGTTACCAGCAATTAACATGAGTTCCAATGTTTTTGACATTGTACCATATTTATTGAAGAAAATAAAATGCTGAAAAACAAAACAGAAAAGAAAACAAAACAAAAATTTCAGTTTTAAATGGTTCATTGTGCTCTTTAAATATAAAAGTAGCTTTAAAGAAACATTAATTTAAGTCAGTCATCGATCTCATTAACCAGGGAAGGCATTTAAGGTAGCCTCTCCTCTGTTGCTTAGACTGTTAGCTGGCATCATCTTTGTAGATCTCCAGACATTTCCCTAGTGCCTGATTTCTCTATAAACCTAAAATGTCTCCCTCTATTATGGTATCTCCATTCTTGTTATCATCTATTCTTCCCCTGACTCAACCTTTCTGCTCCCTCATGTCCTCTGCATCCCTCCTCTTCTCCCCTTCTCATTCTCCTAACTCCCTTCCCCCTCTTCCCATGCTCCACATTTGCTCAGGGGATCTTGACCCTTTCCCCTTCTCCAGGGGACCATGTATATCTCTCTTAGGGTCCTCCTTGTTTACTAGCTTCTCTGACACTGTGGATTATAGGCTGGTAATCCTTTACTCTATGGTTAAAATCCACATATGAGTGAGTACATACCATGTTTGTCTTTTTGCAATTGGGTTACCTCGCTCAGAATGGTTTCTTCTAGTTCCATCCATTTTTTCCTGCAAATTTCAAGATTCCAGAGGCAGACTGAATTGGTCCCTGAGGACCCTGGGATCCTGACTCTGCTGAGATTGCTGGGCTATTCTGGCCCTCACAGAATGCAGAGAGTGCAGAAGCAGACTGAATTGGTCCCTGAGGACACTGGACCCTGACTCTGCTGAGATCACTGGGCTAGTCCATCCCCCACAGAGTGCCAAGAGTGCAGAGGTGAGCTGCTTCAGCCCCTGCCTTGGGAACAACTTCTGCCTTGCCCACCCTGGGAAATCCTTCCCAAGGGTCTACAGACAGGGTGACTTGACCTCTGAGGACCAAGCAACCCAGAGTCTACTGACATCTCTGCACCAGTCCTGCTCTCACCCACCTGGAGAGCAAGTACCTCAGACCTGCCTGCACCCAACTTGAGACCCATCAGAGTATTGGAACCATTTGCACCCACCTAAAGAGAACACTAGTCCCATGCACACTAGGAAAGGAAATGATACTACCTGTACCCACTGGAAGAAGTCATGGGAAGATGACAACATAAGAACACATCCAACAACAGGAAAACAAATATGACACCACCAGAGTCTAGGGACTCTACACCAGCAAGACATGAACATCCCAACCCAGAAGAAGCAGAAGAGAGCAACCTTAAATAAAACTGCATGCAGATGATAGAGAACCTAAGAGAGGAAATCAGAAAATACTTCAGAGAAATGGAAGAAAAGATGAACCAAAAGATGCAAGAAATCAAGGAAAGCCAAAAAAGCCAAGAAAATACAATTAAACAACTGGATATTGTCAAGCTCTTTTTAAAGTCTACAATCACTTTACACCCAAGCCACACAAAGATACAACTAAAAAAGAGACCCACAGACCAATATCGCTCATGAACCTGGATGCAACATGCTCAACACAATATGGTCAAATCGAATCCAAGTACACATCAGTGAAATCATCCACTATGTTCAAGTAGGCTTTATTCCAGGGATGAAAGGATGGTTCAACATACGTAAATCCATCATTATAATCCACCATATAAACAGACTGAGGGAAAAAATACCACATGATCATCTCACTAGATGCAGAAAAAGCCTTTGACAAAATTCAACACCCCTTCATGATAAAGGTCTTGGAGAAATGAGGGATAACAAGAACATACCTCAACATAATAAAAGCAATATACAGCAAGACAACAGCCAACATCAAATTAAATGGAGAGAAACTCAATCCAATTTCTCTAAAATCGGGGACAAGACAAGGCTGTCCACTCTCTCCATACCTCTTCAATATTGTCCTTGAAGTTCTAGCTGGAGCAATAAGACAAAAAAAGGAGATCAAGAGAATACAAATCAAAAAGGAAGAAGTCAAACTCTCACTATTTGCAGACAATATGAAAGTCTACATTAGTGACCCCAAACACTTTACCAGGGAACTCCTATAGCTGATAAACACCTAAAACAAATTGGCAGGATACAAGAATAACTCAAAACAATCTGTAGCCCTAATATACACTGATGGCATATTAGTGGAGAAAGAAATCAGAGAAACATCACCCTTTCCAATTGCCACAAACAAGATAAAATACCTCGGGGTAACACTAACCAAAAATGTGAAAGACCTGTACCATACGAATTTTGAGACTCTAAAGAAAGAAATTAAAGAAGATACCAGAAAATGGAAAGATCACCCATGCTCTTGGATAGGTAGGATCAACATAGTAAAAATGGAAATCTTGCCAAAAGCAATCTCCAGATTCAATGCAATCCCCATCAAAATCCCAACACAATTCTTCAAAGACCTTGAAAGAACAATTCTCAACTTTATATGGAGAAACAAAAGACCCAGGAGAGCCAAAACAGCCCTGTACAATAAAGGAACTTCTGGAGGCATCACCATCCCTGGCTTCAAGCTCTATTACAGAGCTATAGTCCTGAAAACAGCTTGGTATTGGCACAAAAATCGACACGTAGCCCAATGGAATAGAGTTGAAAACCCTATTAACCCACATACATAATGTTAATCACATTAACACCTGATTTTTGATAAACAATCCAAATTTATAAGATGGAACAAAGAACATCTTCAAGAAATGGTGCTGGCATAACTGGTTGTGGACTTGTAGAAGACTACAGATAGACCCAAGCCTATCGCCTTGCACAAAACTTAAGTCAAAATGGATCAAAGACCTCAACATAAATCCAGCTACACTGAACCTATTAGAAGACAAAGTGGGAAATACCCTTGAATTAATTGGTATATGAGACCACTTCCAGAACATTACACCAGTAGCAGATACTGAGGTCAACAATTGATAAATGGGACCTCCTGAAACTTCTGTAACACAAAGAACACAGTTAGCAAGACAAAACGGTAGAACACAGACTGAAAAGATATTAATCAAACCCACATCTGACTGAGGGATGATCTCCAAAATATACAAAGAACTCAAGAAGCTAGTCTCCAAAACACCAAACAATCCAATTAAAAAGTGGGGTACAGAACTAAATAGACACTTCTTAATAGAGGAATCTAAAATGGCTGAAAGACCCATAAGAAAGTGTTCAACATCCTTAGCCATCAGGGAAATGCAAATCAAAACAACTCTGAGATACAATCTTACTCCTGTCAGAATGGCCAAAATCAAAAACACCAATGACAGTTTATGATGGAGAGCATATGGAGAAAGGGCAACACTCCTCCACTGATGTTGGGCATGCCAACTTGTACAGTCACTTTGGAAATCAGTATGGCAACTCCTCAAGAAAATGGGAATGAGTCTACCACAAGATCCAGCAATTCCACTCTTAGGCATATACCCAAAGAAGCACATTCATACAAGGACATCTGTTCAATGATGTTCATAGCAGCACTATTTGTAATAGCCAGAACCTAGAAGCAATCTAGATGCCCCTCAAACGAAGAATGGATAGAGAAAATATGGTACATTTACACAATGGAATACTACTCAGTGAAAAAAATAATGGAATCTTGAAATTTGCAGGAAAATGGATGGATCTAGAAGAAACCATTCTGAGAGAGGTAACCCAATCGCAAAAAGACAAACATGGTATGTACTCACTCATATGTGGATTTTAGGCATAGAGTAAAGGATTACCAGCCTACAATCCACACTGCCAAAGAAGCTAATAAATAAGAAGGACCCTAAGAGAGACATACATGGTCCCCTAGAGAAGGGGAAAAGGTCAAGATCTCCTGAGCAAATTGGGGGCACGGGAAGGGGGGAGGGAGCTAGAGAATGTGAAGTGGAGAAGAGGAGGGATGCAGAGGACATGAGAGAGCAGAAAGGTTGAGTCGGGGGAAGAATAGAAGAAAACAATAAAAGGGATACCATAATAGAAAGAGACATTTTAGGTTTACAGAGAAATCAGTCACTAGGGAAAGATCTGGAGATCTACAAAGATGACATCACCTAACAATCTAAGCAACAGAGGAGAGGCTACCTGAAACCCTCTTCCCCCTCTGCCGATAATGAGATTAATGACTGTCTATATGCCATCCTATAGCCTTCATCCAACAGCTAGTTAACGTAGAAGCAGATACCCACAACTAATCCCTGAACTGAAGTGGAATCCAGTCACAGAGAAGGATGAGTGAAAAGCAAAGGGGTCCAGTCCAGGCTGGTGAAAGCCACAGAAACAGCTGACCTGTACATCGGGGAACTCTTCCTCCCCAGACTGATAGCTGGAATACCAGCATGGGACTGATCCAGACCCCAGGACCATGGGTTTCTGTGAGGAAACCTCACACATCCTCGGGCCCTCCTGTACTTATACCTAGCATAGGTGTCCAGTGGACTTTTGGAGCCCATTCCATATAGAGGAATACTCCCTGAGCCACAAGACACATGGGGGTGGGCCTAGGCCCTAACCCAAAGGATAAGATAGACGCGGATGACATCCTATGGAAGGCCTTACTATCCAGGAGGAGCAGAAAGGATATATGATAGGTAGGGTTTTAGTTGGGGGAGGTTGTAGGGGGGGATGGGAGGGAGAAGGGAACTGGGATTGTCATGTAAACAATCCTGTTTCTAATTCAAATAAAAAAAGTTGAAATAAAATATCCAACAACCAAAAAACAAAAAAGAAATTCATGATTCCATTTTTTCCCCCTGATTAGTACTCCATTGTGTAAATGTACCACATTTTCTCTATCCATTCTTCGGTTGAGGGGCATCTAGGCTGCTTCCAGTTTCTGGCTATTACAAATAGTGCTGCTATGAACATCATTGAACAGATGCCCTAGTTGTATTAATGTGCTTCTTTGGGGTATTTGCCACTTGATAACTCTCATCCAGAAGCTGGTGGAAGTAGAGGCAGACTAAAACAACAAATCACCAAACAGAACTGGAACCCAGATGCAGAGAAGGACAAGTGAAGAGCAAAGGGGTCCAGACCAGGCTGGTGAAACCCACAGAAACCGCTAACTTGAGCATCGGGGAATTCTTGCTCCCCAGACTGTTAGCTGGAATACCAGCATGGGAATGATCCAGACCCCAGGAATACAGGTTTCAGTGATGAAACCTTGGAAATCTACGGGACCTGCTGTAGTAGTTCAGTACTTATCTCTAGGGTAGGTGTGGACTTTGGGATTCCATTACATATCGAGGAATACTCCTAAGACACACGGGGGTGGGTCTAGGTCCATGATAGACTCTGATGACACCCTAAGGCCTCACCATCCAGGGGAAGCAGAAAGGATATGTGATAGGCAGGGTTTTAGTGGAGGGGTGGCAGAGGAGGTTGGGAGGGAGAATGGAACTGGGATTGTCATGTAAAACAATCCTGTTTCTAATTCAAATAAAAAAAAATCTGAAGAAAAAAAAGAAACATTATTTATATTTCCCCTATTTTAAAGAAATAAATACCTTTATGCATATAAAGTATATTCATGAAAGACTCTGAATTTTTATGTTAGTAAAGATATTAAAAGGAAGAAAAAGTTTCCCTGATATAGGGAGACATTATGGGGTTAAATAGAAACCTGGCACTAGGGAAATTCCCAGGAATCCACAAGGTTGACCCCCAACTAAGAATCTAAGGAATAGTAGAAAGGGCACCTTAAATGCTCTTCCCCTATAATAATGGGATTGATGAATACCTTCAATGCCACCCTAGAACCTTCATCCAGCAGTTGATGGAAGTAGAAGAAGAGAATCACAAGTAAGCACTGGGCCAAACTCTTGGAATCTAGTTGTAGAGAGGAAGGAGTGATAAGTAAAGGGGTCAAGACCATGCTGGGGAAACCCTCAGAAACAGCTGACCTGAGAAAGTGTGAGCCTATGTACCCCAGTCTGACAGTTCTGGAACATGCTTAAGACTAAACTAGGCCCCCTAAACATGTGTTAGGAGGCCTGGGAAGTCTATAGGGTCTCTGGCAGTGGAACCAGTATTTATCCCTAGTGCACAAATGGGCTTTTGGAGCCCATTCCGTATGGAGGGACACTCTCTCAGCCTATATACATTGGGGAGGGCCTTGGTCCTTCCCCAAATGATGATTCAGGTGAATCCCCTTGGGATGCCTCACTCTCTCTGAGGAGTGGATGAGGGGGTCTGATGGGGAGATGTTGGTGAGAGTGGGAGAGGGAACTGGGATTAGTACGTAAAATAAGGATGCTTTTTAAAATAAAAAAGATATTAAAAGGTAGATGCTGAAAATATTTTAAAATAATGCAAAAGAACATATTTTAAAAATATAATTGATAAAATACTTGAGATTTTGTATCTTTCTCCTATATATTAGTAATTTCCTAAACGATTATTTTCATCTTCACTTATCTTAGTCTATCCAATATACTAACAGCTCTCCTTATTATCAGCCTAAACCTTGTTCCCGAAAGCATTTCTAAATTTCAAAGTTAATTGAGCTTCAGAACAAAGTCATGCAAGCAATTCTAATTTGCAGTGGATAATCGGCAGCATGCTTGATGATGTCTCCCTGGAGACAAAGCATCAGGTAGTTTTGTCAATCAAATCAAAGTCATCATGTTCCCTTCTAATTTATTATAGGTATTTATGTGTTTACATATGCCTGCAAGAGAGATTTGATTATGAATTATTTACTGTTGTTACTCACTTGTAATGCACCAATCACCATATCGAGACCAATTTAGGAATGATGTCTGCAAATTTCTAGATAAAAAATACCAAGCAATTTATGTGATAAACTAATGACACCATAGAGGTGAGAATCGCTCTACCTAAAATCTTTTCTTCATATTACTCAAAGTCCCAGAAACATTTCATTACTTCAAATTTAGTTATGCATTTTACTCCTCAAGATGTCACTTCATGAATTTTATTGCTACTTAGAGGTCCCTTCTTCAGTAAAAACTTATCTTTGTCTATATCTGACTCTTGCCTATATACATTTTCCTATATTGAAGCTCCAAACAGCATGGAAAACACCTAACAGAAAAGGGTGGTTGCTCTGCTTTTATCTAATGACTCTATTATCCTTAGAAAACATTGTGTAATTTACAGGGGACCAAAGAGAGTTTGGAGAATTAATTGACTGAACAGTTCAGCATAGATTAAATGCAATATTGGCCCAAATTAATTTTCTCTCTTTCTTTGTATCTTTTGCCACACACTTGGAGGTAAGTACTCCCTCTTGGCTTCATTTACAATAGGCAACAGTTAATTCAGTGACCCCTTTCTTGTCAATTAAGGACAATACTTGATTGTTGAAGTTTGGGCCTAAATGAGGGGTAATGGATAATCCTGTGAAGCAGTCTCCTAGATATGCTGTGGCCTTTGTATTCACAAACTCAAAGAACATGTGATTACCTGCATAAGATATGTACAAGATTCTATCAGTGATGGGGGAGGGTTTTGGGTGGCTTCAACCCTTCCTAAGGACAAATTTGCAGTAAGTGATTGCCAGGGGAAAGTGAGATTTTTTTGTAGTAGTACAGTGACTGTTAATTTGCCCATGTTCCAGTAAATCATCTCCAAATAAATGTTCATGCAAGCAACACTTACTAAACTCAGTAAGTCCCTGTATCTGTCTGTCTGTCTTTTCTCCTCTCTATTTCTATCTCTTTTTCTCTCAGAGGTGACAGTGAAAGGGAGAATAGGATGGAAAGGGGATTATATGAGACGCAAAAGGAGTAAAAGTGTGAATAAGGTCAAAGTGTATTATATACATATATAAATATGTCAGTGAATAAATACAAAATGTAAATAGATTGTAAAATGTATAGTCAAGTGTGAGCAGTTCCTTTAACTCTGTGCATCAGAGATTCAAGTGTTGTATCACATCACTAGTTTGTTCAAATACATTAGCCATTTGTTCTAGCAATTAAATATAACACAGATTTTACCACAGTAAAAATTAATTTCCTTTGGAAAGAAATACAGTGTGACTTGCTTAAAAGTAGTCATGTGTTAGGCATTGTCCAATTCAGTATTAGCAAATGTGTCATCAGCATGAGTTCATATATGAGGACTTAAGTCTATAAAAGGAACTTTTTCTGGTTAGTCTTAAACATTGACCAGAGACCATCACAGCAGGGCAGAAGACCCAAACAAACATTACATGTGATCACATCAAGAAAGATCAGTATAACAGCCCAAGTGAGTAATCAAGATATATGAGCAATAAATCCTTGGTATGTTACAACATTGGATTTCTGTGTTCATGTATTATGATATAGTTTTGCAGTGATAGATACTAATGAAAAGACTAATGCAATCATTTTAAGAGAATTTACAAAGCACAGCCATATGAAAGAATGTATAAAGCTTACTAAAATGGGCTGAGGAGACACTTCAGGCAGTAAAGTGCTTGCCCCATGAACAAAACACCTGAGTTCAAGTCCTCAGTCTCAATGGTACATACCTGTATTCCCATTGTTAGGTAGATGGTGGCAGGAAGATCCCAAGAGTGGCTGACAGCTAGTATAGCTGACTAGTGAGCTCCAGATTCTGTGAGTGACCTTGTATCCAAAATTAAGATAGAGAAGAAGTGAGGAAGACGCTGTGTTGGTCAATACACATACACATGCACAAGTACAAAGGCACAAGCACACACACACACACACACACACACACACACACACACACACAAACATGCTCATACTCCAAACAAAAAATTAATAAATATTTGTTTTAATTATAGAAAAGAAAGAATGCTGATAATTCTTTTTTCTTAATTTGAATTGTAGTAATGTGACAAAATTGTAGTTTGCCCTAGAGGAAAAACATAATGACACATAGTTTTTACATTTTTATAAGCCAGTGACCTTTCAGTGTGGTTAGAATATGATGCATGGATTGATAATTTCACTTGTAACTGTAGGAGCCATATTATGCCCACAACTAAATTGTTCCATTCATTCTGTTTTTCTTAATTATATTTAAGATGATAAAAGAATTTTTCATTACTAGATAGAGATGAATATAGACCTTCTTGAACAAGGTGTAGAGTGCTAGGCTAGTTGATTACAACATACATAAGAGACCTTTTTAGAGTTGATAGACCTCATGTTTTATGTAGTAAATGATGAGCATTTATTATAATTATTTTAACAGAATCATAGCTTGAGATAATTTCTCTTTTTTATTAGTTCAAATTAAGAACAAGCTTGCTTCACATGTCAAACTTCCCTCTCCCTCCCCTCCACCACAAACCTCCCTCCAACCCTCCACCTGCCCTCCACCCCATGGCCCCTCCGGTCCCCAGGGAGGGTAGGGCCCTCCACTGGGGCTCCCCAAAGTCTACCACATCATCCTGGGCCTAGGCTAGGTCCTACCCCATGTGTCCAAGCCATGAGAGCATCCCTTCACATGGGATGGGCTCTCAAAGTCCCTTCTTACACCAGGGAAAAATACTGATCCACTACCAGGGGCCCCATAGAGTGCTGAAGCCTCTTCATTGACATCCACATTCAGGGACCTGGATCAGACCCATGCTGGCCTCCCAGACAGCAGTCTGGGGTCCATGTGCTCCTGAGTGTTCAGGCCAAGCTGTGGGTTTCACCAGCCTAGTCCCAACCCCTTTGATCTTTATTCCTCCCTTTCTGCAACTGGGTTCCAGAGTTCAGTTCAGTATATATCTGTGGGTGTCTGCATCTGCTTCCATTAGCTACTGGATGAGGGCTATAGGATGGCATATAAAGTAGTCATCATTATAGGGGAAGGGCGTTTAGGGTAGCCTCTCCACCATTGCCTAGATTGTCAGTTCGTGTCATCCTTGTAGATCCCTAGAAATCTTCCTATTGCCAGATCTCTCCTCGGACCTATAATGGCTCCCTCTGTTATGGTATCTCTCATCCTGCTCTCCTCTATTCTTCCCCCAACTCAACATTTCTGCTCCTCCATTTCCTCTTCTTCCCTCCTCTTCTCCTTCTCTCATTCTGCCAGCTCCCTTTCCCCTACATTCATGCTCCCAATTAGCTCAGGAGATCCTGAACCTTCCCATTCTCTGGAGTCCATGCATTTTCTCTTATAGTCCTTCCTGTTTCCTAGTTTCTTTGGTGAAGATGATTGTAGGCTGGTAATCCTTTGCTCAATGACTAAAATTCATATATGAATGAGTACATACCATATTTGTCTTTTTGTGACTGGGTTACCTCACTCTAGTTCCATCCATTTCCCTGTGAATTTCAATATTCCATTGCTTTTTTCCACTGAGTAGTACATTGTATAAATATACCACATTTTCTCTATCTATTCTTCAGTTGAGGGGCATCTAGGTTGCTTCCAGGTTCTGGCTATTACAAACACTGCTGCTATGAACATGGTTGAACATATATCCTTGTTGTATGAACATGCATTATTTGGGTATATGCCCAGGAGAGGAATTGCTTCATCTCAAGGTAGACTGATTCCCATTTTCCTGAGCAACCGCCATACTGATATCCAATGTGGTCTTACAAGTTTACACTCTCACCAAGAGGAGTGTTCCTTTTTCTCCACATCCTCTCCAGTATGGATTGTCATTGGTGTTTTTTATTTTAGCCATTCTGTCCCATGTAAGATGGTATCTCAGAGTTGTTTTGAGTTGGATTTCTCTGATGGCCAAGGATTTTGAGCACTTTCTTAAGTGTCTTTCAGCCATTTCACATTCCTCTGTTGAGAATTCTCTACTTAGTTCTGAACCCCACCTTTTAATTACATTGGTTGATGTTTTGGTGCCTAGCTTCTTGTATATTTTGGAAATCGGCCCTCTGTCAGATGTTGGGTTGGTGAAGATCTTTCCCATTCTATGGGCTGTTGTTTTGTCTTACTGACTATATCCTTTGCCTTACAGAAGCTTCTCATTTTCAGGAGGTCCCATTTATTAATTGTAGATCTCAATGTCTGTGCTACTGGTATAATGTTCAGGAAGCTGTCTCCTTTACCAATTCATTCAAGGGTATTTCCCACTTCCTTTTCTAAAAGATTCAGTGTGGCTCAATTTATGTTGAGATCTTTGATCCATTTGAACTTAAGTTTCGTGCATGGTGACAGATATGGATGTATTGGCAATCATCTGCATGTCTGAATTCAGTTGGGCCAGCATCATTTGTTAAAGATGCTTTTTTTTCTCCATTGTATATATTTAGCTACTTTGTCAAAAATCAGGTGTTCATACATGTGTGGGTTAATATCAGGGTTTTCAATTCGATTCCATTTGTCTATCTTGTCTACTTTGGTGCCTATACCAAGATTCTGTTTTCAGAATTATGGCTCTATAATGGAGCTTGAAGTCAGGGATGGTGATGCCTCCAGACGTTCCTTTATTATACAGAGCTATCCTGGGTTTTTTGTTTTTCCATATAAATTTGAGTATTGTTCTTCCCAGGTCTGGGAAGAATTCTGTTGGGATTTTGGTGGGGATTTCATCGAATCTGTAGATTGCTTTTGACAAGATTGCTAATTTTACTATGTTGATTCTACCTATCTAAGAGCATGGGAGATCTTTCCATCTTCTGGTGTCTTTTTTAATTTCTTTCTTTAAAGACTCAAAGTTCTTACTGTACAGGTTTTTCATTTTTTTGATTAGTGTTAATCCAAGATATTTTATGTTGTGTGTGGATATTGTGAATGGTGATGGTTCTCTAATTTCTTTCCCATTGTGTTTATCATCTGTATGTAATAGGACTACTGATTTTTTTGAGTTAATTTTGTATCCTGCTACTTTGCTGAAGGTGTTTATCAGCTGTAGGAGTTCCCTGGTAGAGTTTTTCGGGTCACTTATGTCGACTATCATATCATCTGCAAATAGTGAAAGTTTGACTTCTTCCTTTCCAATTTGTATTCCCCTAGTCTCCTTTTCTTGTCTTATTGCTCTAGCTAGAACTTCAAGAACAATATTGAAGAAATGGAGAGAGTGGAAAGCCTTATCTTGTCCCCGATTTTAGAGGAATTTCTCTCCATTTAATTTGATGTTTGCTGTTGGCTTGCTGTATATTGATTTTATTATATTAAGTTATGCTCCTCTTATCCCTGATCTCTCCAAGACCTTTATCATGAAGGGGTGTTGGATTTTTTCAAAGGCTTTGCCAGCATCTAGTGAGATGATCATGTGGTTTATTTCTCTCAGTCTCTTTAGATGATGGATTACATTGATAAATTTCATATGTTGAACCATCCTTGCATCCCTGGGATGAAACCTAATTGATCATGGTGGATGATTTCGCTGATGTGTTCTTGGATCCGATTCGCCAATATTGTGTTGAGTATTTTTGCATCCATGTTCATGAGGGATATTGGTCTGTAGTTCTCTTTTTTAGTTGTATCTTTGTGTGGCTTGGGTATCAAAGTAATTCTAACCTTGTAAAAAGAGTTTGGCAATGTCCCTTCTGCTTCTATTGTGTGGAACAATTTGAGGAGTACTGGTATTAGCTCTTATTTGAATTTCTGCTAGAATTCTGCAGTGAAGCCATCTGGCCCTGGGCTTTTTTTGATTGCAAAACTTTTGATGACTGCTTCTATTCATTAGGGGTTATAGGTTGATTTAAACTGCTTTTCTGTTCTTGGTTTAATTTTGGTAAGTGGTATCTATCCAGGAAATTGTCCATTTCCTTTAGATTTTCAAATTTTGTGGAGTACATGTTTTCAAAGCATGACCTGATGATTCTCTGGATCTCCTCATTGTCTGTTGTTATATCCCCCTTTTCTTTTCTGATTTTGTTCTTTCTGCCTTTTGGTTAGTTTGGATAGTTATTTGTTGATCTTCTCAAAGAACCAACTGTTTGTTTCATTGATTCTTTGTAATGTTTTCCTAGTTTCTACTTTATTGGTTTCAGCTCTTAGTTTGATTATTTCCCAGTGTCTACTCCTCCTTGGTGATTTTTCTTCCTTTTGTTATAAAGCTTTCAGTTGTTCTGTCAATTTTCTAGTGTGATTATTCTCCAGTTTCTTCATGTGAGCACTTAATGCTATGAACTTTCCTCTTAGCACTGCTTTCAGTGAATCCCATACCTGTAGCCAGTCCTTAGGGACGTGGTTATGGTGTCTCCCTACAATTCCACTTTTAGTTTAAAAGAGGATTAAAACTTTACAGTGTAAATTATCCAAAATTAACAATCATAATGGTGAAATACAAGAAGATACAATAATCTGCTATTGTAAATCCTAACTATGTCTATTTCAGCTAAACCCTAAAATCATCTGAAAGAGGTGTCCAAACATGAATACCTCCTTCCAATCCCAAGCCTAAACAATAGGAAAGTTATTCCTAACTAGGTTTACACTATCCTAATAGACAATAACTCTACTGCCAGCAGGCTGTAATCCAAAGGGCATTCAGAGGAATGAGATCTGGCAGATTGATGTCTTTCACTTTACAGAATTTGGAAATTTGAAACATGTGTATCATACTATTGACACATTCTCAGATTTCCAATGAGCTACTATTCTCAACTCTGAAAAAGCTGATTCTGTTATTACACACCTGCTAGAGTTGATGACAGTTATGGTTATACCTGCACAAATAAAAACTGACAATACTCTGGCATATGTCTCCACAAAAATGGAACAGTTTTTCAAATATTATAACATAAAGCATGTCACCGGTATACCACATAGTCCTACAGGACAAGCAGTGGTAGAGAGATCTAATAGGACACTTAAGGAGATGATCCATAGATAGGCTAATAAGTCAAAATCCCAAACATAGGTTGCATAATGCCTCATTGACACTAAACTTTCTTAATGCCAAGGATAAATGGCAAACAACTGCAGAAAGACATTGGACTATGGAAAAAACTGCTGAACTGAATCAAACAGTATACTTAAAGATGTACTAACCTTGGTATGGAAGCCTGGAAATGTGTTACATTGGAGTAGGGGTTTTGCATTTGTTTTCACAGGGGACAAAAAAACTTTGGATACCATCAAAGTTGACCAAGATTCGAGTTGAAAAAGTCAAACCTCTTGACAAGGAAGAGTGACATGTATTTTACTGAGGTATATCTCATATACTAAATAGAAATCTCCCAAAGGAAATGGAAGTTTTTTGCTTCTACCTTCACAGGAAAACTCATCTCCAGAAGTCCAAGAACACTACATGGGTAGATGATTAAGAAGAGAAGGTAGCTATAACCATCAAACCAAAGGAATGTGTCATGTGGTAAACTTTGCAGCTGTCTCTTAAATAACTCTATTTCTCTTTATTTTTATAGTCCCTATTCAAGTAAATCAATGCTGAACTTAGCTTTCCTCCCCTAAAATCCAAGCATGTTGTTTAACTAAATTTTAGAGTTTCTGTATTGTATCAAGAATCCAATTGATGTAATACAGAATGAGAGAAGAATTTGGGGACTATCTATGTCTTTCTTGGCTCTTTCCTTCAAGGTATACACCATCTCACAATCATTAATTTTCCATGATTGCCTTTTCCAGCATGCATGTGAGCAAACATTTCTCTGCTGTTTAATGTTTGAGTCCCACACATCCAATTAAGACCCTCCTGATAGCAATCCCTGGACACTCCAGAAAAGAAATTGGGCCATACCTCCACGACTGCACTGGATCCAATTTACTCCGTTTCAACCGACACTTGACCAGAGCTTTGAGTACTGACTTCAATCAAGTTGAGGATTTCAACCTAGATCTTCAATCAAGCAAATCCCATCTAACATGGACTGCATATAATCCATTAGAGACTTTCACTATACTAACAAAACTGGAATCTCTTGTTTATTTAGAATCTTCTTGGCTGTTTGGGTATGTTGAGTCTACATTCTCATTAAATTCTAGGAAGTCTTTAATTTCTTTTTTTATTTCTTCCTCAATCCAAAAATGGTGCAATTGGGTGTTATTCAATTTCCATGAGTTGGCAGGTTTTCTGCATTTGTATTGCTGTTGAATTCTAATCTTAAATCATGGTGGTCTGATGAGATACAGGGTGTTATTTCAATTTTTTGTATTTGGAGGTTTGTTATGTTGCCTAATAAATGGTCAATTTTAGAGAAGGTGCCATGTGGCACAGAAAAGCAGGTATATTCTTTTGTGTTTGTATGGAAAGTTCTATAGATATCTGTTAAACCTAATTGGGTCATAACTTCTGTTAGATCCTTTGTTCTTTGTTAAGCTTCTGTCTGGTCATCATGTCTAGTGGTGAAAGTGGGGTGTTGAAGTCTCCTACTATAAGTGTTTGGAATTTTATGTGTGGTTTGAGCTTTAGTTCTGTTTCTTTTACAAATGTGGGTGCCTTCAGATTTGGGGCATAGATGTTCAGGATTGAGACTTCATCTTGATGGACTTTTCCTGTGATGAGTATGGAATGACCTTCTTCATCTCTTTTGATTGATTTTAGTTTGAAGTCTAATTTGTTAGATATTAGGATTGCTACATCAGCTTGTTTCTAGGGCCCATTTGATTGGAAAATCTTTTCCCAACCCTTTACTCTGAGGTATCGCATGTCTTTGAAGTGGAAGTGTGTTTCTTGTATGCAGCAGATTGATGGATTCTGTCTTCTTATCCATTCTGTTAGCCTGTATCTTTTAATGGGCAGTTTAAGACCATTGGCATTGAGGGATATTAATTTCCATTGATTGTTGGTTCTTGTTTGTTTTGGATTTATTGTTTGTGGTGTCATTGTGTGTGGATTTCACCCTCCTGTTTCTTTTCGTGTTTGGTAAAGTTGGATTATCTATTGCCTATGTTTTAGTGAGTGTAGTTATCTTTGTTGGGTTGAAGCTTTCCTTCCAGAACTTTCTGTAGTACTTGATTTGTGGATATGTATTGTTTAAATTGGTTTTGTCATGAATTATCTTGTTTTCCCCATCTATAGTGATTGAAAGCTTTGCTGGATACGGTAGTCTGGGTTGGCATCCATGCTCCTTAGTATTTGTAGGATATCTATCCAGGACCTTTTGGCTTTCAAAGTTTCCATTGAGAAGTCGGGTGTGATTCTGATATGTGTGCCATTATATGTTATTTGCCTTTTACTGTTGCTGCTCTTAATATTTTCACTTTATTCTGTAGGTTTGGTGTTTTGATTATTATGTGTGGAGGGGATTTCTTTTTGTGGTCCAGTCTGTTTGGTGTTCTGTAAACTTCTCGTGCTTATATAGGCATATCCTTCTGTGGGTTGGGGAAGTTTTCTTCTATGATTTTGTTGAACAAGTGTTCTGTACCTTTGAGCTGCATTTATTCACCTTCTTCTATACATATTATTTTTAAGTTCGGCCTTTTCACAGTGTCCCATATTTCCTGGATATTTTGTGTTAGGGATTTTTTGGACTTCAGATTTTCTTTGGTCAGTGACTGTATATCCTCTAGTGAGTCTTCAACAACTGAGATTCTCTCTTCCATCTCTTGTATTCTGTTGGTTATACTCACATCCTTAGTTCCTGATTATTTATCCAGCATTTCTATTTCTAGCATTCCCTCATTCTGTGTTTTCTTTATTGTTTCTATTTCAGCTTTCATGGCTTGAACTGTTTTGAGTGCTTCCTTCACTTGTTTGGTTGTTTTTTTCTTGTTTTACTTTAGATTCTTCAAGAGATTTGTTTATTTCTTGATATATTTTGTTTGTCTTTTCCTCCATTTCATGTAATTTTTTGCTTGTTTTTTCTTCCATTTCTTTAAGGGATTTTTTTGTTTCCTCTTTAATGGTCTTTATCATCTTCCTAAGATAATTTTTAAGGTCCATCTGTTCTTCATCCTCTGCCCTGGGCTTTTCAGATCTTACTGGTATGTAGTCCCTAGATTCTGGTAGTGTCATATTGGTCTTTCTGTTGTTGAGTGTGTTCTTATTCTTTCTTCTTCCCATCTCTTCTTCCATTGGGTCCAGGTAGGGTCTCTCTATCTCCTCTTGTCACCCAGTGGTGTGTATAGGCCAAGAATTCAATGTCTGCAGCTCTGGATGGTCTTGCCTTTCCTGGTAGTCCCCTCACTCAGTAGAGGTCAGACCAGCAGAGGGGAAGGAAGAGTGAGATGTTTCTAGACTCAGGGAGATCCTCCCTGTCTGTTCGAGTCCACTCTATGCAGGCACAAGCCCAGAAAGATCCGGGGGTGATGGGCATGTTGGGAAGGAGTAGGGCAGGAGCAGAGGGTACACTCACCTCAGTAGAGGTCAGGCCAATGGAGGGGGAAGGGAGAGACCATTTCTCTGTTTTAAGGGTAGCTCAAGTCTACAACTAGATATAATGCAGAGATAACGACAGAATGGAAATCCAGACATAATGTATGTATCTACATCATAGTTCTTGCATGTGTGGCTCAGGGAACATCCTGAAAGAGGTACTGGGAAGAATGTAATTCAGAATAACATGATATTAGCTGTGTGACTGCCTCTCATAGAAAGGCTATGTAAATAAACCCAAACAATATCCATAGACAGAAGGTAGAAAGTCTTAGAAAGCCTCAACAAAGAACTACAGGCAACTAATGACTGAGAATTAACCTCTCCCAGGGATGAGTTCTTGATTAGTTAGTCAATACAAAGTGGTTTTCTCTGAAGCCATGTGCACACAAACAGCAAAAATGAACTCTTCAGGTAATATTTATGTATTTGTGCATATATGTGTATGTGTGAGTAATTGTCAATGTAACAATAACTATCAGAGAAAAAAGATGCTGTGGAATTTGTTGAAGAAAAGAGATTTGGGAGTGGGTGGAGGAAGGAAAAGAAGGAGGAAGTGAAAATATACTTAGTTTAAAAAGAAATACATTGTAAGGAAAGTTTGTAATAAACCAAGGAAAACATTGAGCATTATACACAAAATGTTAAAAGATTTAATCAACTGTCCATGGAAATCAATGGAGGGTGGAAGTTGTGTTGTGGAGTGAAGGGTCCCAGTTTTTGGATTAATGAAGTGAGAGGGGATATAAAAACACGCTTTGGGAACAAGAAAGGTGGGTCAAATTTGAACATTATGTGTGTCATGTGTCTCCATTTTGGAGAATACATACATTAAATTGTAACCTGGAAGTGAGAGGTTTATAGGGATAGATATGGTAGTATTTTTTACATCTTTCTTTTTTCAGATTTTTTTATTTGAATTAGAAATGGGATTGTTTTACATGACAATCCCAGTTCCCTTCTCCCTCCTGTCCTCCTCTACCACCTCCACAACTAAAACCCAACCTATCACATATCCTTTCTACTTCCCCTGGATGGTGAGGACTTCCATAGGGTGTCATCAGAGCATAGTGTATCCTTTGGTATAGGGACTAGGCCCACCCTCGTGTGTCTTGACTCAGAGAGTATTGCTCTATATGGAATGGGCTCCCAAAGTCCATACCTATACTAGCAATAAGTATTGAACTACTACAGTAGGTCCCGTAGATTTGTGAGGTTTCCTCACTGAAACCCATGTTCCTGGGGTCTGGATCAGTCCCATGTTGATATTCCAGCTATCAGTCTGGGGAGCAAGAGTTCCCCAATGTTCAGGTCAGCTGTTTCTGTGGGTTTCACAAGCCTGGTCTGATCCCCTTTGCTCTTCACTCATCCTTCTCTGCATCTGGATTCCAGGTCAGTTCAGTGATTAGTTGTGGGTGTCTGCTTCTACTTCCACCAGCTATTGGATGAGGGCTATTGGGTGGCATATAAGTCCATCATGAATCTCATTATCTGGGGAAGGCATTTAAAGTAGGCTCTCCTCTGTTGCTTAGATTGTTAGCTGGTGTCATCTTTGTAGATCTCCAGACATTTCCCTAGTGCCTGATTTCTCTGTAAACCTAAAATGTCTCCCTCTATTATGGTATCTCCATTCTTGTTATCTTCTATTCTTCCCCTGACTCAAACTTTCTGCACCCTCATGTCCTCTGCATCCCTCCTCTTCTCCCCTTCTCATTCTCCTAGCTCCTTCCCTCCTAGTCCCGTGCTCCCAATTTGCTCAGGGGATTTTGACCCTTTCCCCTTCTCCAGGGGATCACGTATGTCTCTCTTATGGTCCTCCTTGTTTTCTAGTGACTTTGGCAGTGTGGATTATAGGCTGGTAATCCTTTACTCTGTGTTTAAAATCCACATATGAGTGAATACATACCATGTTTGTCTTTTTGTGATTCTGTTACCTCTCTCAGAATGGTTTCTTCTAGTTCCATCCATTTTCCTGAAACTTTCAAGATTCCATTGTTGTTTTTATTTTTCGCCACTAATAGTACTCCATTGTGTAAATATACCACATTTTCTCTATCTATTCTTCCGTTGAAGGGCATCTAGGCTGCTTCCAGTTTCTGGCTATTACAAATAGTGCTGCTGTGAACATCATTGAACAGATGTCTTTGTTGTATGAATGTGCTTCTTTTGGGTATATGCCTAAGAGTGGAATTGCTGGATCTTGTGGTAGACTCATTCCCATTTTCTTAAGGAGTCGCCATTCTGATTTCCAAAGTGGCTGTACAAGTTGGCACTCCCACCAGCAGTAGAGAAGTGTTCCCCTTTCTCCACATGCTCTCCAGCATGAACTGTCATTGGTGTTTTTGATTTTGGCCACTCTGACAGGAGTAAGATTGTATCTCAGAGTTGTTTTGATTTGCATTTCACTGATGGCTAAGGATGTTGAACACTTTCTTATGGGTCTTTCAGCCATTTTAGATTCCTCTATTGAGAAGTGTCTATTTAGTTCTGTACCCCACATTTTAATTGGATTATTAGGTGTTTTGGAGATTAGCTTCTTGAGTTCTTTGTATATTTTGGAGATCATCCCTCAGTCAGATGTGGGGTTGGTGAATATCTTTTCCCAGTCCATGGGCGGCCATTTTGTCTTGCTGATTATCTCCTTTGCCTTACAAAAGCTTACAAAAGTTTTAGGAGGTCCCATTTTTTAATTGTTTATGTCAGTGTCTGTGCTACTGGTGTAATGTTCAGGAAGCAGTCAAGGGTATTTCCCACTTTGTCTTCTAATAGGTTCAGTGTAGATGGATTTATGTTGAGGTCTTTGATACATTTTGACTTAAGTTTTGTGCAAGGCAAAAGGTTTGGGTCTATGTGCAGTCTTCTACATGTCTGCAACCAGTTATGCCAGTACCATTTTTTGAAGATGTTCTCTATTGTTTGTCAAAAATGAGGTGTTCATAGGTGTGGGTTAATATCAGGGTTTTCAACTCTATTCCATTGGGCTATGTGTCGATTATTGTGCCAATACCAAGCTGTTTTCAGGACTATAGCTCTGTAATAGAGCTTGAAGCCAGGGATGGTGATGCCTCCAAAAGTTCCTTTATTGTACAGGGCTGTTTTGGTTCTCCTGGGTCTTTTGTTTCTCCATATAAAGTTGAGAATTGTTCTTTCAAGGTCTGTGAAGAATTGTGTTGGGATTTTGATGGGGATTGCATTGAATCTGGAAATTGCTTTTGGCAAGATTTCCATTTTTACTATGTTGATCCTACCTATCCAAGAGTATGGGAGATCTTTCCATTTTCTGGTATCTTCTTTAATTTTTTTCTTTAGAGACTCAAAATTGTTATGGTACAGGTCTTTCACTTTTTTGATTAGTGTTACCCCGAGGTATTTTATCTTGTTTGTGGCAATTGGAAAGGGTGATGTTTCTCTGATTTCTTTCTCCACCAATGTGTCATCGGTATATAGTAGTGTTATAGAATTTTTGGGTTAATGTTGTATCCTGCCACTTTGCTGAAGGTATTAATCATCTGTAGGATTTCCCTGGTAGATTCTTTCGGGTCACTAATGTCGACTATCATATCATCTGGAAACATTGATAGTTTGACTTCTTCCTTTCCGATTTGTATTCCCTTGATCTCCTTTTGCTTTCTTATTGCTCTAGAGTTGAAATGTGGGTGAAATAACATGAGTAATGTTCTAGTTTGGTATTTGTGGTTGGAATAAGCAACAGGACCAAAATCAACTTGATAGAGAAAAGAGTTATTTTATCCTGAAAGTTGAAGTTCATCATGAACTGAAGCCAGGGCAGGAGATTAGTCAGGAATGTGGAGGCAGGAACAGAAGCACAAAGCATGAAATAATATTTTTTTAGTTGCTTGCTCCATGTATCTTGCTGAGCTTGCTTTCTTTTTAGCCCAGAACCAACTGCCCAGTGTTTAACTATCCCTTCACAAATCTATAACTAATAAAAAAATTCCTCCATAAGTGTGCCCACAGGCCAATACAATGGAGGAAATTCTCTAATTGAAGTTCCCTCTTCCAAGGTGTGTTAAGTTGACAAAATCTAACCATAACAATTAGTAAACTGAGAAAACAGTGAGGGAAAATTCCTGAGAAAAAACTACTTTTAAAATAAAGGTGATAACGTCCCTGTTATGTGTGGATATTGACTGGAGAAACCATGAGATGCAAGTGAATAACTCAAAACCAGTGGTCACACAGAGGACCCTGGTTAAACTCAGATACAAATTAAATTTAAAAAGACATAATTGAAACTTTCAGACAGGAGGGTGAGGCTAATAGATGTGGGATGAGAGACGACAGGGTATAGGCTGAGTTAATCAGGATGCAGTATATGCATGTTTGAAACTGTCAAAGAATAAGCTTAATTAATTTTTTATAAAGTTATGAATATTATTTGAGTGGATTTCATGCAGGGATAAGGGGCACCATGAAGAAGGTGGTTAAAATGTTGAATGCAGATAAAATAAAATTAAGATAACAGTCTTTTGACGACATAAGCAGCTTTTTTTATTAAATAATGCATTATAAGTTGTTCTATTTTACTTAGAAATCAGAAGTGAAGTGGCCTAGAAGCTAGAGGCTAAATATGTAAATTCTTAAATTACAAGAGCATTAAATGTATAAGAAAAAATGGTGGCATTTTCTTTATATTGCAGTCCTTGCTAAACCAAGACGGGATGTGTTCTTTGCAGCTGAAATTTCTTGGCAGTTTTGATGAGTGTGGCAGATTGTATTTTCCAAAAATGGTCACAGCAATATTTCCAGTTCTTCATGCTTCTCCAGCAGAATGCTGCTCCGTGGGAGTGGCAGGGCAGTGCTCCTTCTCCCAAACTGAACAAAATGTAGCAGAGGAGACTTTTTGAGACCTTGAGAGCTAGCTTATACATGTGATGGAGTTTGCATCTGGCCCTGGGAACCCAGCCACTGTTTATTAAAAAAAAAAAAAAAAAAAAAAAAAAAAAAAAAACTAGGACCACATGGAAAAGCTACATGGTGATGTTCTGGCCAACAACCACAACTATGATCTGAGATGGGAGCCAGTATCAGCATCTAGACATGTTAACACGCCAGCTATCAGAGAATTCCATCTCCAAGCCTTGGTCATGTACCAGATGATGCCAAGAAGAACTGAAATGAGCTATCTCTAGTGAGCCCTGCCAGCTCAACATGCTTTGTGGTACTTACTGATATCTTCAATTCAGCTTGTCTCTCCACAGCTATTACTATCTGATTCTAGTTTTCCTAGTTCTGTTGAATCTTGTAATACAATTTTGCCCCCTCCCCTCCACTACAAGGTCATAATTTTCACATATATATCCATTATACATAAAACTGGGTTTCATAATGACAATTTCTTTCAAGAATGTTACATACTTTGATCATATTTCCCCTCATACCCTTTCCTTTCTCCCCTCTGGCTATTCCCACCTCCTGACAGTCTCCTTCTTTCAGACACTGTCTCTTCTGCATTCAACTCATATGTACATATGTACATGTATGTATTACTCATGCATGCATGTATGTATATGTACACATGTGGCTTTATGTATTGCTATCTCAAGCTGTATTCATTTTCCAGCAAATGACAATTCAATCTCCAAATACTTTCCTCTTTTCCCGTTTGTTTCCCTTTCTTATTGACATCTTCTCCTGTTGTTTCATAGTTCTCTCTTAGAAATGTTAGCATAGTAGCTCTTTGTCTTCTCTTACATCAGGTTCTTTGTGTAGAGAAGTCATCCCATCCATACTTAAGGCGATATATTCTCATAAGGCAAGTCCTTAAAAACATTCCTTATCTTTGACACAAAATATGTACTAAACAATAGGTATACTTTATTCTAACATTACAAGACTAGGTTTCTTTAAATATGTTCTTATCTGTGTAGAGAGAAAGGATAACCATTCAGTGAGCAGAGATTTTTTATTCACCCACTCTTCATAAGCCACTATGCAATGTCCCTTTGTCTACTGTATCTTAGCCCTAGGATGGAATGTTATCTCTTATGATTATGCATATTTAACTAAACCCAAATATTGACATACTGCAATTTTAACATAATGACTTTTCCTTGATTTATTTAACTAAACAATTATTTGTTTCTCTTAAGTTCTAAATTATATAAAATATACAAAATAAAACAACATTGCAGGTTTTTGTGTACCTGTTAATTGTTAACAATGTAAAATGTATTCATTTATGATCAAATACTCAGCCTGTTCTATTGAAATATTATAAAATAAATCAATGCTATTAATTGGTTCAAGAACAAATAAATGAAAAGAAAAGAAAAAGGGATGATGCAATCTTAATTCTTCCCACTAAACAGATTTGAACTGTGATACAGTCAAATAGTTTAGATACCATACCATTGAGTCCTAGTATATTTTCTGTAACTTGAGATTACCTGCCTAAAATCTGGTTCAACACATATAAATTTAATGTACTGCAAATGAAGTTTTGAGACTTTTTTTCCTAAACAGTTATTTATAAGGAACAATTTCAGTTAGACTTTTGGGAAAACTTTCTTAACAAATATTTTGAGTAATGTGAATAGGCTATTTTCATTCAATCAGGGTCATATTTTAAAATATACATTGTACAGTCATTAAGTATAAAATAATAGCAATAACAAAACCATAATAATGTTGAGTCATATAGTGAGAAATTAGTATGTGACAAGAAAAACATTAATCATTAAATTATAAGTATCATCTGTACAATTTCATTTATGATCTATAACAACCTTTAGATATTGATTTTATATTTACTACATTCCATATATAGAATCTGTGGCTCATGGACATTTGGAAAAAAAGCCTAGGTGATGAGAAGTGTGATATTTTCTCCCTGGGTTGATGATGGTCAATCAGGAATTTAAATCAGATTTCCCCAATTTGAATGATTGCTCACTTCACACCATCAAATCTGCCAAACAGTACACCACTAACAATACATCATAACACAATCTAAATTAAGAGAATGGACTATTTACAGTCTTCTCTCTTAATGGTCAATCAAATTTCATGTATTTTCACAAAATGTAAAGCTAGTTAAAGAAATTTCATATGTCTGAATATGTAACAGAGATTGTATAATTGACCAACTAATGAAGTTCACTAATAAAGGGACATGAGGCACAATCTGACATAATGTAGTGTCCTGCATTTCAGTCCAGACTTTCTTGACTGACTGAATGACCTTCAATGAAGGATCACAACAAAGTTTGAAATGCATTTTTAAACCTATTTCCCCCATCCTTCATCCAGTCAGCTATGCATCAGCAACATCTTTTTTAAAACTGTATTCTTCTCTCATATAGTATATCCTGACTGCAATTTCCCCTACTTCTTCTCTTCCTAATGATCACAAAATTGCCTTGCATCAAGGCTGTCCATCAGGAGCCACCCGGGATGCATCTAACTGTGGCAAGAGGCAAGATACATTCTAAAATTTTACAATGGTTAAGTGTTTGCAACAAGACTTATTATTAGTGATGTGATCTATGGCCACTGATTTCCAAAATCAGGAGGCCACTCATTTACCATAACTTCACTGGTGAAAGCAATTAATGAAATAAAGAAGGAGAGCTGCCAAATGAGGTAGTGTGAGTTGAATGGTCACAAACTCATTCACAAACCCAGCAAATATGTGTGGTTAAACAAAGTGAAAAAGAAAAGTAAAGAGGAAGCAGGTTGGAAATAAGACTTGTGAAGGTTGTACTATTCTAAGTAGCTTCAACCAAAGTACAGTCTTCAGAGAGATGACTGGAGTCTATAGCACTCAGAGGTAATAAGGCGTTAGCTAGAGTTCAAAAGTGCTGTGTGCATGGACAAAGAGTTCAAAAGATGATCATGGAGAAAAGGAGGTTGAATCAGTTGCCAGAATCCTTTTTCACAACCTTGTGCATTTACAAAGGCTGCTTCTTCTGCCTGGAATATCTTTACAACCACCTATTTGGCTGTCAATGTTCTAAGCCTTTTTCAAGTACCTGCTCAAATCTCACCCATTCTATGAATCACTGCCTATGAATCATGTCAAATTAATCCTTCCAAACCCTCTGATCCATAGCATTTTATTCTCACCTTGATTATAGCACTTAACATATTGAATTGTATCTATATTTTCAAAATACGTTTTACCATTGCACTGTGAACTTCTCAATGGTAGCAGACCATAAAAACACAGATTGTGTAGCCAGTTCTTAACCATGTTTATTAAAAGAAATAATGAGTAAATAAGTAGCAGATTCCAAAAGAACATGAATGAAGAAACAATTAATTATCATTCAAAGGGAGCTAAGTGCATGTAACACAGAAAGATTCAATTGGAATAGACTTTAAAGAAAGATTTCAGACTTTGTAAAAAAAAAAAAAAAAAAAAGTCCCAGAGTATCTAGCAATAGCTGTCATTCATAAGTACATCCTGCTAGTTTTTATTCCCTCTCTGTAAAAGTTTCTAATTATAAAAAATGCTTATAAAATTGTAGTACATTGTTGCTGAATGCTTAAAGAAATATTCTGCATATGTATACATGTTTGCTTTTTTGAGACAAAATCTCATGTAACTCTGGCTGACCTTGAGCTGGCTATATAGCCAGGGATGATCTTGAACCTTTGAGCTGTCTGCATCCATTTCCCAAGTGCTGGTTTTTCAAGCCTGTCTCACTGTTCCTAGAAATGTAGTCTTAACAAGAAAGAGCAACATAAAATCATTACTCAACATGGGAGTTGTGTTGAGCCCTAACCTGTGGAAGCAAAGAGAACAAACAGGAAATTCATCAAGCAGAAAGTCTACTTGACATACTAATAGGGTGGCAATAGCAGTTCCCTGATAATTCTAAGGTAAAGAAGGTGAAAGGTGACTTCTTCAACAAGAAGGACCATGGGCACCATGTTTTGCAGACTCTCAGTGTTGTTGCTGCTGTAGACTACTTTCTTCCTAGCCAAGGATCTACAAATGTCATTTCATAGACAGTAACAAGATGATAGAAGCTTTTTACCTAAAAAAGAGCTATGAGGAGGAAATCTATTTAGGGAATACAAAATGCCTGTGATTTAGTGGAAGTCTGACTAAAATGAAAAGGCTTTTGAAGTAGAAACCAATAAGAGATTTGCTATTCAATGTAGCAATTGATGGGGGAAATGTATTTAGGGAGCAGGCAGATGATTAAATGAGTCTGGACTTGCTGTGGAGATCTGATAACCTGAGTAATAATGTGAAAACCAGATAATCTGAATTAGATTTCAGGGACACACACAAAAATAAATAAATAAATGCATAAATAAATGCATAAATAAATAAATGGGAGAAGGAAAGAAATGACTCTACAAATTGGTCCTCTGACCTCCATATGTATGTCATGGGCTTATTACCCAATCTACACACAAAAACACCATCACCACAATAATAGATTTTTAATAGTCAAGAGATTTAACTTGGGAGACAAGAATATATACATATGTATACATATATATATATATATATATTTATAGGAGAGATAAAGTAACTTGATTTTACCAATACACATTTTAGGAAGATATTTGTTGTGGTGAATATTTTTGAAATAGAAAGTAAAACAGACCCAAAAGACAAAGATCTGTTAAGAACTTATTACAAAGGTAGATTATATCAATGAGTGGGATTAGAATTATTCAAGGGAAAGCAAAAGAATTAGAATCAGAGACAGATCTGACAGTGGGCATCAGGGGATGTCCTCATTTCTTTGCTTGTTCACTTATATGTCAAGCTTTCTCAAATATCATGTGCCAAGTTCTTGGCTTGGTACTAAGAATTCAACAGTGAACAAAATAAATATCCATGCCCAGAGCATATGGCTTAGTATAAAAATAATTAGTGTTTAAAAGTTAATACAAAAAATAGTAAGCTACTATATGCAACTCCATAGCTATAGAGAACACTGTTTTAAGATACATGTCCCCAGCTCTTTAAGTAGCCACAGCTTACGAGATTATGCTGAAACCTGAAGAATGAATGGAGAAGATTCAGTCTGAATCATGCACAGAAAGGAAATTTTATACAAGGAGAGCTATGTTTAGCGGGGGAGGGGGAGTAACTGTAGTGAATGACAGAATTGAAAGCTAAGCAAAGTAAGGGAATCAAGAATGCAATGGAGGCAAGTTATTCAAGAAATCTGGCTGTTCAGACAGATGGTTTCTTCAGATCAATATGGAATCAAATAAGGATTTCATTTTTCCTTCTTTCATTGAGTTATAATTTACATACAAGGCAATCACTGATGTTGAGTATAATTAGAATAATTTGGAAAATTATTCTGTCTTATAACCATCACTGCATCCAAGGTATAGATATTTCCACTATCCCAGAAAGTTCCCTCGTATCTCATTCAGATTAATGTCTCAATGAAATTACTCTTCTGATTCTCATCACCATAACTTCATTATGTGTGCTCTAGAATTTTACATTAATGGAAACAGACACTATATTTATTCTTTTTGTCTAACTTCTTCTTGGGACTTGTTTATTTGTGATGTTTATTAGTAGTTTGCTGAATTTTAGTGATGAAGAACACAGAAATGTCTTTACTTGGAAAGGGACTACTATTATGATAAGTGTATCTGCCAAAAGCCGCCAAGCCCCACTGCCACATATGAGCTCTACGCCAGCTTCCCGCCTGAGTTAAGGCCCCAATTAATGCACAGAGAGACTTGTATTAGGTACAATGCTGCTTGGCCAATGACTAGGATTCTCATCTGTTAGCTCAGTCTTAATTATCATAAATCTATATATTTTATAAGACTTATCTTATCGGACACCTTATTGGCGTCCCTCCTTGCCGGTGGATCACATTGTGCTGCTGGAGGAAGAGCAGAGGGGAAAAGAGGAACCCTTCCTCTTTCCTTTGCTTAAATATGAGTCTCCTTGCTATGCAACTTTCTGCCTGGATCACCACTTCTCTAATATATTTCCCAGAATCCTCTTTGACTCCTAGTCCTGTCTAACTTGCTGTCTCATTGGCCAAACAGTATTTTATTTAACAATCAATAAGATAAATATACACAGAAGTACTTCCCCCATCAGACTACATCCAGATTATAACACAAATGTAAAATGTCATGATGAGCATACAATTAATATACTTAGCATTTTGAACATCTTAGCTTAGTGATACAGTATATTCTAGAAACCCAGCATATTGGTCTCTGGAAGTCTCAGTCAGAAGGATATAGAATTCATGATCAGTCTGGCCTCCTTAGCAAGACAAATTCTCAACCCCATTGCTCCAGTGAAATCCAGTATATTGTATACTGTTGCCTTTCTGTTTTCACAATTTGTGGCTAATTGGGGGCTGAGGCTCACTCTATTATCATGCAATATGCTAGCACATTGCTTGCCTTGGGAAAATCAGAATTCAAACTTTCAACTCTTGTTTCTTCTGCACATCATTTTAATATAATTACAAGACCTAAATCATTAAAAAAATCATGATTAAGTTTGAGGGTCATCTGCATTTTATTATTTGCTATGTATGCCATTCATTATTTACTCATCTGTTGATAACTATTTAGTTCTTTTCTTTCTTTTACAAGTTTTATGGACACAATTTGTACATATTCTAGAACTATTGGATGTATGATAGGTGTATATTTGATACTACAAGAAACTTCCAACCTATTTTTTCAAGTGTTGATTTATCACTTTATTTTTCTACCATAGGAGTTCCGGTTGCACTAAATCCTTCCTACAAGTAGGTGGTTTTTTTTATTATTATTTTAGTAATTCTAGATGATTAAGGTTTGATTTTCATGCAAAACTATCATAGCTAATTATGTAATCATTACTTCATATCCTTACTAGTTTTCTCTATGTATGTGATGAAGAGCCTGTTCAAGAATGTTAAGCACAGAGTTGAGAATATTTAAATATGAAAACTCAAGAATCATTTGTGAGGGAAGAGTTCAAGTACAAATGAGAAAACAAAGAATATACCAAGATTTTTGAGGTGTTTGTGGAATGTTCTGTCAGTAACTGGCTTATTTTTCAAATCATGTTGGGGATATAGACACAGTCTCACTTTATTATTGATAATATACCTTTGAGAACATTCAGTATTTTTTTAACTATGCATCATCCTTTCCTGACTTGAAATCTGCAAATGATTTTGTATTTGTTCTAAAGATTACTGTTGTCCTATTTTTAATAGGTACCATGGTGTTCAGATGGATTCAAAGTAAAGCATGTATAAAAAATCAATAAAAAACAAGACTATCTAAATTCATTAAATAAAGTAAACTAAAGTCTCTTTTCTGTGTAAAAACAGCTTACATAGAATGCATGGCTTTGGCCCAGTAGTAAAGTCCTTTCAAGAAAAGCATGAGGACCTAGGATTTGAACATCCAGCAAATCTAGGTACAGTGCTGTGCACCTAACTATAAGAGCAGCACTGGGAAAACAAAGACAGGAGGAACCTTGGGACTTGCTAGCCACTCAGTGTAACAAAAGTGTTGCACTCCAGATTCAATGATAGACCCTATCTCCAAAATTTAAGGGAGTAAACATTCAAAGAAGAAATAAAATATCAACCTTTGACCTCCATATTCACATGCACACTAAGTACACATGCAAGGGTACATACACTGGTACACACACACACACACACACACATACACACACACACACACACACACACACACACACAGTATGTGCCACATGCACTCAAAGGCATAGAATGAATATATGAAAATATGTGTTTGATGTTTTTTAGGACTATATGAGCTTTGATAGTTACCAATATTTGATAACTATCACTACAAAGGCAAAACATTCAAGATGGCAATCTTAGATTTTAATAGCATTGGTATTTTGCGCTTAAAATAGATATTTTTAGTAAATACATGAATATTTATGGATAACTTGTGCCCATAGATGGTTTGGATTTTTTAATTCTCTTGTAGGGTTTTAATGGCAATGTGATTTTAAGTAGTATAACTCACAACTAGTGACATTTGTAAAAGAAAAGGCAAAGTCTTGTCTTTGTTAGAGCTGACTTTTCTGGACATGTTCTGACTAAGCCTGTATCTACAGCGGCATCCACGACCACTGCCCAAGTGTTAGCTGTGTGCCTTTCAGCTCCACTGTGGACTCAAGAAAGTAAAGTTTCAGGAGGACAAAGTCCGGCTGCTTTCTTATTCCTTCTGTCTGTTGCAAAGATCGTTCTTTAAGTCAAATGAATAAAGAAGAGAATTGTAGTCCGCATTTTAGGATTCTTAAAGGTTTCTCTGTTTCTGACAGTTTGGCTTTCTTTTGTCATTTTCTCACTTAAATGTTGTAAACTCAGAAAGTGCGAAGCTGAGATGCTTTATGTAGTGTTACACATGCCATAAGACAATATTATTTTACCATGTCAAAGTTGTTTTCACCATTTGGAGCACATCTATCATCAAAACTCAATTAAATGGAGTCTCTATCTTCAACTAAAACAAACTGTTTACTTAGAATTTCTCAGTATTTACTTCACAAGAGGTAAAAGACCCAAATAGTGCAGTGACATAGGTGTCTGGGGATATATCAGGGGTCAAAAAATTTAACCTAAAGAAGCAGGCCATTGAGGGGGCTGCAACAGGAGACATCCTTTCTCTTTGCCAAGTAAATACCAGCATTATAATGTTATTCATACCTCACTGGCGTCTGAACAATTCCTCTATTCAACGTGAAAGGGATAGATGCTCTTTGTTGCAAGTATTAAATTTGTCCATTGAGCTTAGTGTGTAGGCAGTTTTAAAGGGTGAAACAGGATTGGATAAGGTTTCTTTGTGGAGAAAAAGTTTTGAAACAGTGCAGCAGAAAACCTTCTTGTCTTACTTATTCTGAAAAAGAAAACCCACTTTGCTTTAACACTTCAGATCACAAAGTCAAATTTATTAGATTATTAGTTGACCAAATGTGTTCTTAATGGGGTTTTGAATTAGGTAGGCAAGTAACAAGCAGAAAATTTGACAACTTAATCGTATTTGAAATTTTGTAGCTTTAAACTCCTTCCATGCTATTTATAATTTGAATGTGTATTAAAAGCTGGTATGAACAGATTATAGTAGTTGCAGTTGCTTAGGGGCTCACATTCCACGATGCTATTTAGAAGGGATACAAATTAAATGTCTATTAAACTCAGGAATCACTTCTCAACCTCAACAGTGTCATGATTATGTAGAGGGCAGTTCTTGGAGATATCAGAGGCACATTTGAATTTCACTTAAAATTGTGTTTGTGGTTAATGTCATTTAGCAGAGGAAGACATGGAGGATCGATGTGGAGCTGAAGGATACGAGTCCCCCAGAAAAAAAAAAAGAAATGGCCTCCACTAATACATTCTTTCTCTACTTATGCACCTCTGATACTGTCAATGTCTCCATGTTTCCAGTAATGTTTTGATGGAGTTTAGTGACTGCATGTGTTGCATTTTTTGTTATTCATGACTGGACAGAAATGAGATAAGCCTTCAGAATGTTGCCATTTCTTTTCTTTCGACCTCATCTTACTAATACATTTGTGAAAATTTACCCACTACAAGGAAAATCATTTATGGAGTTCAAAATTCTTTACATTGAGAAGCATATTTTGCCATGTGTACAGATTTCAAGTTCAAAGGGAAAAACAAAAACAAAAGCAAAAGACTATATGGTTTCTGCTAACCAAATCCCACCCCCCCCCCAAAAAAAGGAAAAGAGAAGAAAAACGGCCTTTGTATTTTGGTGACACCTTGTCACCTGCTAACCAGGAAAGTTTCGGCATATATCTTCCTTCCTCCCTCACATCACTACCAAGTTACCATCCTGCCAAGGGCTCTGTGGCTTCCATCAAGGCCCTGCTTACAAACTGTCTCCAGAACAGAATCCATACCCTGCCTTGATGTTCAAACCCCTTGACAAACCTCTCTAAGCCTCCCACCACCTCTTTTCTGAGTTAATTGTGTGCAGCTCCTTCACACCCCCGACCAAGACTCCCTCTGAGTTGTATTCTTAGCAAGTCCCCATATGCATCAGAATGCTTTGAGACTTTCACTGCGTCATCATCTTTTTCTTGGTTTGGGTTCCTTCTTGGATTATCATGTCCATTTACCTTTCACCTGCTGTTTGGGGACAGGAAATTGTTCTGGTCAGCCACTGCATAGAAGCCACTAGGTGGACTCCCAGTAGGAAGGTATTTTGATGGAAAACTCCTTGTTTTCATGGAAATTTTGAATCCTCTTAAATGTTTTAATGTCAGGCTTTGTTTGCTGGTTTGCTGTGAATGCTTGAGTGCTACTCCTGCTTCCTGCATATTCTTCTAGGTGAAAGCAAAATTGAGGTGTTCATTTCTTCTCCTAATGTCATTGACATGAAAATAAACTTAAGTGTACCCTAGTTACATGAAAAACTGCCTACACACTAAGCTCAATGGACAAATTTAATACTTGCAACAAATCTGTAAAACGTTATGTTGAGTATAGGATTGTCTAATTCCATCCTGCCTTTTGATATCATCAAAGTACAATGCTGAGGTCTGCTTCTTAAGTTTTGATGGGTATGTGTCACTTTACAAAAATCTTTAAATTATTATTTTTCCTAAATGATGTATTTAAATTAGGCATTCTGTAAAAGGACATTTTGCAAGTAATTTTTAAGAGTAATTTTGGAAAAAATACAAATGGTTGGGGGTATTAATAAATATTAGTTAATACAGAGACACGAGAAGGGAAAAATTGAATAAAATGATTGTCAAAAAGTTTTTTCCACTTTTGTGCTTAGAGAAATTCCTGTGAGGTGAAAGTGTCAGGATACACCAAGACCAAGTTCTCAGAAAAAAGGAGATTTATTTGCCCCAAAGGGAAAAAGTATGGGGAATAAGTGACAAAGACAGGAGACAGGATGAGGGAGAAACTAAAGGAATGAGGGAGAGGGGGAAGGAATATTTGAACACTTATTTACATTTGCTTATGAAGAGAGCAAAAACAAGGTAAGTTATGTATTGACCTCATGATCACTTAGGAAGAACTCCAAGTAGGTTGTCAGAATGAAGAGACTGACTAACTACTCTTTCTTTTCTTAAATTTTACTGATTCTCTGTGGATTTCACATGCATTCCAATCCAATTTATCCAGTCCCCTTGCATCTACCTTCTGTTCGTGCAACCCCTCCTGCAAAACAAAAACAAATTTAAAAGAAAAACCCAAAAGCAAACAAACCAAAGAAATGAGAGAGAGAGAGAGAGAGAGAGAGAGAGAGAGAGAGAGAGAGAGAGAGAATCTTGTAGTGAAACTGTAGTGTGGCTTTGATTCATTCACACAGTTTAACCTTTTAGTCCATCCATCTTTACTAGCAAGTGTGCATTGCCAAGAGTCATGGGTCTGGTTCTAGGCTTCTGTTTTCTGCTACACAACCAATAATGGGAAGGCTCTTACAGGGGATCCTGTTAGATATCCTGCTGTTGTCTTGTGTTGTGGAGATCCTGCTGTTTTGCATTGTAGGTTCCTCCTCTTTCCCTGCTATCACTGTTCATAGATTCGGTGAATACTATGCTAGGCCAGCTCACAGCTCTGGTCTGAGCCTGGGTTGATTAGCCAACCAGCTCTCCCTCATTGTCACTACCCAGGTGAACTGTCCAGCACTGCCCAGGCTAGCTCACTAGCCAAATTCAGCCTGCAGCAAGAAAAGGGTCAGTTCTCCTGTTCTCAGGTCCTCAGATCTAGGTCATCCAGACTCAAAGCAACAGAACCAGCTCTTCTACAAGTGAGGTGCAAGGCACGTTCTCCCAATTGCTGTAGGGGGCATAAGAGTGTGTGTGTGTGTGTGTGGAGGGGGATCAGCTCTACTGCACACATGCCCTCAGGGTTGGCTCACCTCACCCCCCCACCGACACACATACACAACAGAATCAGCTCTCATGTGCTGTCCAGGTTAGATGCAGGGCTCACTCTACTGTGTGTACCAGCTGGTGATGGGCATGGCTAGTTCTCTCATTCTCCTTAACTTCAGGGCCTGCTCTTTCACCTGAATCTGCTACTCTTAGTGTATAGAAAACAGTTGTGCTGATGTCTAGCCCGGCAAACAGTCATATACAAAACAGGACATAAGCATGTATTCTTGAGGTTATATGTGTTTGACAATATTAGTTCCTGTTTGGTAAGGAAAGATATACAAAGCAAAAGAGTGCCTTTTAAGAGAACTGGAATATAAAATGTTTCATGGGCTAACTATTTATGAAACTATAAAAGGAAAAAACACATTAACATATCCTACTGCTGAGTGGCAAATTTGAAACATCTTACAAGCTTTCAAAGATTCATCTGTTAAGTGTGTGTGTGTGGATGCCAAAGTTTAAGCCAGCTTTGAAAGAAAGAAAGAAAGAAAGAAAGAAAGAAAGAAAGAAAGAAAGAAAGAATCAGAATAGAGTAAAAAATGTTACATGTCTATAATGTTGTTTAGAATAGGATAGATGAAAATAAATAAATTGCCCAATAATGGAAAATATTAAATAAATATTAAATTACGTACTTGAAAAATGGAATTTTAGACAGTGTCAAATAACATCGAATTTTATGTGTGCATTTTGTAGAGGAGAAATTTTTAAGTCATAAAACAGCATGATGAACTGATATTTTGTAAAACATTATTATGTTTTTATACCAAAGGTTTATTTTTGGAAAAAGGTTAAAATATCGAAAGCAGTCTTTGGTGTAAAATAAAATACACTATGAAAAAACAAAAACTAACACATCAGAATAAGACAAACCAAACAAACAGAAGGAAAAGAGCTGAAGAGAAGGCACAAGAAACAGAGACCCACTCATTAGCATAATCAGGAATCCCATAAAAACACTAAGTTGGAAATCATAACAAATGTGCAAAGGACCTACTGCAGATCCTGTGTATACTACTCCAGTCTTTATGATTTTATTCACATGTGCTTTGACCAAATGAATTGTGTGGACCTTGTTTTCTTGATATCTGTACCCTCTAGCTCTTACAATCTTCCTGTCTCCTCCTCTGCTGGCCTTGATCCCTGAGAGATGGGATATGATGAATAAATCCCATGTAGGGCTCTGTGTTCCAAGGTCTCTCACTGCATATTGTCTGTCTGGGGTCTTTATTTTGGTTTTCACTTGTTACAAGAAGAAGCTTTTTTGATTATGGTTGAGTAGGGCACCAATCATGTTGTCGTCCAGACAAAAACTAAACAAAGAAATGCTGGAGGTATCTGGCATTCCAAACCCATGGACCTAACAGATGTCTATAGAGCATTTCATCCAAACACAAAAGAATATACCTTCTTCTCAACACCTCATGGAACTTTCTCCAAAATGGACCACATATGTGGTCATAAAGCAAGTCTCAACAGATACAAGAGAAATAAAATAACTCCCTTCATCCTATCAGACTGCCATGAATTAAAACTGGGTATCAATATCAACATAAACAACAGAAAGCTTACAGACTCATGGAAACAAAACAAATCATTACTGATTTTTTAAAAAGTAGGTCAAGACAGAAATGAAGAAATTATAAACTTTCTAATATTGAATAAAATGAATATATAAAAATACCCAAATTTATGGGACACAATGAAGGATGTTCTAAGAAAAAATTTCATAGCACTAAGAGCCTACATTTAAAAAATGGAATGATCTAATTCTAGCAACTTAACCTAATGCCTGAAAGCTCTAGAATAAAAAGAATAAATCACATTAAAAAGGAATAGAATACAAAACATAATCAAACTCAGTATTGAAGTCAATAAAATACAAACAAGCAAAAAAGATACAAAGAGTTAATGAAACAAGAGTGGTTATTTGAGAAAATCAGTAGGAGTCAAACTCTTACCAAATTAACTAAAAGGCAGAGAGAATTTCCAAATAAAAAAATAGAGATGAAAAGGAGGACATAGCAACAGACACTCAGGGAATCACAAGGAAATTCTTTAAAAACATGTACTGGATCAAATTGGAAAATCTAAAAGATGGATAATTTTCTCAATACATGCCATTTAATAGAATTAAATCAAGATCAGATAAGCAATCTAAAAAGACATATAGCCCGGAAGGAAATAGAGGCAGTCATTAAAAGTTTAAAAAACAAAAAAAAAAATGAAAATGAAAAGAAAAAAAAAGCCAAGGACCAGATTGTTTGGCCACAGAATTCTATCAGATTTTGAAAGAAGAGTTAACGCCAATACTTCTCTAATTAGTCCACAAAATAGAAATGAAATATTGTCCAGTTCATTTCATGAGGCCACAATTATCCTGATGCCCTAACCACATAAACAGCCAACAAAGAAAGAAAATTAAAAACCAGATTTCATATTAACATAGGTGCAAAAATCCTCAATAAAACACTTGCAAACCAAATTCAAGAATGTTTTAAAAAGATCATCCCACCATAATTAAGTGGGCTTCACCCCACTTAGTAAGGATATTTTACCTTGTTGATTCTCCTGAACCATGAGAATTCCCCCAACAATTAAGGGATTTTTTTCTGAAAATACACCTGTTTCATGGTGTAATTAATGCTTATTCATTGGATATTAATCCAAAGATTTCACAACTCATATTTCAGTGGGAAACTATTCCAACAACTTATACTAATATATGAAATAATAGACAACTTTGAAGTATTAAAAAAACTAAATTATGGGACAGTTTTAAGACTATGTTAGAGTATGTTATAAGTTCAACGGTAGAAATTCAATTTAGGTTCAGGCTAAAAGATGGATTTAGAGATTAACTTCTAAAAATTAATAAAGATACAGGCATAGTGACACAATTCTTAATTCCAACCACCAAAAAAGTTGAGGCAGAACAATCAGGAATCTAAGGCCAAAGAAAAAACTCTAAAAATTAAAATGGACAAAGAATGAGTGAATAAAATTATTTAAATTACCATATCAATTGTTTGTTTGTGTGGATACTGTCAGAGTATTAAAAAGAGCTTGGGGATAAATTTTTTCTTAAATATATTTATTTTACAATTTTATTTACATTTTCTAACCTGGCAACCCTTTCAACATAGATCTGCGAGAGACACTGTTTTTGATGTAACTGAAAAAAAAGCAAAGCTGTTATATTTTCCATTACAACAAAATAAAAATACTCAATTACTTTTTGAAATCTGATCAGTAAAAGGAAACCAATTAAAGATAAGTTGCCTCCATGTTAAAAAATAACTTTATATAATCTTAAATACATATATATATACATATATATATATACATCTATATTATAGATACCAATAGTAAGAACTATACAAATTTATATATGGTTGTGAATATATGCAAATTGATGTGTGCATAAATATGCATGTATAGAGCTATATAGTTTTATGGTTTAACATTAAATACCCATCACTTTTTCTTTCTTGGAAAAATTGTGCATTGTAAAAATGCATTGCTTGAACATAAGTAAAGCAGAGGGAACAGAGTGCTCTGAATAAATCACATGTCCTAAGACAAACAGTTCAACTGTCTGTTGTGAACAATGCCATGGTAAAACTATCAGGCTATAGAAAATGTCCATCATCCTGACAGTATAGAAAATTTACTTGTTAGGATGTGTATTCACAAAATATAAAAAATAGCACAGTCTTTGGGTATCGATGTGGGTGTCTGTACCATGTGAGCAGCTACATATTCTGAGCTCACCGGCCTTTCCTTTCTCTAACATGATGGTGCAGTGAGAGTGCTGTCCATATTGCTTTGCAAACAACACAAAACAAAGGCAGCGCTGATAATAGTCCTGAGTATCAACATTTATATGTCAACAGCATGCTTTGAGGCAGGCCATGGTTTTGATTCACTATATTCAAAGTGCTTTGTTTTCTGTTGTGAATAACTGAAGTAATAAATACAGCATTCGTGTTAACTCTGAGCTCTGTGCTTCCTTCTAGCTGGGTTGTAAAAGCATGTCAGTTACGAGAGCACTACACTCAGATGTGTTTGCTAACTTGGTTCAATGGATGGTGCTGCCGGGAATGATCACTTTGAATTGAAATATGTTTAACTGCAATCAAAGTTTTAAAACAGAAGTGTTTTTAGGCAAGGTGAACACATGACAACATTAATTCCATAGTTGTAAATTTCTTAAGTTAATAGTTGTATGTTAAAACAGTATAGGCACAAGCCAAACTTTAGTATTTTTGCATTAAACATGAACCAGGTTACTGTATAATTTTGACATATGACATCTCATTTCAAAAATTATTTTCCATAGGCAGTTATTTATACTCTGAAGCATTTTAATTTCTTGAATTAAAGGATGCAATGTAGGTAAAGCTATTCCTATATTTTCAAGTTCTCTTTTGATTGGTAAGGGACAGTGCTGGCCCATCTGTTTTGCAGCAAAGAAAGCCCCAAACCATCTGTGTGAAGCCACATGCCAGCTAAAACACAGGGATATGCACAGTTTTTTTGTTATGAAAAATTTTGCAGAATTTTTTTCTGTATTAGTGTGAATAAATTAGCAACAACTAAATTAAAGAAATCTTTGGAGAACATATTAACTTTCTAGTGCCTACAGTAAATTATATCTATTTAGAATTTATGGAGCTTGTTTTGTCCCCATATGAATTTTTCCTACTGTTTTGAATTTATTACAGAAAATTCATCACTGTCTACAGAGTAAACAGCTTCCTTGTTAATAATGTAAGTTGATTTTTATAAAATTGTTTTTGATTGAGCAATATTTTAGTGTTGAAATGTTAATAATTGTTGGCTGGGTGTTCATACAAATATAGGTAAAATCCACATACATTACACTATTTGCACAGTATCTAGTAAACAAGACTGCATCATGGCATATTTGGAAAAACTTTTGTTTTTCCATCTTCTTCTGCAGTAATTCTTCTAAACTATGGTTAGATTCTGTGAGAATGATTTGATATATAAATTACTTGATATATATCAATTGCTGTCTCTTCCTGGCATAATAATAATATTGAGTGATAAATTTAATGTTAATTATCTTTCATAACTATATGGCTATGGACAATTAAGTTAATATATTTGAAGAGGTTCTAGATTGAAAATATTTTATATAGAAGTCAATAAAGGGCTTTTTGCCTACATAAAGTTAGCTATCGGAATCCCTTTACTCCCAAATCAGAGAAACATATACAGGGCAGTCACCTCTCTAAACAGTAGAAATACCAAATTTCTTGATCTTCTAGTAGGTATTTTATCTTCAGTCTACATCAGTTTGTGTGTGATTTCTGTTTGATGAGTTAGGAAATAATAAACAGAAGAGCTATGCGAATGCTTATTAGCTCCTAATGCAGAGTGAGTATTGATGAAATATGTCACTCTCTGAGGGAGACCTTTTCTGCCACGTTTTACATTGGTGTTGAAAATGCTTATTATCTGTTTAAAAAACATTAAAAGCTTTAAATTCAAGCGGCTCATTTTTCATTTTGTTAATTGCATAACATACTAATGCTGTACTAGGTTGTTTTTTTTTTCAGTGGTATAATGATGCAACAATATTTACATACCAACTCTGGTTTTCCTTTAATGGTTTCTATAACAAGATCATAATTTCCTTTAGTGTAATCACTGGCAGATTTATTTGGCGTCCCATCTTCCCTCTGCTCTGGTGTTGGGGCCTGGGAGAGAGTGCATATTATTGCCTTTGCCTGTACCATTGAGAATACTTTGCTCAGTGTGGTTGCTGGAACCGTACGTTCCACTCCTGCCCACAGCCATGTTTAGAAAGCTTCTAGAGTTCTATCAGTAAAAAATCAATTGATTCCTCTAAACTTCACCACAAAGAATTAACAAATTGGCTTACCCACCACAATTTACTATAGAGATTGACTTTACCAAAGTGGGTGGTGGGAGGAAAATATCACTGAACGGTTCAGTGACTTCATAACATGATTTCTTAAAAAGGTGACTATGCAGTTAAAAATGTAGGGTTTTGTTTGTTTTTGTTCTGTTTTGTTTTTACCCAATGCACTATTAATCTAAATGCTGATGCTAAAAGCTGTGGTTCTCACACAGAATTCTCTACCCATATCTGAGAAGTCCTGGTGAACTGCCCGGCTCCTACCACAGTCAAAACAGACTTTGAACTCCCTACATGTCACACAGCTCCGTGAGTTCATATTCTGAGTTGTTCATTTCCCTACACAAAACATTGATAAGGTGTTAGGTAGGACTCGTCTGGCTACTTTACTCAACATGCCTTGGGAGCAGATGAAAACATTGTAATACAGCATTCCAAATTTAGCCCCATTTGTCCTGCATAGAGAAACAAGATTAAAAGCAAAAACAACAACAAAAACCCTCAAGCTGTCTCCTAAATGGAGCCATTTTTAGAAGGAAAAAATACTGTTAATCAGACCACTATGTATCTGTATGGCTTTTTCTTTGTATAACATTATATGAGATAACTTTACAATCCTCTCATGACATTTCAGAGATAGCTTGTTCAGCGTCTAAATTCTTTTCAGTCAAGAAGCTAGTGACCTGTTTTAAAGCACAGCAACAGCAGAGTTTTGAAAAGAGTTTGAAAAGACGTGACAAGTCTGGGCAAAGCTGTGATTGGAACACAGTCCCTGATTCACTTATAAGGTTAATCAATCTGAACTTAAATGAAGGGTACACAGAGAAGATGCACACACAAAAAAAATGGGTCCTTAATGTTCTGAGGAACACGTGTCTATGTGTCCAGAGTGAACAGCCACTGGAGATCTCATATAGGATTGAAAACAGTTTGGCTTTCCACTCTGGACCAAGCCTATTCCTGAGGTAAAGGATAGAGGCATGACTCAAAGCTACGGTGTCATCTTGTTAGAAATCCCTTGCACATTAAAAGCCAGCATAATTATTCTTTGTAAACAGCCAATGAAAAACATTTACCATTTTATTAAAATGTCCTTACAATAATTTAAACTCAATGTGGGATTATTAAAATTAACACTGGAAACAAAATAAACACTTAACTTGTAGCACACCACAATTAAAAGCTATAATCGAAATGACAGGCAATTAATTTTCTCTTTAAATGAGACTGTTATCCAGATACTGTGGGTAGCTTCATTACAGCTAGTCTTCAAAAAGGCCATTTGGTTTTGAGGGGTTTTCTTTTTTCTGCCTTTAATCTGCTCAGAAAGTGTCAAACTCCTCTGCTCCAATACCTGCACAGTCAAGACTTTCTTCTATCTGATAGTGTATGTCTGCTTATTAAAGTCTTCAAGACACTCTAGACTTAGGCAAACACTGTCCAAATGTACCATATTTAGCTTCAAGCTCAAAATCTCCCGAGCTGTCAGTTTAGGTGTTAAAGAGACCATTTGTAAAGCTTGGCTGGGAATTGCCATTATTGACTGGAATGTGTGTTTATCATTACATTCGATGATGAAAGTGGAGCGTGTAGCATATGAGTAAATGTCAGCAGATGTTTCTTCTAAGTGGCCTGGTTTCAACCTCCTGTTGTTTGTCTTGAATACAAATATTAAAAAAGGGAAAAAGGCAGAATTTTTATGACATAAGTGCAAGGGTAGTTAGATTTTTTTTGAAAAACAACAAAAATAATGGCTAGAATATCAGACTGATAGCATAAAGGAGAATTAAGAGTTAGTTGGCTGTGCTCAGATGAGGGTTTCTAAACAGCTCTAGCAAAAAGAGAGACTGTGTCTCCCAATACGTGTTCAGTGCAAGATCAAATCCCGTGAAGGCTTGTCTTTGGCAGCTTTTATGAAAGCTTTTCTTTCTTTCCTTTTTTTTCTAATCATTGAGCTTGATTATTTCCTGAAGAACATTTATGGGTAAGGGTCTTAAAGCTGTTTACTAATTGTCAAGTACATAGGATAGAGACAAACATTAGCAATGGAGCTTGGCTACTTCCAGCTCTTACTTTGAAAGGTGGTTGTTAAAAACATAAAGCATATTTTACAAACTATAGTGAGTGCAAGTTCAGTGTATAGGTATTTTAAGTGGAAAGACCCAGCCTTTGTTCATTCTACAGCAATTTGTGTGGATGTAATATATTTAGTTTATCCTGTGGTACTTGGGGTTATAAATGTTTGGATGTCATTTGAAGAAGTGTAAAATGACTAAAGACAAATCCTGCAAGGGCCTTCAAAAGAAGGAATGTAACTTTTAAAATCAGCACTCAGCATAAGTTCCAAACATAATTGGTCTAAAATCCTCCAAAGATAATTTCAAATACACTATATCTCCAAATTATTTGGAATTTGCCACAATTTTCATTCATATAAGTGATAACAACTTTTGCTTCCGACTCTAAGGGGCACAATTGACTAATAAAGTCTTTCACAAACAGGATGAGCAAAGCCTTTGGAGTCTCGAGTAAAGCATGTTTCAGGCTTCACAGAGGCAACTGATCAGGCCAGCAAACCATCCCAACTTGCTCTTTGGTAGCAGGGTTGTTTGTATCTACTTTGGGTTGTGGGCATTGATATTGCATGCACAATTAGATAATTTTTTTTTAGGTGTCAATGCCTAATTGCTTGTGTAATTATATAATAAGCAGAAATCTGCTGCCTGTAAAATAGAAAACTAAGACTGAATGTAAATTAAAACTATTAGTATAACTTTTTGAATTCAATGTCAATAAGTGGTATGTTTCCAATATATGATTTTGCTGTATTATTGATTGAACAGTTACCCTTGAAAATGGGACAAATTCACATGTGATGTTTAATTATTCCTAAGAGGGAGAACATTGTGACGGTGATGCTATCAAAATGTCAAACAATATTTAAGACTCAAGTCTTTAATTTTTAAAAAAGGAATAAAGTACTGTGTTTCCTGAGACATCCTGATGGTATAATGTAATGTTTATTTTGATAACCTCACTGGAATTCAATATTGAAGCTAAATCTGCTTTTCCAATAATTGGCAAATATCTACAGTTAATCTTGACTCAGAAACGGAAAGCTGACACTGACCTTCCTGTCATGGTACGAAAACATATCTCAACCATTGCTCCTTTTCTACCAGACACTCTACAAATGTGCATGGAAGTCCCTCTCTAAATAAACTTTACACCATCAGGTGACAGACACCTCCTTACATATCATTCATATTCTTTCTAAGTTTACTCAGTCTTTGTCCTTGTTTGTCCTTTCTAAGTATAGACACACACACACACACACACACACACACACACACACACCTGGACACCTGGTTTCTACCTGGGCTTCTTCTCATCTGTAAAGAGACTTAATGTACAAAACATAAAATGCATATAACTCTAATCAACTACATTTAACTATGATCAAAATTATGCTCTGATGATGTAAAACACTGAAAATTAATTATGAAGTATATGATGAGTTCTTCGGATGATTAGAATATGGAGAGATCTGAGAAATTGTGGGATTTGGCTATACCTCATTTGTCACATTAGGAAATGGGACATTAAGAGAGCAAGGGGCAAGCAAAGGCAAAGAAGTCATTTAGTTGCTGTCCCCTGATGCACCAGCCATGGTGCATCATCATCTTTCAGCATTATGGAAGTCAAGGGTCCGACATGGTTCCTTTCCACACATATCTGCTGTCCCAAGCTTACCATGTCTAGCCACAGAAGTTGGGGGAGGAAAAGTCAGCTGACCCTGTACAATGGGTCCTTGTGGAAGACTTAGAGCAGAAATTTACTGGAAATTGATATAAATTTAATTGATATTGAGTGGCAATTTTTTAGATGCAAGACAAAAAGACCAAAAAGTTATGGTGGCGAAATCTCAAAAATCTTGCCTGAAATTTGCACCTAATATTTCAAAATTTGATTAAAAGAAAAAGCTTACTTCCTAGTGTTTAAACTGTGAGCAGTGCTGAGTGCCATTTGGGAATGCTAAAATGCCAAAAGGCAAAGAAAATGACACCATGCTTAGGGAAGTAGATTCTAGATTTGAAGATCTAGTGACTGAGTCCTCTTATATTGAAGTAGAATAGCAAATGGAGTTTAAGAATTGAATCAACATGTTCTTGTTAGCATTCTCTAAAGGCAGAAAAGATCACAGAGTCTTCTCAAATGAATTACAGAAAAGGGATTTTCAGAGGCCAATGCAATTAATAATCTGAAGCCAAATTTCCCTTTTAAGAATTCTTAGAGACTTTGATACTTTCACTATATGAGTGCCCATGTTTAGTGATGTGGGGAACAGGACACAGTACAGGAGGTATTGTTGGGTATGATTGTGTATGTTTATATGTTAGTTTCTAGGAAAATCAGTGTCTGATATGGCTTAATAGTCTAGTAGTATAATTTATTGACAAAAGGTACCCTGCCAGCTTGCTCTGCTTAAATATAGGGACATGCAAAGGGTTCTGGTGACTCAATCAAGAGTTCTCAACCTACACACCTGTTTGTTCACTAGGGCTCCCACAGGTAGGTGTGTGTGTGTGTGTGTGTGTGTGTGTGTGTGTATGTGTGTGTGTGTGTGTGTGTGTGTGTGTGTGTGTCTGTGTTTCTGTGTCCTTGGTGTCTTGTGAGGAGTAATTTGAAGATGGTGAGCCTCAAGTATCAGCCTTTGCAGACTCATGTTCTGAAGACAGGTCTGAAGATGTGTAGATTTCCTAATGCTGTTGCTTTCAAATCAGCTCTCCTGAATTTTGTTGAAAAGTTTGCTTTCTTTATCCTGGAAGCAGTATGATGTGTGTGGGAGAGTGTATGTAAGATGCATTGCAGAGGTCGTTCATCTCACTTACTACCTCAACCGATTGTTTACAAACTTCTTAAAAACAATGTGTATTCTGTATTGTTTCCAATGCTTAAGATTTCCACCAGTAACAAAGTTCTTTTTCTTCAAAAAAATCAAACTGACTAGTCATATGAGAAAAAAATAATTATCTTACTCAGCTAGGCATAATCTCTAATAGGGAAACTGTGGAAATTCTCTTTCAACAGTATTAACATATAAATCCTTATTATTTAAGGGACTACTAAGTATGTTTATTGTCTACTGGGTTAAATGGCTACAAAAGAGTGCTCCACCTGGTAATACTGAACCCTGAGATAGAGAATTCATCAGCTATTTTAAAACTTTACACTTCCAAGAGTTACTATCTGACTCATTGTCTTTATGTACTAACATTGTCACAATTAAATCAGTATCTATCAAATATAAGAACAGAATTTTACAACATGGGATGAGCCAAATATGATCAGATAGTTTGTAATCTATGCAATTGTGAATCTCATATTAATGAGAGGATCCACATCAGAAATTAGTAACAGGCGGTATCTTACAGATGGATGGTGATAAAAAAATTCCAATTTAAAATGAAAGAAGCAGCAATGCAAATTAGTGCAAAAGGAAATTTTTGTTCACAAAAATTAAGGTCAAATTGCACAGATTTAGTGTGCTAATTCCAGACATTGTCAGTAAGTCAGTGTCTTTGAGAATCTCAATAATTCAACTTTCTGAGAGTAGTAATAAAATCATGTTAGGTAACCATCCTCATGCCTCTGTCTCGGTCTGATATGTGCAAACTCCCACAATTGTTTCCAGGTGTGATAATCCAGTCTGTACTGTTAAAGAGCTGAAATATGCTGAGGACACACTGGTCCTGGACAGAAGAGTTGTAGTAAGGACCTGAGAGCTTGCAACGATTGGGGACCAAAAAAAAATTTCCTTTCAAATGTTTCCAGATTTGAATATGTACGGAGAAAAGTGGAGTTTTCAAAATTTGGGGGAGAAATAAAGAGGAGAGGGGAGAGAGGTAGACACACACACACACACACACACACACACACACACACACACAGAGAGAGAGAGAGAGAAAGAGAGAGAGAGAGAGAGAGAGAATATGAGATAATTTTGGCTGATAAGATGCTACTGAATAAAATATTATCTGAAACAAATGTTTAAGTCAGAAAACACCTGCCAATGTAGATTTGCCCTTCAATAAAGATGGTGCCTCTATCCTCACTTAACATATTTCTTAGCAATAAAATGTTGGCATTAAATTTAAACATAAGTGCAGTATAAAAGAGGCAAAGAGCTATATCTTATGAGCATGGTGTAACAAGACTAGACCAGACATTTCCAATGACTTGAGGTTGTGACTCTAACTCTCTTTAAAGGCTACAGTTAATACAAGGTGTAATGATGTCACTGACAGACTAATGACAAGCATAGTGATACCAGTCTGTTACTGTCAATACAATAAAAATAAATGAATAAATAAATAAGGATTAACCCTTATATATACTAAATATATTATTAAAACTGTACAGAATGAAAACATCTTTAAATAATTTTAAATACAAATGACTTTAAGTGTACTCTGTATGTTCTAATGGATCCTTGGATGCTTTTGAGATAAATATATCTTCATGGAATTGATGTGACAAAATAATTTATAGATCTGAATGAAAATGAATTTCTACTTTCATAAATCTAAAAATAATCTCTTGTAAACTTATAGTAGAAAAATGTATAATTTCCAATAAAAGACATTCAATAGTATTATGCTTGCAAGACATGAAAACTGGCAGACAATCATACAACCTTAATTTGAAGTAAATGTAAAATGTCCTGAAAATGGAAAATTGAAATTGTCAAAATAAGGAAAACCAGATGCTATCTTCTTTGCTAAAAAACTTTAAAAACCAAGAATATCTTAATTACTATATCAGTTGTTGTACCATAGCCTCCATGTTAGAATATTTATAGCTTCTAGGAAATGCTTAATAAAACATAATGTTTGTTCTGAAGTGTGTGTATATCATAATGCAATTAAGATTATTTTATTCTAAACTCATCCTAATGAAATATTTTGATTGCTGCATTTAAAACCTTTCACTTAAAACATGTATCTTGTTATAAATTGGTTTACCAGATCAAATACTTCATGATGCACATCTTAAAGAGATGACTTACAGGTCAGGTGAGTTTATGTTAGAAAATTAGATGAAAGAAAGAGTAGAATAAATTGTTGTTGAGATTATATATACAAAAATATGAGGGACAGGCTAATTAAAATTTATATTTCATAATAGGATTTTGGTACTAACAGTAATTTAGAATGTCACAGTAAAATAGGTACTGAATTTAGACACACCAAACACATATCATGTAAAGCAAAGTTTAGTGTTTAGGGTTCACTCACTTTTGAGAAACTATAAGGTATGTTTGTATAACATTTATGTCACAGTTAGAAGCTGTGAATCTAAAAACTTATTTTGATAGCATCTCCTATATCTTATAATGCTGAATAGATTTTCTTCATTCATCTAAGAATCTAACTGTTGAGATTCTATTTTAACACACTCATGTAATCTTGTATGCCAAGGGCCGAGTATTATGGAGTCCCAAAGGATTGCTCTTTGTCCTATTTTGTTATCATTTTCTAACTAAAATGTCACATACCTAAATTCTGGCTTTTGAACAGCTCTAATTGCAACTGTGTGTGTGTGTGTGTGTGTGTGTGTGTGTGTGTGTGTGTGTGTGTGTGTGTGTGTGTGTGTTTTAAATGATCATGCCAAGCTACTTGAATTCATATGCACTACATGCATGAACAAGAAAAGAAACTGATGCTGTGCACTGGACTTCCTTGGAGGTATGTTATTCCTTGAGCAATATATCTTTTATATAAAAAACCCTTTTACCTGTAAAAAATCAACAAATAATGACTGATCTAATAATATTTAAAATAAAATATCAACAGCAAGTTTTTCCCCCTCTAAATATTGTGCATAGGGAAACATGTACAACAGACAAGGTCGAGTGGGTGTTGTTGGAGAGTGACTAAAATGATGATGACTTGAGGGAAAAGCATATGAAACCAACCCAGTTTTCAAGGTCTCCTTCTCCCTTGTAGCATGTAGCAGTTCTCGGTGTAGGCAACAGTACTAACTGGGATAGTAGCTAGTAATAGCCTCTAATGCTTGAGAATATCTCAAGAACTTCAGAAGGAAAAAGTCAAGAGTTGTACTTTCTAGAGAGAGAAATTTGAGGGGCCAATGAAGACCCTTGATTAGTACTGTTTTTTTTATCTACAAGGAAGTTAATTAAGCACACAGGTGCATTGACGAGTAACTTGAGAAATGAGGCCAAAAGAAGATGTACAGCAGGATACAGTATTTCTGAACTTTTGTTCCTAGTAAGTTGTTTGATATCGTTGGGAGAGATAGGAATAGTAAGAGCAGGGCATTAAGAAAGTGGGATTACAGCCTCTTGTCAGCTCAACCCATCATTTTACTGACATAGTCTCCCTTCTTTCCTGACAAGAAATGGCACACATACATTTTGATTTGAAATAGCAGATATATTCTTACAGTCAAATATGATAGCTAGAACTGTGTTTAAAAATACAATGATAGGTAGGGTTTTAGTTGAGGGGGGTGGTAGGGAAGGAGGGAAGGGAGAGGGACCTGGGATTGTCATGTAAAACAATCTTGTTTCTAATTCAAATTAAAAATTCTGCAAAAAAATGCAGTCTTGTCAAAAGAAGATTAAGAATATAAGAAGACAATATAGGTCAGTGGTTCTCAACCTGTGAGTTGAGACCCCTTTGCAAATTTGCACAACCACTTTTGAAATCAATATAGTGGCTTCTCAGAAAATTGGAAATGGATCTACCTCAAGATCCAGCAATACAACTTCTGCCCATATACCCAAAGTATGTTTTACAAAAACACAAGGACACTTGCTCTACTGTTTGTAGCAGAAACTAGAAACAACCTAGATGTCCCCCAACCAAAGAATGGATAAAGAAAATATGGTGCATTTACACAATGGAGTATTACTTGCGTGTTAAAAACAATAACATCAGGAAATTTTCAAGCAAATGGACAGAACTAGGAAAGACCATCTTGTGTGAGTGTTCTTAGACCCAGAAAGACAAACACAGTATGTACACTTTTATAGGTGGATATTAGCCATAAAGTAAAGAATAACCAGATTTAAAGAACCTAAATATTAAAGGGAGGTTCAAGGGTGTACATATGAATATTACTGTGAAGGGGAAATGGAATGAAAATTGCCAGTGGATGGATGGAGCAGGCTAGTTGGGGGTGGACATGGAAACAGGGGATATCAGGTGAGGGGAGATGGAGAGAGAAAATACTGGGAAAGACAAATGAACTCAGGGACATCTTTGGGATGAACTAGAAACTTAGTGCAATGGTAACTCACAGGAATCTGTGAGGGTGGCCCTAGCTAAGACTCCTAGCAATGGGAGTGATGGAGCCTGAACTGGCCATCTCTTATAAGCAGAAAAGACTTACAGTGGAGGGATTGGGACACCTACCCAGCCACGTATCCTCTGACAGACAGACCAAAGACACCATGGGAAAACACATAAAGTCAACTGACCAGGGCTCATGGAGACTGAACTGCCAACCAGAGAACTTGCATGGGCCTCTGCAAATATCTTACACTAGTGAGACTTGGTCATGTGGGACTCCTAGTAGAGAGAGAGGGGCTGTCTCTGACTCTCTGACTCTGTTCTTAGGACACTTTCCTCCTGTTGGGTTGCATAATTCAGCCTTAATGAGAGAAGAGGTGCCTAGTCTTTCTGCAACTTGATATCCCATGGGTGGTTAATATACATGGAAGGCCAGGACTTTTCTGAAAGGAAGGGAGAGGGAGTGGAAAGTGGGAAGTAAATTGGGCAGAGGGACTGGGAGGAAAGAAGGGAAGGGAACTTGTTATTGGTCTGGGAAAATTAATTAAATGATCAATTAATTTAAAAAGAAAAGATTGGCGGAACTTTAAATCATCATACTATGAAATAAGCAAGAGCTAGAAAGACAAATGGCACATTTTCTCTCTTATGTCAAATCCGGTATATACATGCAGATGATATAAGAACAGAAGAGGAATATTAGGAAAAGGAAAGGGACTGTGGGTAGAAATAAGGGCAGGACCTTCCCCTGGAAAGATATAGACAGCTCTCCTGTTGCTTATTAAGCAAAAGCCATAGTGAATTCTGTTTGGAAGTTGTAAAATTTTCCTCTTTCAAGATTCCAGAGAAAACAAAATATATTTACTGCCAAATACAACTTACTAATTCAACAGGCCTTGGTTTTGAAATTACTAAACTTTATAATAAACTATAATTATGAGGTATAAGATGATTACAAATTAAAATTAAAATTAGACATCATCGCATCCTAACCACCAAAGAGTGATAACCAAAAAACCAAAGCAAGAATAAGAAGCATTGCTCATGAAGAAAAAATAAATGAAACCTTAGAAACAGTTAGACCATTGGCCAAATCTACCACAAGAATATGTGGAAATCTTTTGCTATGAAATACTCTGTTCCTCGATATATATTTGACAGGCTTTGTATTTATGTGACCAAAACAGTCATAAGAAAGTTTAAAGGAGTAAAATTTGAAAACCTCCTATCTTTCTAAAATACGGCTAAAATTTTTGTTATATTCATGTGAAAAAACACTGTGGTAATGAAATCAATGATAGAATAGATTAAGATTATATAGAACATACAACATTTGAATTTTTTCTTTGAGTCATGCAGATATTATCACTGTATTGAGATATTCACTGATATTTATACTTTGAATTTATATATCCTTGAATGTTTTGTTAAATGAAAATATTACTTAACACAAATATGTCCATTGGAAAATTAGAATGTATTCAGAAGAAAATACACAATATCATTTTTCCTCTTCTTCAGTTATATGAAATACCAATAAAGAAGTTGCTTTAGCCAGGCGGTGGTGGCACTCAGGAGGCAGAGACTGATGGACCTTGGTGGGTTCGAGGCCAGCCTGATCTACAGAGTGAGTTCCAGGACAGGCTCCGAAACTACAGAGAAACTGTCTCAAAAAAAAAGTTGTTTTAATGCTTAGGGCTTAATGTTTGCATAATTTCCCCCAAGACATCAAAAATATGATATTGAAAAGCAATTGTCTCACTGTGATGTCACTGTATACCTATGAAGTGTACAGTGGATAGCATGACCTATTTTACAAGCTAAGAAGAATGAAATAAAACCACTGTTAAAACCTATTTGGATTTTTAACAACAGATCACTAGTTTGTAACCTAAGAAACTCCACTATGGAGTATGTGCTTTGACCTCACCTATTAAAAGCAGATCATGAGCAAGGTATTATATGTTTATTTGAATTTAGAGTTTAAGAGTTTGACCACCTAGTTTGTGTGCAAGCTTTATATTTACATTTCCCTACTCTGACTACTCCCTGTCCCCATAGTCACTCTCATAGTGTTCTTGAAAAACTGTTCTTGTGAGATACTTTTGGGACTGAAACCAAAGTTCCAAAATAAAGACCATGGTAAGGTAACTTCTCTCATCCTCTTTCCTTTATGAAAGAATGTCTATTATATTGGTATCATCTAGTTTGTCTGTACCAATTGGAGGAAAGTTTGCATTTACACACACACACACAAAAACATGCAAACCCTACTTATCTAGGATATATTTATAGGATATAAAGCAATATTAAAACAGATTAAATTTCACTATTAACTATCTAAACATGTTTGCATTACACATTGGGCTGAAGTGTTTATATTTTTTCTATTTTAGCAAAAACTCAGGAGTCAGATATTGGGGTAAAAACTGATAGATCAAGAAAGCAGGGGATGAACAACCAGCTGACCCTCTCGCTCCATGCTTCTGAGGTCAAAAAGGTCCACAAATCCTTTTAAACCCCTACCTACTCTTTGTTAGGCCTCTCTATCATATTGTATCTTGAGTACTCCAAAAACTCTATGGTTAATTCTAGTCAGCTAGTCATTGATTCTGCTCCCCATTTCAAGGTTAACTTTATTAAACATCCCAGAGTATCACAAATATTAAATATTAAATATTCAACAGCACAGGCATATTGTTTTAAGGTGAAAACTCAAATGTTTTGTTTAAAGAAAATTTTGAATAGAACTTCAGAGGCATTATTGTCTTGGTCATTTTGAGGTTTCATTGTTTAGGAAATTATCAGAAATTCCAAATTTGTGAATATAGCAAAGAATGATGATGTCTAGAAATGAATGACTAAACCATTCAAATCCCAAATTCTTAATCCCATTTACACTCACAAAACCTGTTACTGAAAATGCTATTCTCTGGCAACCAAATAGTCTTATAGATCTTCAGGCCAAAATTGAGTTAAAGTATTTCACTGTTGGGAGAAAGGCTTATAAACAACCAACACACTTTTTGTGGTGGATATGTGACTATCAACCTGAAGGAGAAATGAGCTACTCACTAGAATTTTGATCTTGAAATAACATATATATGCAAAGGTCTTTGAATGGTATTCCAAAGGCATCCAAGACGAATGTAAAATAGTAGGGGTATATTAGCCTTTGTAACTCTAATTTTTGTTGGTTTCAAGTTCCTATTCAATTAATATTATGCTGTGGACCTTGAACATTGATTTTCATCATAAAATTAAAATATTTAAGGAATTTTTAAGGAATAATGTCTCAACATACAAAAAGCATAATGCCTATGAGTATACAAAGAAGAGAGTTGAGAAGAGTTGTTTTTAGATCAAAAAGGACAAGGGAACAATTTAAAAACAGAATGAATGGAATTTAAAAATGCAAATAAGTAAATCATATTTTTCACAGAAGCCAGATGCCCACTTGCTTCTATGTAACAAACCAGTAGAAAAAGCTTATTTATAAGGAAAGGTTTGCACAATAAAAACAAAATGATGTATTTAGAAAAACAGTCTATTGATCCATCTGGTTTCTATGTCTATATAAAAAGTGGAGGGTGGGAAGATGGCACCACTTAACTCAGTCTCAGGTATCTATATTAGAGTTGCTTAATTTCTCTTCATGTAAAAAGTGGGTATAATATATGACATTTACAAAATTTCTTTATGTATACGTTATAAGTTTCATCTGTAAAGATTTTAAAACAATATAATTGTCAAAAGGTATAAAGAAAATGCTCTCTGCCCCAAATATCTACATATACCATGATATTCTATTGTGTGTAACTTCTTTTTAGATTCATATTAACTAATGAAAGAACTCATATTTTTAAAGAAGTCAAATAGCTTTTTTCTTGAAATAATTTAGTTGGATGAATAGATAAGACACAAATGCCATTGAGAATAAAAAGAGGGAGAAAAGTGAAAAAAGTGCTTGGTTTTAGATGACTATTCAATGAGAATAATACAAATGAAGAAATGATGTTGTATGACACCACATACACAAGATAAAAATTGATGCTAAAATATGCAATTTTGAATTTTCATCACATTTTAAAAATCACATTTAAAATGTGATCATGCTTAGATAAAGATTGGATGGTTGCTCTGTCAGGATTGTGTTGTATAATTGGATCTTATATTGGACATGATCATTGTCACAGCTAATTTAGGTCAATGTTACACAAATCATTTGTTAACAGGGACTTTCAATTAGAAAATACTTTAAGGTTTGCCTGTAGGCAAGTCTGTAGTTCACTTTCTTAATTAGTGGTTGCTATAAAAAGGCCCAGTTCATAGGTAGTAGCACCCTGGGCCAGTAGACCTGGGTGCTGTAAGAAAGCAAGCTGAGCAAACCATGGGAGAGCAAGCAAATGAGCAACACTCTTCCACAGCCTCTGTGTCAGCTCCTGCCACCAATTTCCTGCCTTGTTTGAGTTCCTGTCCTGAATTTACTCTATAATGGACTGTGCTGTGGTGTTGTAACTTGAAATGAATCCATTGTTTCCCAAGTTGATTTTAGTCATGGTGCTTCAAAATCCCAGCTATAGACAGCCTAAGTAACAAAGAAATAGGTACAGGAGTAGGGTATTGCTGTACTGTGGTTTGGGGGTGATTATGAAGGATTTTGGAATTTGGGGCTAAAACAAGTTTTCAAGTGCTCAGAGGTTATCTTCCTGTTGTGGAGGACCTAGAAGATAAAATTGAAAGAAGTCCAGATGACGGAAGCCTGGTTTGTCACATTCCAAAGGAAATTCTTAAGAGTTTCTTCTTTCTTTCTTCTTTCTTTTGCTTTTTTTTATTATTTCAGTTTTTACATTCCAATCACAGTTCCCCTCCCTCCTCTTCACCCTCTCCCCCCTGCTTCCCCCCACCCCACTTCCCATGTGCTCTACAGAAAGGTCAAGGACTTTAGTAAACCCTAGGAAGTTTACTAAGTCTATCCCATCATTTCATTGAGGCGAGACCAAGGGACCTCTTCACCCCCACACCCCTAGGCAAGGTATCTCTCCATATAGAAGGGGCTCCACTAAGTCAGTTTCTATGTTAGAATTAGATCTCAGCCCCTACTGCCACTGGCCTTATATATTGTCCCAGCTGCAGCATTGTCACCTGTATTAAAGGAGTCTAAGTTAATTCTTATCCAGGTTCCCCATTTGTCAGACATTGTCAGTGATCTCTCACTAGCTCGGGTCAGCTGATTCTGTAGGTTTCCCCATCATTGTCTTGACTCCTTTGTTCATATTATCGCCCCTCCCTCACTTCAATTGTATTCCAGGAGCTTGGCCCATTGTAAAAGGAAGGGACAGCCCATTGCATTCCCTGATGCAGTGGTCTCGGAATGTTATAAGTAAGGAGGCTAAGGCATCCATGAAGACAAAGCCAGTACTCAGCACTACTTCCCATCATCCACATCAGCTTCTGCCTCCAGCTTCCTACTGTTTGAGTTCCTGCCTTGACACAAAGTTGAAACTTAACTGTGAATTATGAAAAAGCCACTTTAAGTCACTCACTGAAATGAACAGTATCATATCACCTGAAAATGTTTTTAATAGGAGTGCACAGAACTGAAATGTGTACATCTCTGGGTACTTGGAACTGTTTAGAGTTTGCCAAAGTCTATAACAGGTTTTTTTTATTTTACTATCCTCTTAAATACTTCTACTTAATCTGTTAATTTATCACCATAACCATAATTTCACCTCTATGTCTTTAATAAAGGGTTACACTGTGAGAAAAAATTGAGAATTGTCAATCACTGAGGAACTGTGGCTTGAGGGGCACAAATACACAGAAGAAAGGCTTGCAGAGTCTCATACACATAATCCACCAGTGACTGTTACTGATCAAAATTAAATGTATTTTCCTGTTCATTTCACTGGATTTAGTATAACCTTTTGCTTTATATAAATAGAACTTGTCTAATTAAGTAAAAACTTTGAACAAGGAGGGTTGGTTGATTAATCCTTTTTATTTTTTTCAGTTGAGATATTCAACAGACCCTGTTTTCTTTTTGTATTTATACACAATTTATCATAACCAGGGAAATACAATGAGGTCAGAAGCTTGTCAATCTGGCTAGTATTTCATTTCAGAAGTCAAACAAAAGAAACCCACTGTTTACCTAAGTCTCCTACAGGAGCTAAAGCAGTTAATGCATGGAGAGCGAATGCTCAGAAAATGCTTCTGCTTGTTGAGCAGTATGTGTATTCATACTATACACAAGCAAAAGACTGATTTTCTGTTAGATCTCATTGATAAGGATACAGTCTTCTCTCATCAGGAAATGGAAACTTTTTGACACTCCTTTTCTCTGAAACACAAACTCATGTCACATGACTTAAGCTTATACTATAGGAAATTACCTGAATCATCATTGTGTGATCTGTAGACCAGCTATGTCAACTTCACATCTGAGTGTTTTCTAAATGCAAATACCCTTATCCATTCTGAGGTCCCTGCATTGCTACCTTCAGTTTAACAAGATCCAGGCACTCCTTTACAGAAATTTTGAGGGCTAGTTACATCAGCAATAGCTCTCCAAGTGTGATCCTTGACTATATTATCATCTCTTGCAAGTTCATAAAACATAAAAATTCAGTCATCCTGCCCAGGCATACTGCACTTCAGCATCTCCCTTGCCTAGGTCTTTGGACACCATATTTTGAGAAATGTTTACCTAGATCATATTATAGTGTGATTCAAATACTTTTAATATTACCTACTTCTTTTTTTCATATAAACTAGAGATAATCCTTCTAAGGCAATGGATGTCATGAAAAATAAAATGGAAGTTCTAGAAATATTTTAGAATTTTAAACTAATTTAGGTCTGTTTTCCTATTTTGGAATATTTTTATACTGGCAACTCTTCCGTTAGTTCATCAAATTCTTTTCATTGTTCCATGAGTTTATCTTTACTCATTCATAAACCCATTTAACATGTCTTAAACTTTCGACTGAATGTAAAGAAACTAATATTACCTTAGTTACATATTTGTATTTATTATTTCATAGTATGTCCTTTCCTCATTGTGCATTATAAGAAGACAAAAAAGGTATCCCATTGTAAAAACAAACTTATAGTAGTAAAACTTCGCTATAATAAATATTATATTGTAGTTAAAAAATGTCTCAGAAGGGCTTCTTCAAAACCACAAATTAACCCTGTGATGCAATACAGCACTCTCCAGTCTTTGGCAGGAATTTAAACAGTTCCCATCTTCGTTGCTAATCTAGTTCAGCCATTGATTTCCCAGTGGAGTCTTCTAGTCTCTTTGTTGTGAAGTCCTTAACTTCCCTTAAAGAAATTGCCATGCAGTTACCAGCACCCTTGTTCTATTGTATTGTTAATATGAGCCTGTGGCACCCGTCAGATAGTCCACATTTTAATGGTCTAGAGCTTTATGTCAATGTTCTCTGAGTTACTCATTCGTGACAAGCATAGCCATGCACTTTGGCCAATATCTTGTGAATATTTTTAACTGGACAGTTGAATAAATAAGTGAAATGGTCATTGAAAAAACAATACACTGTTTTGGAGAATAAGAGCTCCAACAACAATTGCCAAAATAATTCTGCCTTCCTGCTTATGTTAATAGTTATGCTGGAATCATTTATGCTTTACCCAAATGGGCACTTTTGACACAGATCATACAATATTCACATCCCAAAGAATCTTGAAACAGATAAAATGGATCTAATGTTCCTATCAATTCCTTTAAAAAATGGCATGCTCAAATTTCTGTTATTGGAAAAACCAGATAAATAAGTTTTCACCTTTGCCAGCACTACCACTTGAACAATCATGAAAAATCCTACCAATTCGTCACATCTTGCATTTCAATAATGAAGATTATGTTGAATTTTACCTTATTTTGATCCTTAAAAACTAGTTTTCACCCTGTTCCATTACTATTAAACCTCACTATTCTGTTTTAAATTGATGTTTTCTTTCTTATTTGTTTTTGTTTGTTTGTTTGGTTGGTTGGTTGGTTTGGTTTGGTTTTGAGAGAAGGCCTCTCCTGATTATTTTGGATGTCCTAGAACTCACTATATTGACCAGACTGGTCTCAAAACCACAGAGATCAACCTGTCTCTGTTTCCCAAGTGCTTAAATTAAGAGTATGCAACACTATGCATGCCTAGATGTTTTCTTTCTATTTTGGGGTATCTTTGAAATTTTTCAGACCAAAGTCTTTTTTATAAATCTCATTTTTTTAAATTAGCTATGCTTTGTCTCCTGCTGGTTGACAAGAACAGCCCACTTAGTGATTCAGGGAAAGGTTCCCTACCCAGGGTTAGGTCCTAGGCAAGTATATATGATATTGGGCTACTTTGTCTCCAGAATACTCTACTACTGTACAGTGGCTTCTTCCTGAATGCAGAGGGAAAAGGTCAGATTTCAGCTGTTTCAAGTGAAGCATTTTGCTATCTGGATGCAGAGACTCAACAAATATTCATAATAACATGACCCAACTCAGTGATTACCTCTATAAATACTTTAGCTGTCCAAACACACTTGAATTTCAGAAATTATGTCATGTGTCATATGTGTAGAAATTTAGACAGATATGGACAGAAGGGGAAAAGAAATAGCAGTATATATAGTCTTAGACATGAATATAATTAGTTATTAATTATATACTCTTTTGTCTCTGAACTTCTTAGTGAGAACATCAGTAATAATCAATTTAAGGACAAAATCCATGACTGAGATAAAGCATTTCAGAATATCTATATCTATATCTATCTATATCTATATTTATATCTATATCTGTATCTATATCTTTATCTATATCTATATCTATTTATATATAGACAGATATATATCATATATATGTATATATGTATTCAAACTGATATTCAGTGAGCTAAGAGACAATTTTCTTTGTCTGTCTGTCTGTCTGTCTGTCTGTCTGTCTGTCTGTATCTCTCTCTCTCTCTATGTGTGAGTGTAAAAGATCTTATACTGAAATTGAAGATGTGATTTTGAGATATAGAAAGCCTATGTATATTATTTGTGTGAGCCCTTTCCCCATGTACATGTACTCCCAGATGACATCATAGATATCATGACCAGGTATTAATTTCTCAGCCAGTAGAAGAAGTTTTGTAAAAAAATAAGTAAGTTTTGAAATATGTCGTAAACTTCAGTCCTAGAAAATATTGTTTGATAAGAAATTTCTTTCAAAAACACCTGAAATTAAGAGATTGAGGTTTAGAATTAAATTAGTTAAAATACTTTCTTTGTGGAAAGTATAAAATGAAAGTTACACAATATCTAATGTGTACTTTGACTTTGTGAAATGTATGAATGAGCCTTTGGGTGATACTCAGAAGGAAATGATGATGCTGAAATGCTGAGAAAAACAGCAGCCAGTGCATTATCCAATGGGTGTTTCCTTGTTCATCTCTTATCTTCTATTCTTTTTGTTCTAAATGTTATTACTAACTTACTTTATTGATACAAAGCAACTGTAGTTCTATCCATGTTCAGTTGTAATAAAAAATAGCTACCTAAAGAGCTTTGTGCACTATATTTAATCATGTTCAATGTGCAACTAGACATCTTCCAATGTGAATTTTTTCTAAGGATCTACAACCTATTTACCAGCAATGAATGGTCTGGTGTATATGAAAGAGTTTTTTAAACTAAAACTTAAAGAATTATAAAATTTTAAATTTATCTTTGTCTATGACTTAAATTAGTGCTATATCTCTCTAATGGCACACGCTTTGCATCATTTTGTCAATTCCCAACCCTGTTGGCAAGAGTTCTGAGTCACTGGAAATCCTCAAATTAAATTTATAATCAAGAATTCAGTCTAGAAAGAGACCTAATTCAAAGGGACACACTTCTTCTAAATGTCTTCATGTATCAAATCTCCATAGCCACCATTTTGCATTATTTCTACCCAGAAATATCAGTATGCCTCCAGGAAAGTTGTTAGTTTTTCAAATTATTGGGATGTCTACATAAAAACCAGTAATAGGCTCAGTGAAATAATTATTTAAATTTCCAAAGTCAGACATTCATAAGTGCAAGGTGGTGTGTGTGTGTGTGTGTGTGATAAAGTTCAGGGTTTGTTAATTGGTGTAATCAGAGAGCAATGGTTCTGTGGCTGCTAGAGCACCCCACAGACCTAAATTAAAGTACAAACTAGGTACAGAGTGTGAAGTACTCATTACATATTAAAACTGAGATACATTGCAGGGCCTTCTCAGTGCAAAGGCAATGTTTCTGGGTTATCTGCTCTAGCCATACACTAAACAGCAGAGCCATGTGGGATCTCACTTCTTTACCCTCCAACAGGAAACTCACCAAGCAAATCATAGAAAATGCAGGTGCCCCATCTGCAGCCTACCTATGTTTGTTACAGGGCTTGAATTTTTTAAAAATTATATCAGCAAAGCAGTATAGCATTGAAACAAAGAATTCAAAGGTTAGTAATGTAAATGAAGACCTATAGAGATGTTACTCATTTTGTGGCATCAGGCTTTTTGGGGGAACATATGGATCTTTATGCGCTAACAGTATAACTCTCAAAAATATAAAGACTATAGTGCATTGATTCAGTTACTGCTGACATGGGAGCAGATATCTACCAATTTACTTATTTTTCTACCTGTAAGTAGATGTGTGCAGCAGCCCTCCTCCTGTCGTATTTGTGCTATTAAAGATTTTGTCAGGATACCATTGCTGTATTTACATAGGTACGACAAGAGGTGGTCAGGACAGGAAGCAATCAGGAGCTTCAATCTGTCTTAAGAATTTCCGTGTCCTCTTATTATCCTGTGATTGTGTTCAGAGCTTGAAATTTTAAAACGAAGTAAAAAATCCTGATGGTAGCAATCACCATTTTTCCTGTAATCAAGTCCATACTTCTTTTCATATTCTTTTGTTGGATTGCTTGTCTCTGTTTATTGTTGTTGCTAAACAAGGTGAGGCAACATTTCACTATGATGACTTCTTCTGCACTAACAGAATCTTAAATGCAGTCACTCTTTTCTCCCTGCTATGTGCTATCAAATCCATCTTTGTATGGGAGGCAGAAACTAAAATGAGTAAATTGCCCTTAGTTGGTAGTACTCTTTTCTTGACACTAGGAAGTAAATTGTCAAAGAGTTACACAAGGTTTTAGCTGCATGAGTCCCATTGACATTAATGGGACTTACGAGGAAAACACCCCCCATGCAAAGCTTAGAAAAGAAGGGTTAGTTTTCCTTATGGTTTCCACGATATTTTGTGTTGTCAAGCCTTGAACACACTATTCATACACTTCCCTGCCCTCCCCTTTCTTTAACTATATCCCTCCAAGATATAAATCTTGAGCCTTTCTTTGATCATCTCCACAGATATGCTGTCAACACACTCCACTCTCAACATAATTTTCATAGTGTTGTAATTAAATGTCTCATTCTTTAATTCTTCATCACCAAACTATGACTGCTATACAAACAGTGTAGTAGATGGAAAATTTACTGTTTGGTTTATGAAATTGTAATAAATGCATTAAATTTATTGTTTATAAATTGCTACAATATTAGTTGGACATTTTTCTAATCTTGCACAGAATCTTAAATAGTAAAAATTGCCTAAATTATATTATTTTATATTATAAAATACCCATTAATACTGTTACCCTCATTATTCTTTAAGCTTTGAGTATTTTTAGCATTTACTGAAAGTTTTATATGCTACAAGAAGTATATAAGATTGTGGAAATACAGAATACATTCCAAGGCAGTTATATCCACTCAAGCATTGGTTAGCTAAACTGTTTCATAGAAAAACTAGTGAACAACATAATGAGTAGCTTGATATTAGCTTCTGGCAGAGTGCATCCTGATTCCATAATGTCTGGGGAATGAAGGGCATTCTTGTCTGGAGACAGCAATTCTACAATTGTCTCATATCACTCTTAAATAATATATTGCAACACACACACACACACACACACACACACACACACACACACACACACACACACACTTTAGGTTTGTACTAATTCTTTCTCTAGCAAGCTTTGATTGTGAAGAAAGCCAAACTAGGCTAGCTTTGAGCAAGAATTTTATGAGTGTTTGGTTCTGTATAGAATTCACAAAAGGCCCAATCTTTGTGCCTACCACTTTTTTTTTTTCATTACGGTGGCATTAATTACTGAGCAAGATGCCAAGTAATTGGCAGGGGAACGCTCCATGCTTATTTATCTGATACATTTATCCTATGCTTCTGGCTTCCCTCCTTTACTGCACTTTTACAAAAGATTACCAGGGTAGGAATATAAAGAGCAAAGGGTCTTTCCTTTGCACTTTTATAACCCAACTTACCTTGAATTCAAACCATACCAATCAGAAAGGACTTGCACTAAACTAGCATTAGCCAACATCACATATACAAGAAAATGAAGCCTAAAACAAAGACAAGACTCCATTCTTCTAAAAGCAAATTATTTATTTCATCAAACCTCCCAGGTCCTTCTTGTGCCTATGGATTCATTATTTCTAGAAAGCTCAGTCGGAGCCTGCCATAAAGACCGAACATATAAGCAAACATCCTGAAATCTCAACAGTAGGTACATCTCAAAAACATACAAAGACATACTTTCTCCATTTATTTTTTATTTGCCCTCTGCTATTATCAATTGCTACAGTTCTATAACTATGTTGATCATGACAAAAGATATGTTTTTCATTAAATAACATATTTGGGCATAATAACGAGAACCTTGGTTCCCATCTTCACGTTGCAGAATAGCACGACTCGTGCTGTACAGGCGCAGTTGGCTGTCCAAGGACCCTGATGCCAAATTGCGGAGGATATTCTTGTCGCTATGACAAATTGCTTGCTGGTGGGCTGTGCAGAGTGTTGTTCTGGCAGCATCAGAGTTGTCTACGTGTCTGTCACTTGGTTAGGCTGCTTCAGTCTTAGGTGGTTCCACCCCACCCCCTTTCTTGTTTCCTCAATGCATTTTTCAGACTTACCTTTGCTTCTCTGTGAATGGGCACTTTATCAGTCACTTGACAGTGAGCCTACGGAAATGCCTTCCAAGCTCTCGGCACAGGTATCTGTAGGGTGAGAGATGGATTTTTTTCACAGTACCATGCTTGTTTTCCATACAAACCTACAGGCTGCCATTACAGCCACCCACATTCCGGTTGGCAATGCACTTATTCTCTGAGAGCTTTAATGAACCAGACAAAACTGAACGGCACCAACACACAGGAAAACCATGCATTTTAATGATATGTTGTAGCATGAGTTATTTCTTTAATCTGTAAAATATTAATGATCAATAATGTTTATTAACAATTCATTGAAAAGATTACTCTGTGTTTTATCTGATGTTTACTTTTAAAATGAAAGATATTGCTTCTCAAATTCCTTATACTAAGTGCTCTTTCGGTGAGAATCTACTTTAAGAAACAGAAAATAATGTAAATGAGCAGACAATATTCAGTAAACAAATTGGCCTGTAAACCTACTGCAGGCAATCCCAACTCTATCTGTTGACTACATATGAAGGCATATAATTTAAATCCTGCAGATAATTTGTGGGTAAAATCTAGCAAGCTGACACTTTGAGGTAAATAATAAATAATACTCCTATTTCATTACTGAGTTTGTAATTAAGTACAAATGTAAAGGGCTTTTAAGAACCATAAGGGATACAGTATTTTTAAGTTGTTTTGTAAATCTAAAAAGGACAGGGTAATAAATTTTTTAAAAAGGAGATATGTTCTTAGTCCACAGCATGATGGTGAAGTTTCTCTCTGAGAAACATTCTGTACAGTGTTGTGTATTATTTAAGAGTCTAGCATGTGTAAAAGAAGCTAATGGAACTTTTCACAAAAGATAATATACATTGGAATAAAAGGAAATGAACAGGCTTTTAATCTTATGTGGAAAAAATGTTTGTTTGTACTGCTTTCAAATATAAATGTACTCATTGCTCGACTTGTTCAAACTGTAGCCCTGAATTAAGTGGGCTTTAAAGCATTCTGAAATATTTTAAAGATATAAGATTTGTTTTCAAAGAAATATATTTATATTTCTAAGTGTGTGCCTGCATGTGTTCATGGTGTGTGTGTGTGTGTGTGTGTGTGTGTGTGAGAGAGAGAGAGAGAGAGAGAGAGAGAGAGAGAGAGAGAGAGAGAGAGTTGGGTTGGGACTAAGAGAAAGAATAAAAGCTGTTTAAACTGTTCAACTCTCAGGCCAAGGTGATGTTTGAATTAGTTTTGGGGGTTTTTGTTTTATTTTTCTCCATGCATACTGATAGGTATGTCAGCTCTCAGGATTAAATGGGTATTTCCAAAGTGAAGGGTATCAAATTATCTTTCCCTGATGGGTTTGCATCTTGCTGTATTCTCTGAAGCCTAGCAGCACACAATTTCTGACATTCATCACTTAGTAGCATCCAGTGTGAGGCTATTGATCCTAAAATTGCTAGGATTTTCTGAGAAGGCTGGTTGTTGGTTCTGCACTGTTGTCACTGAAGTGGTTAAAGCTTTGTTTGTTTGTTTTGTACTAAATGGCTCTTAATGGATTAAGCTTTAGGCTTTCACCAAAGCAGTAACTGATTGTTAAAGTAGCAAGGGATAAACTAACCACAGGGCGGTGTGTGCGTGTGTGTGTGTGTGTGTGTGTGTGTGTGTGTGTGTGTGTGTGTGTGTGTGCCACAGTATAGTAAATTACAAACTCCATGTTCTGAATCCAAGCTAGTACAATACATGTTGAATAAAATATTTCTTGCTACATATCTTTAACAAGTCTATCTCTCTAACTGGCCATAAATTATGCTAACATATCTCAACAGATTAACTCTATTTACTCAAGACTAATTAAATTAACTATATAATGTCCCACAGCTACTGAGATAGATCATAATACCTGTAGTTGCAGGGTTGCAATATACTATGAAAATAATGTGGCATAAACATTTGACTGTAAAACTGCTTTTCATAATTTACCAACAATATTCAAAATGGTAATTCCAACCTATTTAAACCTTCAAAGCAATCACTGGGACATTAAGGAACACACATACACACACACACACACACACACACACACACACACACACACACACACACAAATACACACACATATACTAACATATACATGTATATATGGACATATATATATATATTCATAATATTATGCTTAGTTCTGGACTCTCATAATTAGGTTTTGGCTTACGTGTGGTATTAAGTAGGGGATTAATGAGTTGATGAGTAAAGAAACACCCATATCTGGAGAAGCAGATGGAAATGCATTAATTTATGTGACTATTTAATACAGTGCCAGCTCCTCTATAAGAAGGCATTATTCAATGTCTTGATATCAATATACAATGACTCTAAAAGCTACATTCTCAAGTCACAAAGTGATATCCCTCTGGACAAATTTTAATATATGCATTCTCAAGATAATATAGACTGTTTTCTCATTCTAGTTTTGCAGAAATAATATACAAGACTTACCCCTTGAGTGTCCTCTGCCCATTGTCACAGATGGTGACTGACTCTGCTGAATTGCCTTTAGATATGCTGTAGAGTGGACAAGACTCCTGTCCCATGAGTAATTTATGAATCTGTGAAGAAATGTATTGGACAAAAATATGACCTCTACCTCAGCTTCAAATAAACCAAGATTCATTCATTAAAAAGGACTTGGGTAACAGTCATTTGGAACACTTTCAGGATGGTTTTTCTGGAAAGATGAGCACAGCCCTTGCCTCTCTAACTATGTACATGGAATGTGGGGTTTTTATAAGTAAATCAAGTTGATGTTTCCTACTGTAAACATGGGAATTAAGAGCCCTCTATTATGTCTCTGTGAACATATTTGCATGTGTAAATAAATACTGGACAGTTTGCTTTACTTCGAAGAACATTAGCTCAATTCACTAAATTCATGTGAAGACAGAATAGCAAAAGGTTCTCTTTTTCATAAGTGTGGCCCACCAAAATCTGAAATCTTGCAGGAACTTTCTAATTTCCATCTCATACTTGTAATAAGTTCGGTAAGTTGAAATGAATGAAGGGCTATATTAAAGTCAATATATAAGCTTCAAATTAGGGTAGCTTTTGTGTATAGAAAGAAGGTTCAATTCCAATGAATGCCTGCGAAGGCCTTGTAATTTTCAAAATTCAATTCAACATACTGATATTGTGATGACAGAACTGGCTGCCACTATAACACCATAGCCTAACATTAAGAGAAGGGCTTTTAATGAACGCACTAAAAGGAAGGCAATTTTTCTCCTTGCATGTAATATTCTAAAATTAAGGTGGGGAAAGCATTACAAAACCTAGATGAATACTCTTAGTGAATGACTAATTTGGTAATTGTGTGACAGCCCAAAAGCCAAATGTAGTTCACTTTGTATACACACACACACACACACACACACACACACACACACACACACACACTACACTGTTTAAAACACATGTTATTCTATCATACTCTTTTTCTGAGTTCCTGTACCAAAAAAAAAAGTTTAAGGGGATTTTTTTAAGAAAGGCTTTCACCCCCACCCCTTCTATTTTCAGATCTGAAATCCTAATTGACCTACTGCACTTCTGTTCCCAACACCATATCAAAAGCAAAACAAACAAGCTGTGAGTGGATACAGAGACTCTGGGATTCTTTTTTGGTTGTAGCTATTTTCCTGTCTTCATTTTCTAGTATTTCCTCCTTTCACTTTCCCTGCTGCAGTGGCATCCTCCATGTTCACCCTCTACTGTTCCCTTTCCTTCTGAGTGCACTAAAACCCTCCACTTGGATCTCTCCTTTGTGGTGAAGAGTGGAGGAGGGGCAGTGGGGAAGCACATGGCCTGTGATGCACCCTAATCTTCCCTGTTTACACCACCACCTGTGAAAGAGGAGGAAACTTTCCAGGACCTGAATGAAAGGCTTTGGCCTCTCCTATAGACTGGGATGCACCAGGCGGAAATAGTGTTTGTTAACCCAGCTGAACTTTTGAAAGATCACACAGACAGAGTAGCTGTAGGCCACACCAGATTAACCAAGTAGGAATTCAATAAATGAAGTGAACTTTGCTGACCCACAGACCTCCAAAAGTCCAAGGTTATACAGAGCCTTGTAAAGAATTGAATTATGAGGACTTTTAACATGCTAGCATGAGAGAGTAAATGGCACCCTGGTAGCCCTCCATTATACTACAGAGCTGTTTGCTTTTGTGATTAAGTACAAAGTTTTCCAAGTATGCTTACCAAAGATTTGATTCCAGTGGTATTTGGACCTCAGGTATGACATTAGAAAGATGAAGCACCATTTTAAGACATTTAAAAAAATATGATTCCTCAAGTTTTCTTTTGATTCTCACTCAGATTAGAAACAAAAACTTAACTGGAAAATGAACATTAAAGAACAGAGATTAAAACAGTTGTGTAGCCTCAATCAAACATACTGGCCAGTGCTTCCTTTTTATGGAGAACTTGGGTACAAAAGGGTCTATTGAGTCTCAGATAATAGAATTGATCTAACGTTTCAAAAAACTCCATGGCCTTTAAAATCTCACTAACAATACAAATTTTCTCTTTACTATTTTGAAGTATGAAACATTGTGAAATAAATATGACCGTGTTTATTTTTGTATTACTCTAATGCTCTGCCTTTACATTTAATCTTCTATATTTTGCTTAAAAGCATTTACCTCCCTGTAAGAGGTTGTAAGTAGTTCCTTTTTCATACCTTTGGATAGTCACAATATTTAAAGGGTTAGATATATGTCAGCATTTCCAAATACCAGTAGTGATACTACATATTGGCAGTTTCCAGTGTAAGGGTGTGTACTATTTATTAAATAAGGTTGAGTTGAAACTACAGTGAATTCAGGTGTGTAGTTTAGACACAGATAAACCTAGACCTAGAACTATGTGATTGAACTGCAGAAGGAAAAGTGATCTTTTCTGTCCTGGAAATGTGTGCTCTTATGTTACTACCTCAAAGACATGTTTCCTCATATATCAATTGTATGTGATGACCACTTTGGGCTTTGAAGTACTTATAAATCAAAGAAATCATTGTCTATATTCACTGCACTTAAATCCTAGTTTGTTAGCAAGAATGAATGGCCTGAGGTATCTCAAGTTTTCCATAGGAAGCATGAAATGGTCATGTGTGATATCAGTGTGCTATGGTAATATACAAACATGTAACCCTAATCCCTTCTAACGGAATTCATGAGCACATTTCTTAACTATTTTCCTACTTCCACTAATTGTTCCTAGAAGAGTAATTCTATCCAATGTATGTTTCATTTCTACCTAAACATATTATTTTAGCCTTTAGGATCTGAAATTTATAATTATCATTTTGGAGACTCCAGTGTATTCAAAAGTGTAACATGCATCTAATCCTTCCTCTATGCCTCTACATTCTTGTACACACACACACACACACACACACACACACACACACACACACACACTCCACAATCTATACTTTCAAAATTAAACATTGAAATCTATCCAGATTCCAACTATCTACTTTCCTACACACTGCCCTCTGCTCTCTGTTTTTCAGGAGGATTCAGATGAAAGGGATAAGGAAATCGTATTTTGGACTAAACAAATAGTTGCTCTGGGCCCTTAAAATTATTGTTATAAATGTCAATGACATTCATGCAATTGAACAGGCAGGATCAGAGGATTTCCTTTCTTGAAAAAAATTTGAGTGTAGAAACTCAACTGTATAGGGAATGCAGGAAAAGCAACAACAGCAAATTGTTCAAAGCTTCTACCACATACCGGCCACCAAACAGAAATTAATTAAGATGAGGAATTATGCAAAGTCTGAGAGTGTATTTGTGATTTTTTGCTCTGTGTCTTCTACATAAATTGCCTTGATCCATGTAAAGCGAAGACATTTCTAGAAAGAGGCTGTTAGGCGTCATATACTATCAGAGTTTGATAATGTACTCAGAAAAGAAAGCCAGACATATAGTAGAATC